>NC_057808.1:45164504-45764504 GCF_018294505.1 Triticum aestivum
TAGAAAAAACAAAAGAAAATGATGGAAATGTCAAAAAAATAAAATAAAATATGTTTCCGATGTGATATGTGCTAGTTGTTGGGAAAATTTACAAATATGAATTTTGACTTTATTTGCAAAATCTCTCTGCAATTTGTAAAATGGGCATAACTTTTGCATACGAACTCGGATGAAAAAGTTTTTTATATGAAAAATCATCTACTCGAAAAGTTACATCCGAATTTAACGGGGGGAACCCCGTTAAACATTTTCAAAATCCTCAAAAACCTAACAGAAAAAAAGTTACGGGGATTTTAAGATCTAGAGTGGAAAAAATCGAAAAAATTTCAAACTTACTAGTGGCGCACCATTTGCTAGGTGCGCCACTAGTAACAGAAAAAAATATAGTTTCAATTTTTTTTGGAAAAAATGTGGTCAAATCTGGTCAAACTGTGGTCAAACAATGGTCAAACTAATTATTCTAGAATATTAGTGTTACTAAATAATTATTCCAGTTATTTTGAATTTTGGTCAAATCTGGTCAAACTATGGTCAAACTAATTATTCTAGAATATTAGTGTTACTAAATAATTATTTCAGTTATTTTGAATTTTGGTCAAATCTGGTCAAACTATGGTCAAACTATGGTCAAACAATGGTCAAACTAATTATTCAAGAAATATTAGTGTTACTAAATAATTATTGTTTTTAAAAATAATAGTTTCAAACTCAAACAGTGAAATGTGTCACTTCATGCTCAAGCAAAATTCCTGAGGGTTAATAGGATTGACATCTTACTATTGTCAGGAAAACAACAAGTGCAGACTTAGAAACGAGGGAGAATAGAACCCGGAAGTTAAGCGTGCTCAGGCTGGGGGAGTGGGAGGATGGGTGACCGTTCGGGATGTTAGATGATTTGGATTGATGAGGGGTGATTAGAGATTAGAGGATAAATTGAGCAGTGATGAGGGGTGATGATTAGAGATTAGAGGTTAAAATAATTCAGAAATTTGAAAATCAAAAAAAAAATCAAAAAAATCATAAAATTTCCTTTAGTCCCAGTTGGTAACACCAACCGGGACTAAAGGTGGAGCTCCACGTGGTCATGGCCTTTAGTCCCGGTTCGTGTAAGAACCGGGACTAAAGGGGAGAGGCATTAGTAACGACCCTTTAGTCCCGGTTCAAAAACCGGGACTAAAGGGCCTTACCAACCGGGCCAAAAGCCCCTTTTTCTACTAGTGATGTGAGTTGTTGTTGGAGTTTTGCCGCCATAGATCGACCACCACAAAGCAGTGGTCAGATTCTACTGAGCACACATGGCGCACACGAGTGTGTTCAAATCTCTGTCTGAATTCCTCGTTGGCAAAGGCCCGATCCAGCCGGGCTTTAACATTAGCATCTCCGGATTGCCGGTTATCCCAGGTGTACGGAACTCCCGACCAACCAAGATCCTGGAGAACTCTCATTTGCCAGTCCGGTCGTGCTGCACGACTGAAATGCTCACTCCCATAAAGGGTTTCGTTGAAATCACCCATACATAACCACGCTGAGTGTGGCAGGCCATGTAGGGTACGGAGGAACCGCCAACTGTGATGTCTATTCTCAGCTCGTGGCGCTCCATAGAAGCCAGTGAATCTCCAAGTAGCAGAGTTATCAAGGCCATCGCACACCACAACATCGATGTGGGCCGAACTGTAGTTCTTGAGCTCGACAGAAACATCTTTGGACCAATAGAGACCGATGCCCCCACTGAGTCCATCGCTGTCCACTGCGAAGCAGCCAGCAAACCCCAAGGTCTGCTTCAAATTCTCAACACGTTTCCTTTTGATCTTCGTCTCCATAACAAAGACCAACACAGGCCCTTCTTGCTTCACAACATTGCGAAGCTCGCGAACTGCCTCGGGCTTCCCAAGCCCCCGGCAGTTCCAGCTTAGGCAGATCATTGGGACGGGCAGGGCTGTCCAGCAGCCTCTGCCGAAGTTCCTGAGTTGCTTGGTGTGGGCTTCTTCTTTTTCGGTTCAGTCACCACATCATCATCCTCCTTGCCATCGCCCTCATGAGGCATAGACTTCGCCGTGGTATCCTTCCCCTCACTGTCTGTCGCAGCGTGGTTTGTCAGGAGAGGAAGATCCACTCTGCGATAAACCTGCGTGGGAGGCCCGCCTTTCCGTTTAGGTGCAGTTTTGCGTTTCATGGGTGAGGTTACCTCCGCTCCACTGATACGTCTCCAACGTATCTATAATTTTTGATTGTTCCATGCTATTATATTATCTCTTTTGAATGTTTATGGGCTTTATTAAACACTTTTATATTATTTTTGGGACTAACCTATTAACCCAGAGCCCAGTGCCAGTTTCTGTCTTTTTCCTTGTTTCAGTGTTTCACAGAAAAGGAATATCAAACGGAGTCCAAACGGAATGAAACCTTCAGGAGCGTGATTTTTGGAACGAACGTGATCCAGGAGACTTGGAGTTGAAGTCAAGGAAGCTTCGAGGTGGCCACGAGGCAGGGAGGCGCGCCTGCCCCCTGGGCGCGCCCCCACCCTCGTGGGCCCCTCGTGACTCCCCTGACCGACTTCTTTCGCCTATATATATCCATATACCCTAAAAACTTCGGGGAACAGAATAGACCGGGAGTTCCGCCGCCGCAAGCCTCTGTAGCCACCAAAAACCAATCGGGACCCTGTTCCGGCACCCTGCCGGAGGGGGGATCCCTCACCGGTGGCCATCTTCATCATCCCAGCGCTCTCCATGACGAGGAGGGAGTAGTTCACCCTCGGGGCCGAGGGTATGTACCAGTAGCTATGTGTTTGATCTCTCTCTCTCTCTCTCTCTCGTGTTCTTGAGGTGATACGATCTTGATGTATCGCAAGCTTTGCTATTATAGTTGGATCTTATGATGTTTCTCCCCCTCTACTCTCTTGTAATGGATTGAGTTTTCTCTTTGAAGTTATCTTATCGGATTGAGTCTTTAAGGATTTGAGAACACTTGATGTATGTCTTGCCGTGCTTATCTGTGGTGACAATGGGATATTCACGTGATCTACTTGATGTATGTTTGGTGATCAACTTGCGGGTTCAATGAACTTATGCATAGGGGTTGGCACACGTTTTCGTCTTGACTCTCCGGTAGAAACTTTGGGGCACTCTTTGAAGTACTTTTGTGTTGGTTGAATAGATGAATCTGAGATTGTGTGATGCATATCGTATAATCATACCCACGGATACTTGAGGTGACATTGGAGTATCTAGGTGACATTAGGGTTTTGGTTGATTTGTGTCTTAAGTGTTATTCTAGTACGAACTCTATGATAGATCGAATGGAAAGAATAGCTTCATGTTATTTTACTACGGACTCTTGAATAGATTGATCAGAAAGGATAACTTTGAGGTGGTTTCATACCCTACCATAATCTCTTCGTTTGTTCTCCGCTATTAGTGACCGTGGAGTGACTCTTTGTTGCATGTTGAGGGACAGTTATATGATCCAATTATGTTATTATTGTTGAGAGAACTTGCACTAGTGAAAGTATGAACCCTAGGCCTTGTTTCAACGCATTGCAATACCGTTTGTGCTCACTTTTATCATTGGCTACCTTGTTGTTTTTATATTTTTAGATTACAAATACCCATATATCTACCATCCATATTGCACTTGTATCACCATCTCTTCGCCGAACTAGTGCGCCTATACGATTTACCATTGTATTGGGTGTGTTGGGGACACAAGAGACTCTTTGTTATTTGGTTGCAGGGTTGCTTGAGAGAGACCATCTTCATCCTACGCCTCCCATGAATTGATAAACCTTAGGTCATCCACTTGAGGGAAATTTGATACCGTCCTACAAACCTCTGCACTTGGAGGCCCAACAACGTCTACGAGAAGAAGGTTGTGTAGTAGACATCATCCACCATCTGCTGTAGTGCTGGAGTTCCTGGTATCATTCTTGCTTGATCTTGCCTGTTGTGGTTTTGAAGAACTCTCAGAGGATGCAGCTCCCTTTTTCTCTTCCGGCGGCCTGAGTCCTTTGCCAAACGGCAGATCTCCGTTCTCATCTCTTGTGCCAGGCGTCGGGCAGAATAGATCAGAGTGGCCTAGACGACCACAGGAAAAGCAGAAGTGGGGTGTGTTTTCATATTGGATGTCAAAAGGATCTGTGATACCCCTCCTTGCCGAATCAATCAAAATCCACCTCCTGAGAGGTTTGGCTACATCCAAAGTAACTCGGGCTCGCAGGTAGCCGCCCTCATGATCGAAGTGGATTGAAGTGGCCTCCTCATCGATCTATTTTGCAATAGCTTTGCACCATGCGTTGTTCCGCAGATTGAATGGGTGGTTAACAACACGAGCCCAAACTTTAATTTTGTCGAACTTGAGTTCAGAAGGGCACATGCACTCGTCGAAATCCGACAGTACAACTGCGTTCTTGCTGATGTGCCATGGGGATCCGTCCCACACACGATCATGGTCGCGCCGCGTAGCGAACTCCGCGACGAATGTGTTCTCCCCTACTATGCGAAAAACCAGGCCCTTAGGGTTCCCCATGCAGGCCGGAGAGCGTTGGAGATGGTGTTGATATGGAGTTTGTTGCGGTGGAGGATCTTTCCGGCCACCATCCACCTCTCCGGCGCCTCCTCAACACGATCATCTAGAACCAGAGGCGTTGCCTCCTCCTCGGAGATATCGAGTTTTCCCAGCTGTTCCTCCAAGTGCACTCTGGCTGATCTAGGCGACAAGGCGCCCCTCGCCGCCGCTGCCGGAAGGTGTCGCCATCTCCGGCCGGCGGAAGTCCCGGTGCGCCCCGCCGATCTGGTCCGTGGGCGCCGTCAGGTCCGCCAAACCCTAGTCGCCAGAGCTTTTTAGGGTTTCCGGAAAAACCTGTGTTTCTCTATAAATCTCTCCCTGAACCGATATACTCTTTACTTGAGTTTACTACATTGTACATCTTCGATTGATGTATTTGGCATCTGCTACCAGTTGCCTGAACGTACTGTTCCTACGAGACCAAATAAAATTGTGACACCATGTAAATACAAGATGCAAGAAGAAACCTACTCCATTTTCTTCTGCAGAAAATATCATGCCACAGTACGATGAACACTAGAATAATAAAAATTACATTTAGATCCATAGACTAACTAGCGACGATTACAAGCACTGAAGTGAGCCGAAGGCGCGCCGTCGTGATCCCCTTCACTGGTCGGAGCCGGACAGAACTTGTTGTAATAGACAGTCGAAAAGTCATGGTACGAAGGCCTCGTAGAACCAGCACACCAGAATAACAACTGTCGCCGATGAAGAGTAGTGTAGATTGAAAGGATCCAATATGAGGACACACGAACGAAGACGAACGACAACTAGACCCGAGCAAATCCACCAAAGACAGATTCGCCGAAGACACACCTCTGGACATCCACCGACGAGGCTAGACGCACCATCGAAACGGGAATTAGACGGGGAGAATCTTAATCCATCTTCAGATAGTCGTCGCCATCTCGCCTTCCGAGCAAGACACAAACCCTAACAAAAGTCGATGAAACGTTTAAAAATGAAACCCTCCCACCGGCAAGAGACGACATCCACTGCACCCCATGACCTTAGGCCACCAAAGACGAGGCGGACCGATGACGACGTCGTCGATAGGTAGAGGAACCCTATTTTTTTATGAGAGGAGGCGGTTGCGTGGTACTCCGTCTGTTCCATTATGTACATAAGGTAGTGCATATAATTTTCTTAAAAAGTCAAACTTTACCAGAAAAAGTTGCGAGAAAAACTTTATAAACTTTAACCAAATTTAAAAAGAATCCCCGCAATTTTTTTTTAAAGAAAACCATTTATATCTACAACACAAAAATGTGTACATCTTGTGATGTATCTAATGAAATGTATTTGATATTTTAGATGTATATGTTTTTTCTCTACAAACTTGATCAAAGTTAGTAAAATTTGACTTCTTAAAATATTTATACGTGGACGGGGAGAGAAAAAAAAAAGAACGGAGGGAGTACACTAACACTTGGGAACCGGCGGTGCGATCTCTAAAAGTTAACATGGGTTATCATGGTGAGGTACCATGGAATGGATCAACATAAGTCAGCATGCAACCCCATCACCACAGGGGAGGATCACCAGCGGTGCACGTCCACGCCACCCCAAGCCCAGCCCGGTGCAGTGAGCCAGTGACCCACCGCCGGGAGAAGCACTGCACGGAGTACGAGCGCGCACCCGTTCCACTCCGCTCCGCCCGCTGCCCCCTCGTGCAACCGGTCGCCCCGACCGAGGTACCCTGGCCCGTCCATCGCGCATCGGACGGCGCGGGTACGCCCAGCGCCCGCGGTCATGGTCCGCGCGCGGGCCCGCCAGCCCCCGTGAGGAAAGGGACGAATCCTCGTACGACGAGAGGGGGCCCGGGGCCGGGAGTGGAGACAATGACGGGACTGCCCCTGCACGTGCTCGCGTCAGCCTCAGTCGCTCCGCGGCGGGGGCCGGCGGGGGCCGGCGGGGGGCGGGACGGTAATTTTCCCCAGCGCCGGTGATTGGTCTGGTGATTTCCAGCGTTCTCGTGTCACACGTACCGACGTACGCATACGAGGGCTGGGGTGGTGGTTTTTGGCTTGGCGCCTCGGTTGTTCTATTATTTGCATCCACAGCCCTGGGTTCATGTTCTTTTCGTTTCCATGAATGATTTTCTGAAAGCTGTTTGGCCGTACGCATGGCAAATGTACAAAAGAAAAGTTGAAAGTCATATGTGTAGATAAGAAAAACTATCTGCGGTGTTGGACTGTGATAGTCAAGCGAACAACATGTATTTTGAGGTCACCCGCACATCAACAACGCCTGTTAATGCATCTTGACTCACTTGTCATTTCCACATTCAAGGTGGAAAAGAAGTTTGAGAAAAACGACCATCGACTAGTTATCGACAACACACTAAAACCTCATTTATACGGATGCTCCTACCTTTTCTCATAGACGACTAGACAAACTTTATTGTGCTAACTCTTTTTTTGTTTTACGCACATCATCTCTGGTCGTTTACTGTATTGCGTCAATATCATAAATATTTAACATTTTAGTGGCTTTCTGCCGGTTTTACCTTGCTCCACTTTTGAACCCAATAATGCAAACGTGAACATCATGTTGGGGTGACTCACACATCAGTGTGAATGCCTAATGCATCTTGACTCACCCATTGACTCGGCTTTTGAGGTGGAAAAGAAATTTGAAGTAAAAATAACACCCATCCACTATCAATGCCATGCTGGAACCTAAATTTATTTTGACAATCCCACCTTTTCTCGTAGAAGACTAGCAAGACTTGACCGCACTAGCATTTTTCTTGTGTTTTATGCACATCATGTTAGGCAGAGGCGGAGGACAAAAAAAATTAAGGTGTGGCAAACTGTCAGCTAAAAAATCTGATGCAAAAACATAAAAGTCAATTCACGCTGCACAGAAGCTCTCAACGGCGTCTAGAAGACGCATGCAATGGCAGTGCCCTATCCTCCTACTGAAAAACTTCCTTTACTGTACCAATAACAACTTATGAATATCATAAATTTTCAATATTTTAGTATTTTTATTTGCCGATTTTTACCTTGCTGCACTTTTGAACCCGATAGTGCAAAGGTGAACAACATGTTGGGGTGACTCACACATCAGTGTGAATGCTTAATGCATCTTGACTCACCTGTTGACTCGACCTTCAAGGTGGAAAAGAATTTTGAAGTAAAAATAACAACCATCCACTATCAGTGAGACACTGGAACCTAAATTTATTTTGACAATCCTACCTTTTCTCGTAGAAGACTAGCAAGACTTGACCGTGCTAGCATTTTTCTTGTGTTTTATGCACACCGTGTTAGGTGTGTTTATTGTACTCCACCGGGGATTCTTACTTTGCAACATTTTTTACCCCCGATAAGATAGGATGACTTTTTTTTTACGCGCAAGATAAGGCCATCTTAATATGTTTTTTTGACTATGTGGCAAGTGTCAGACTAGGGTAGCTAAGCTAGCAACATGTGGCAGTGACTCGTAAGCAATAGACAAAGTTAGTTCAATGCATCTTGACTCATCACTTCCGTGCTCAAGGTGAAACGGAAAGTTGAAATCACGCGACATCTTGTCTTATGTAGACACCCCCGAGCCAAAACATTGATTACGCCGATGTTTGGTAGTTTGGTTCTACGTAAAAAGTATCTCTACTCATTTATTTGTGTATCATAAAGTATGCTGGATCTGAAAAGCTCGACTCATACAAGTAATTACGAAGTACAAAGCTTAAGTTTGAATGTTTCTGTTGCATACAATTAATGCTCTTGCAAAGGGGCAAACCATCAAAGAAATGCCAAGTACAAAGCCTAAGCCTAAATATTCTTTTACATAGACAAACCCAATCAACATTTTTGTGTGTGATGAGAAGAAAAACCAGCAAAAATCCCCAGAGCAACCAAAAACGTAATTCAAGCTATTGCGAGGGGGCAAAGCAGAAAAAGAAATTCATCCGATCGTTTTTTTACACCCGCTACGAGAAGAGAGAACCTCTTCCCTCCTCCGCTGCACACTCACTAAACCCGAAACGAAAAAAAAGAAAAGAAATTCCCACCACTTCTCGGCCTCCGCTCCCTCGATCCAGCCATGGCCGCCTAGCCCGCCCTCCCCGCCCCGCTAGGGTTCCGCCCGCACCGACGCGCCCTCCGCCTCCGCGGCCGCCCTCCCCGCCTCCGCCGCGCCCCCAGCTCCCGCCCCGTGGCCGCGGCGCCCGATTCGGCCGCCGTGGTGTCTGGTCTGGTCTGGTCTGCCGCCGTGGCCTGGTCCTGAGCGCGCGCGAGCAATGGCGATTCGAGGGGGCGAGTGGTCGCGGTTCTCGGTCAGCGGCGAGCTGTGCCTCCGCGAGCCGCGCTACTTCTGCTTCTGGAGTTGAATGAGCTCGGGCCGGCTGCCTTCCTCGGTTTCTCCGTGCTCGGTGGGATCGGGTCTGGAGCGGTGAGCTGTGCTGCTGGGTTGGCGCCTCTCTCCTGTTCACCGGGGAGGATTCGGATCGGTGAGCGGGCTTGGAGGTTCGTTGGAGTGGCTGGGATTTGGGGCGCGCTGAGGTGAGTCGGCAATGGCGAGGGTTTGCCTGGGTGGCTCGGGCTTCGGTTAGGGCCCGCTTCAAGCTGAGGCGGCTGCTGCTTCGTGGCGGAGGGGCAATAGCAGGTTGGACGAAGCAGCGGCGGAGGATGGAGGAGCTGTTCTGGGCGCAGAGGGAGAAGTCGGGCGTTGCTGCCGGGAGCCCGGCGTGGCTCTGAGCAGCCAGCTGCTTCGTGTCCCCGCCGCATCACGGCGGAGTTCGGTGTTCTCGGCGTCGGTCGCATCCCTGGATGGAGAGAAAGCTCTCCATGTCCGAGATGCCGCAGTCCCTCCCGGAAAACGATGGTACATCTCGTCCCACGGTCCCCTCATTAATTCAGCTGTTCAATTCTCAACTTGTACCTCTGTCTGCATCTCTAGTGGATTACGGATTGTGGAATGTGCTGATTGTGCGTGCACTTGAACCACCGAAGATGCTAAACAAATATGCAAATTCAGCTTGCTTGTGTTTGCGCATGATTGATCGCATACATGTAGCTCCATTGCTGGCCTGCACAAACAAATGCTTTGCATTGGTTGCTTTTATTTATTCATCCTTCTCATGTTATGGCATTATTGTCACTCACTGTGCCTCCTCCCCGTCGTGACTTCTTGTCTGTGTCCCAAGTACGAATAGTAGCTTCACATGAGCTTTGCTTTCTGGTGGTTTCTGTTCGCTCATGTGTGCTTGGCACTTTTCAGGGGAACAAAGGTGTCTGAACTCGGAGCTATGGCATGCATGCGCTGGGCCCCTTGTGTCTCTGCCCGCGGTTGGGAGCCGGGTCATCTATTTTCCACAGGGCCATAGTGAGCAGGTCCGTAGGTTTTATCAGTTTGTACCACCAATACATATATTATTATGGTTTTCAAAAAGATAAAGATAAAGATAAAGTATAGTTTGTGCCTGTGCCATGAGTGCTCAGGAGGTTCTTATTCTTTGCATAATGCAGCATGTAAGCATCATACGGTTTGCGATTCTACTGAGACATAGCTTTAGTGAAATATCAAAGGTGTCATTATATGAAGAATCAGTTTTGTTGCATGGATGTTGCCCAATTACAGTTTTCTAAAGTCATTTTTAGTGCAGTTCTCTAAAGTGATTTTACTTTTGTGTAGGTTGCCGCATCAACTAATAAGGAGGTTGATTCTCAAATCCCTAATTATCCAAATCTTCCCCCTCAGCTGATCTGCCAGCTTCATAATGTCACCATGCATGTAAGTTTACACTTCGCACATAGAAGGGACCATCATGTAGTTTTTTAAGAGGTGCCCTGAGATCATTTCTTGATGCCAACGCAGGCCGATGCAGAGACTGATGAAGTTTATGCCCAAATGACACTGCAACCGTTGAGCCCGGTATTAATCACATTTCCCTGTTCTTGTAGCCTGGATTCTGATAATAGGTTATATAGGTTAAAATATATTGAAATCATTATGTATTCATCACGAGGTTCCAATGACAGGAAGAGCAAAAGGAACCTTTTCTTCCAATCGAGTTGGGTGCTGCTAGCAAGCAGCCGACTAATTACTTCTGCAAGACTTTGACTGCAAGTGATACAAGTACACATGGCGGATTTTCTGTTCCTCGCCGGTCTGCTGAGAAAGTCTTCCCTCCATTGGTAACGTCCAGTGAAATTTAGTTTGTTTTTCTCAATGCATTTATAAGAACTGGTCATATTTTGTGCATTTTACATTGTGTTAATTAGATAAATGACACGTTCAATTTTCTACAGGATTTTTCTCTGCAGCCTCCATGCCAGGAGCTCATTGCAAAAGATCTGCATGATAATGAATGGAAATTTCGCCACATATTCCGTGGTATGTACTCAAGTTGTCTCAGATTATGTGCAGCATGTACATAGATGATAATGATTATTATTGATCAACTAAAAGCTAGTAGTTTATAAGAATCCTAGAAAGACTAACAAAAAGTATATTTTGCAACTTTTAGATTAGAAGGTTCTAGCACCTTCTTGTTAGTCCCTAGAATTGTTCATTTCCTTCTGCCAGCTGGACTTAGTGGGGTTTTGCTTGGCTGGGGAATTTCTCTGGAAAACGTTGTTATGATAACTCTTTCATCTATTATAGTTCCCATGTTGCAGAGTTCTTGATGTATTTAATTTTGTTCTAGGATATATTGGACTCTTAGTTGGCCTGTGCTCTTAGCCCTTGCACTTGTTATGCAGGTCAGCCAAAAAGGCATCTCCTGACTACAGGTTGGAGTGTCTTTGTAAGTGCAAAGCGACTAGTAGCAGGGGATTCTGTTATTTTCATCTGGTACCGACTACTTTATTACCTAACCAATTTTACGCTGTTACCCTAGTTGTTCGTGTTACACCTTGATCACACATAACACTTTTCCATGTTCCAGGAATGATAATAACCAACTTCTCTTGGGGATTCGTCATGCAAATCGTCCTCAGACAATTATGCCGTCTTCTGTGCTGTCAAGCGACAGCATGCATATAGGCCTTCTTGCAGCAGCAGCTCATGCTGCGGCCACAAACAGTCGTTTCACTATTTTCTATAACCCCCGGTATATTCATCACAATCCCAATTCAACTAATAGATAACTCCATTTCTTTACCTAATTAACATGTTTGCCTTTTATCAGGGCTAGCCCTTCTGAGTTCATCATTCCACTGGCTAAGTATGTCAAATCTGTTTACCACACACGTGTGTCTGTTGGAATGCGGTTTAGAATGCTTTTTGAGACAGAGGAGTCAAGTGTCAGACGGTAAGTCAAAAATTGAACTGAGTAACAGCATGAAAACTGTGAACTGACAGTTTGTTCTTCTTTCAGATACATGGGTACAATCACAACCATAAGTGATCTTGACTCTGTGCGTTGGCCAAATTCACATTGGCGTTCTGTGAAGGTAACTATGTCATGATTCCAGAGTACCTGCTGTTATCTTGTTTTGTTATTCACCTCAACCTATTAGCTCTGTTGCCACATGCTTCACAGTTTCCTTTGTGAGAACATGTTCAACCTTAAATGGTAATGGCTGAAATTTTATTTGTTCTAGGTTGGTTGGGACGAGTCCACCGCTGGTGAGAAACAACCAAGAGTGTCACTCTGGGAGATTGAGCCATTGACAACCTTTCCAATGTATCCAACTGCTTTTCCTTTAAGACTGAAGCGTCCATGGGCTTCAGGGCTGCCTTCTATGCATGACATGTTCAATGGTAGGCTGATCAATGTGACAAGAATAGCAGTATACGTGGTTCTGCTTTTATACAATTCAACCAAGTGTTCTTTTAATCAAGTTTTGTTCTGTATCATATGCGCAGGTGTCAAGAATGATGATTTTTCTCGTTATTCTTCTCTCATGTGGCTCGGAGATGGGGATAGAGGGGCTCAGTCGTTGAACTTCCAGGGAGTTGGAGCGTCACCTTGGCTTCAGCCAAAAATGGATTCTCCATTGCTGGGTCTTAAGCCAGACACATACCAGCAAATGGCTGCAGCAGCACTGGAGGAAATTAGAACTGGGGATCCTTCGAAACAGTCCTCGGCTCTCTTGCAATTCCAACAGACTCAGAATCCGAACGGTGGGTTGAATTCTGTGTATGCCAATCATGTTCTGCAGCAGATGCAGTATCAGGCTCAGCAGTCGTCTCTGCAAACTGTTCAGCACGGCCATAGTCAGTACAGTGGTAATCCTGGGTTTCTTCAAAGCCAGTTTCAGCAGCTGCATTTGCATAATCCTCCGGCACCATCGCAGCAAGGGCATCAGGTTATACAACAATCTCACCAGGAGATGCAACAGCAGCTTTCATCTGGTTGTCATCGTATTTCCGATGTAGACTCTAGCATGCCTGGTTCCGAGTCTGCTTCGCAGTCACAATCTTCATTCTACCAGCAGAACCTCTTAGAAGGAAACAATGATCCATCGTTGCATCTGCACAATGGTTTTCGTAACTTCTCTAGCCAAGATTCCTCAAACCTTGTTAGTTTGCCTCGAACTGACCAATTAATGGCGCCGGAGGGATGGCCTTCAAAGAGGTTGGCTGTGGAACCCCTTGGTCATATTGAATCTCGGTCTGTGCAACCCAAACATGAGAACGTAAATCACCAGAGTAATATGTCCCACTTTGCTGGCACCTTGGCCCCACAGTCAGCGAGAGACTCATCCAGCGTCCAGGCTTATGGTGCAAATGTTGACAACCAGTTTCTGTCATCATCATTTGCATTCCAGGACGGAATGGCAGGTGCAAGGGGTGGCAGCAGCAGCGGAACTGTTTCTATGGCCATACCTTTGTTGAGGTATAGTGGCGAAGATTTGCCACCCGCAGACACCTTAGCAACTTCCAGTTGTATAGGCGAATCGGGAACCTTCAACTCTCTTGATAATATGTGTGGTGTAAACCCATCACAAGATGGAACCTTTGTGAAGGTATGCATTTTCTACTTATGTATTATGTTCTTTAAATTCTTCAATGCACATTCTTCAAAGTGGATCTGATGAAGTAAGAGGTAATGTGGATCGGTAATGTGGATCTGATGACTTTAAGAGGTAAAGAGTTCATATTAGGTTGGCTTAGAGGCAAAGAGTTCATATTAGGTTGGCTTAGAGGCAAAGAGTTCATATCAATTACTGTACTTCTTAAAGTTTTGTGTGAAGTCTTACAATATCTTGAGCACAATTGTTGGGTCGCTAATGACACCATTTTGATGAGTGCCAACACACAGTTACCAGCTAATCCATCTTATTATGCATAGTTCTTCTGCATGAACTGAAGGCTGAATACTTTTGATATTGGTTTCATTAGGTTTACAAATCAGGGTCCCCTGGAAGATCGCTCGACATCACCAAATTCAGCAGCTACTACGAGTTACGTGGTGAGCTGGAGCATCTATTTGGCCTCGAAGGCCAACTGGAGGACCCCGTAAGATCAGGCTGGCAGCTTGTATTCGTCGACCGAGAAAATGATATTCTTCTCGTCGGCGACGACCCATGGCAGTAAGTGACCTAGAAAAACCATCTCCGATTGCATGCACATACAATAAATCCGATCTCCTCTTCGTGCGTAACATGTTCGAATGCCGTTCTTTCCCAGGGAGTTTGTGAATAGCGTAGGGTGCATCAAGATACTCTCGCAGCAGGAGGTGCAGCAGATGGTCCGCGGCGGCGGCGAGGGCCTTCTGTCTTCTGCACCTGGAGCGAGGATGGCGCAGGGCAATGTCTGCGACGGTTATTCTGGGGGCCACGACCTGCAGAATCTCACCGGCAACATGGCCTCCGTACCGCCACTGGACTACTGAAACGGAGATCGGAGTCCAGAACTAAACCAGCACTCCAGGATCGCATCATCATCACGGTATTGCGACGTGTTCGGTTCACCAACCTAGCTAGCCCTCTCCTCGCCATGAACTTTAGTCAATAATATAGTTAGACGATCTACCAACATCATTCCGATCATGGATATGTTGTGTGATCGCTGCTTCGGCTCTATGATAGCCTAGTCTCGGAATGGCAGACAAGAACCGCTCTTATGAATGTGAGGCAGTATGGTACCGTGGAAGTGACCACCTTATTATGTAGCAATATGAATGACCTAAAACCGAGTATTCCGACTGGGGACCTAAAACTGATTATCCCGGCTGGAGCCTAGACTTTTCGCTGTGAATTAAGTGTGGTTGATCCGCCGTGTTGGGAGTCAAAGATTATGTTCTGTTTGTGAGCTTTGACCTGTAAAGTGGTTGTTTGATATGCTGGACAGGATCATGATTCCATGCGTGCCAAAGTGGGGATACAGACTTTTTTAGAGGCCATTCGCTTCCCTCTCTGTTTGGCACGTCAAAAGTTTTGTTCACGAAGAAATAACCGTCGAACATAGTGTTAAAAAGTTTGTGGATAGTTGGTAATCTGAGGTGTTTCTCTTATGTTGAAACGGCTCCCTTAAAATAGGCTTTCATCTCGTTTTATAGATAGGACCCTGATAAGTCCTGAACTTTTGAATTTTGCCTATGAGAAACGAACGTTTTTTATGGCAACTTTAGTTTACGCCATGGGCAAAATCACAACCTTCAGAATTTATAATTTCCGTACTAAGTAAGCAACCACCATGTTCGTACATAAAAGACGGGAAGTGCATGTCCAAGAAAAATAAAATAAAAGGTTAGCTGGGCACCAACATAAACACACCCAAAAGCAAAAGTATTAGATATGCCTTAGATACAAAACTTCCGAGAGCCAAAAGATCTGCAGGGTAGAGGGAGATCATCAATCATGCCACCTAGCCGAGGCAAGAAAGCTACAAATTTAAACAAATTTGCGCGTAGTCCCTAGGGTCTAAGTCATCGTCGCCAATACTAACCACGTGGGCAAGTTCTTGGAGGCTCGAGCCAAGCATACCGGTAGAAGGAGGCGCATTGTCTCATTGCCTGCATAGCGAGTGCCATCGCTGCAAAAAAACTACAAATTTGAACACAAATACAAAAACATGTCACAGAAAGACCCGCTCGATAGCCATCTGGGTCCAAGTCATCGTCGCAAACACTAACCACCTGGGCGAGTTCCTGGAGGCTCGAGCCGACCATACCAGTAGGAGGAGGTAGTCCATAGGGTCCAAGTCATTGTTGCAAACACCAACCACCTCGGCGGGCGCCTCCTTCTACCGTTATAGTATCAAACACTGTTTTGATATATATCATTTTCAGTGGAGACCAGTGAAGGTTGGACATCCGCCTAGAGCAAATAGCTACACTTCTCCACAACCAAACCATGGACTTTGCATTGAATTGTCAGTTTGGCATAAAGAAGTATCACTGATTGTCTTAGTGGTACTAAGCTGCCGAAGGCTAACCCCACGGTTGGAGCATATTAGTCACACTCGTGGCCTATTCATGAGCCTATCTCATAGAACTAGATCGGGATCGCGCCAAGCCGGTCCCAATGTTTTGGTAAAGCAGGTAATGCTAAGTCAAAATTAATTCAGGTTTAGCATATGCATTCATACAAAATAACGATACAGTGAAGAAGAAACATTTAATTGTGATAGGAGCGAGACATAGTGGTGCTCAATATCGCCATGAGACTATAAGGCAAAATCAATTCCAGTGCGTTCATGAGACCACTCGACAGGAAGTTCGAAACCAAAAGACCCTAAGACCACCCGACAGAAACTTCAAAACCAAAAGACTATCGGCATGAGATTATAAGGCAGAATCAATTTCAGTGCGTCCATAAGACCACTCGACAGGAAGTTCGAAACCAAAAGACCACCCAATAGGAAGTTCAAAACTAAAAGCGCAGCCACTCGACAAGAAGTGCGGCTTGCCGCACCCAACCTGACCCTATCATATCCAACCCGTCGAAACAATAATACAGGTGGGTAAAACACTATTAATAACAACTACAACAACCACAATGAGTCTTCCATTGCATGTATATACTTACACCACAATGAGCTTTACATTGCAATATATACAGTTACACATTGGCTAATAACACGTTTTAAGCTGGACAGGTAGGACGAAACTCAATACAACTTATCAACCACTATCATTATCACTTATCATCTCAAAAGTGGTATGCTGAGCAATAAAAAATGGGAAACTCCTGTTACAAAAAGACAGTGGCCCTGTTTGGATACTCTAACTCAGTGAGAGGTTAGAGTTAGACTCTAACTGTCGTGGAATTGTCACGGCAGATGTCCTTAGTGTCAGGACTTAGTCGCGAGGCCAGCGCATCTATGTGGTAGCTTGAGAGGGATTGGGCGGAATCGAGAGACGCAACACAAGACAAGGATTTAGACAGCTTCGGGCCCCGGGAAACATCATCCGGTAATAGCCCTACATGCTGTTTGTGGCTAGGTCTCATTATGCTCATGAGAGAGTCGCCGGTAAGCCGACTCTTTGTGTCTAGCCCTAGAGATTGTTTCTTGTTGCTTGTCCCTCTTTGGGGTGCCCTGCCCCTCCTTATATAAGTTAGAGGGGCGGGTTACATGTGGAGTCCTAGTAGGACTAGGACTAGTCTATCTTCTCTTACAAGTTAATTACAAGTCCGGGTCTTGCTTCCTCGTAAAGGAAATATTCGTCATCCCTTTCCTTTTAATCCGGCCCATCATAACGTGAGCCGGCCTTCTGGACTTTAGGCCTTGTTGTCCATCTGACCCGCCCGCCGGGTTACTAATGAGTCGCCAAGATCGGGCAGGTTATCTGTGAATCGCCAAGCTCCGGGCGGGTCACCAGTGAGTCGCCAAGTCTGGCCGGTTCATACCGCGGGGTATATCCCCGACATTAGCCCCCAGTTTAATTTGGATTTATCCATGTTGAACTGATCCTGCAAAATAACTCAAGAACAAATTTGACAGGTTGTGCTCCGGGTTAAATATTCTTGTAAGCCGGCACCTGATCATCCTTCAGCCCTTGACATTTTCTCCTGAAATATCCGGGTCAATAGGCCAGCTTCATAATCCGTTTGCTGACATTGGCTCTTGTAAAGAAATATTATAAGAAATAATCCATTTGAGTCGGCCTTCAATGCTCTGATTTGACAAAAATATTGGTTTTGAAATATTCAACTGATATTCAGCCGGCTTAAAGATGTAGATCTTGCCGATTTATGATTGCCAAAATTGCCGGGTTATAAATAAATGATGCCGGGTCATGATTGTTGCAGACACCGGGTTAATCTGGTCTGCTCCAAACTGAGAATTTGAAGATTTTTTCTCCCTTATATGCATATCACCTGTAGCCCCCCAAGTGCCGGGTTGTCATGCTTGCAGCAACCTGGGACTTGTAATTGCCTTATGCTCATGAAAACTTCAACCAGTGTAGCCCCCAAGGGCCGGGTCATTATGCAATAATTGTTGGAAATATGCCCTAGAGGCAATAATAAATGGTTATTATTATATTTCTTTGTTCATGGTAATTGTCTATTGTTCATGCTATAATTGTGTTATCCGGAAATCGTAATGCATGTGTGAATACATAGACCACAACGTGTCCCTAGTAAGCCTCTAGTTGACTAGCTCGTTGATCAACAGATAGTCATGGTTTCCTGACTATGGACATTGGATGTCATTGATAACGGGATCACATCATTAGGAGAATGATGTGATGGACAAGACCCAATCCTAAGCATAGCTCAAAGATCGTGTAGTTCGTTTGCTAGAGCTTTTCCAATGTCAAGTATCTTCTCCTTAGACCATGAGATCGTGCAACTCCCGGATACCGTAGGAGTACTTTGGGTGTGCCAAACGTCACAACGTAACTGGGTGACTATAAAGGTACACTACGGGTATCTCCGAAAGTGTCTGTTGGGTTGGCACGGATCGAGACTGGGATTTGTCACTCCGTATGACGGAGAGGTATCTCTGGGCCCACTCGGTAATGCATCATCATAATGAGCTCAATGTGACTAAGGAGTTAGTCACGGGATCATGCATTGCGGTACGAGTAAAGAGACTTGCCGGTAACGAGATTGAACAAGGTATTGGGATACCGACGATCGAATCTCGGGCAAGTAACATACCGATTGACAAAGGGAATTGTATACGGGATTGATTGAATCCTCGACATCGTGGTTCATCCGATGAGATCATCGTGGAACATGTGGGAGCCAACATGGGTATCCAGATCCCGCTGTTGGTTATTGACCGGAGAGGCGTCTCGGTCATGTCTGCATGTCTCCCGAACCCGTAGGGTCTACACACTTAAGGTTCGGTGACGCTAGGGTTGTAGAGATATGAGTATGCGGAAACCCGAAAGTTGTTCGGAGTCCCGGATGAGATCCCGGACGTCACGAGGAGTTCCGGAATGGTCCGGAGGTGAAGAATTATATATAGGAAGTCCAGTTTCGGCCACCGGGAAAGTTTCGGGGATTATCGGTATTGTACCGGGACCACCGGAAGGGTCCCCGGGGTCCACCGGGTGGGGCCACCTATCCCGGAGGGCCCCATGGGCTGAAGTGGGAAGGGAACCAGCCCTTAGTGGGCTGGGGCGCCCCCCATGGGCCTCCCCCTGCGCCTAGGGTTGGAAACCCTAGGGTGGGGGGGCGCCCCACTTGACTTGGGGGGGAAGTTTCCCCCCCTTGGCCGCCGCCCCCCCATAGATGGGTTCTTGGCCGGCGCCCCCTCCCAGGGGGCCTATATAAAGGGGGGGGGAGGGAGGGCAGCAAGTACACAGCCCTTGGCGCCTCCCTCCTCCCCTGCAACACCTCTCCCTCTCGCAGAAGCTTGGCGAAGCCCTGCCGAGATCCCGCTACATCCACCACCACGCCGTCGTGCTGCTGGATCTCCATCAACCTCTCCTTCCCCCTTGCTGGATCAAGAAGGAGGAGACGTCGCTGCTCCGTACGTGTGTTGAACGCGGAGGTGCCGTCCGTTCGGCACTCGGTCATCGGTGATTTGGATCACGACGAGTACGACTCCATCAACCCCGTTCATTGGAACGCTTCCGCTCGCGATCTACAAGGGTATGTAGATGCACTCCCTTCCCCTCGTTGCTAGTATACTCCATAGATGGATCTTGGTGATGCGTAGGAAATTTTAAAATTCTGCTACGATCCCCAACAGTGGTATCAGAGCCAGGCCTATGCGTAGTTACTATGCACGAGTAGAACACAAAGCAGTTGTGGGCGTAGATGTTGCCAATTCTTCTTGCCGCTACTAGTCTTATCTTGTTTCGGCGGTATTGTGGGATGAAGCGGCCCGGACCGACCTTACACGTACGCTTACGTGAGACAGGTTCCACCGACTGACATGCACTAGTTGCATAAGGTGGCTAGCGGGTGTCTGTCTCTCCCACTTTAGTCGGAACGGATTCGATGAAAAGGGTCCTTATGAAGGGTAAATAGAAATTGGCATATCACGTTGTGGTTTTACGTAGGTAAGAAACGTTCTTGCTAGAAACCTATACAAGCCACGTAAAAACTTGCAACAACAATTAGAGGACGTCTAACTTGTTTTTGCAGCATGTGCTATGTGATGTGATATGGCCAGAAGATGTGATGAATGATATATGTGATGTATGAGATTGATCATATTCTTGTAATAGGAATCACGACTTGCATGTCGATGAGTATGACAACCGGCAGGAGCCATAGGAGTTGTCTTTATTTTTGTATGACCTGCGTGTCATTGAATAACGCCATGTAAATTACTTTACTTTGTTGCTAAACGCGTTAGCCATAGAAGTAGAAGTAATCGTTGGCGTGACAACTTCATGAAGACACAATGATGGAGATCATGGTGTCATGCCGGTGACGAAGATGATCATGGTGCCCCGAAGATGGAGATCAAAGGAGCAAAATGATATTGGCCATATCATGTCACTATTTGATTGCATGTGATGTTTATCATGTTTTGCATCTTATTTGCTTAGAACGACGGTAGTAAGTAAGATGATCCCTTATGATAATTTCAAGAAAGTGTTCCCCCTAACTGTGCACCGTTGCGAAGGTTCGTTGTTTCGAAGCACCACGTGATGATCGGGTGTGATAGATTCTAACGTTCGCATACAACGGGTGTTGACGAGCCTAGCATGTACAGACATGGCCTCGGAACACACGCAATACACTTAGGTTGACTTGACGAGCCTAGCATGTACAGACATGGCCTCGGAACACGGAGGACCGAAAGGTCGAGCATGAGTCGTATAGAAGATACGATCAACATGGAGATGTTCACCGATCTTGACTAGTCCGTCTCACGTGATGATCGGACACGGCCTAGTTAACTCGGATCATGTTTCACTTAGATGACTAGAGGGATGTCTATCTGAGTGGGAGTTCATTGAGTAATTTGATTAGATGAACTTAATTATCATGAACTTAGTCTAAAATCTTTACAATATGTCTTGTAGATCAAATGGCCCACGTTGTCCTCAACTTCAACGCGTTCCTAGAGAAAACCAAGCTGAAAGATGATGGCAGCAACTATACGGACTGGGTCCGGAACCTGAGGATCATCCTCATAGCTGCCAAGAAAGATTATGTCCTAGAAGCACCGCTAGGTGAAGCACCAATCCCAGAGAACCAAGACGTTATGAACGCTTGGCAATCACGTGCTGATGATTACTCCCTCGTTCAGTGCGGCATGCTTTACAGCTTAGAACCGGGTCTCCAAAAGCGTTTTGAGAAACATGGAGCATATGAGATGTTCGAAGAGCTGAAAATGGTTTTCCAAGCTCATGCCCGGGTCGAGAGATATGAAGTCTCCGACAAGTTCTTCAGCTGTAAAATGGAGGAAAATAGTTCTGTTAGTGAGCACATACTCAGAATGTCTGGGTTACACAACCGCTTGTCTCAGCTGGGAGTTAATCTCCCGGATGACGCGGTCATTGACAGAATCCTTCAGTCGCTTCCACCAAGCTACAAGAGCTTTGTGATGAACTTCAATATGCAGGGGATGGAAAAGACCATTCCTGAGGTATATTCGATGCTGAAATCAGCGGAGGTGGAGATCAGAAAAGAACATCAAGTGTTGATGGTGAATAAAACCACTAAGTTCAAGAAGGGCAAGGGTAAGAAGAACTTCAAGAAGGACGGCAAGGGAGTTGCCGCGCCCGGTAAGCCAGTTACTGGGAAGAAGCCAAGGAATGGACCCAAGCCTGAGACTGAGTGCTTTTATTGCAAGGGAAGTGGTCACTGGAAGCGGAACTGCCCCAAATACTTAGCGGACAAGAAGGCCGGCAACACCAAAGGTATATGTGATATACATGTAATTGATGTGTACCTTACCAGTACTCGTAGTAGCTCCTGGGTATTTGATACCGGTGCGGTTGCTCATATTTGTAACTCAAAACAGGAACTGCGGAATAAACGGAGACTGGCAAAGGACGAGGTGACGATGCGCGTCGGGAATGGTTCCAAGGTCGATGTGATCGCCGTCGGCACGCTACCTCTGCATCTACCTACGGGATTAGTTTTAAACCTCAATAATTGTTATTTAGTGCCAGCTTTGAGCATGAACATTGTATCTGGATCTCGTTTAATTCGAGATGGCTACTCATTTAAATCCGAGAATAATGGTTGTTCTATTTATATGAGAGATATGTTTTATGGTCATGCCCCGCTGGTCAATGGTTTATTCTTGATGAATCTCGAACGTGATGTTACACATATTCATAGTGTGAATACCAAAAGATGTAAAGTTGATAACGATAGTCCCACATACTTGTGGCACTGCCGCCTTGGTCACATTGGTGTCAAGCGCATGAAGAAGCTCCATGCAGATGGACTTTTGGAGTCTCTTGATTACGAATCATTTGACACGTGCGAACCATGCCTCATGGGTAAGATGACCAAGACTCCGTTCTCCGGAACAATGGAGCGAGCAACCAACTTATTGGAAATCATACATACCGATGTGTGCGGTCCAATGAGTGTTGAGGCTCGCGGAGGATATCGTTATGTTCTCACTCTCACTGATGACTTAAGTAGATATGGGTATGTCTACCTAATGAAACACAAGTCTGAAACCTTTGAAAAGTTCAAGGAATTTCAGAGTGAGGTTGAGAATCAACGTGACAGAAAAATAAAATTCTTACGATCAGATCGTGGTGGAGAATATTTAAGTCACGAATTTGGTGCGCACTTAAGGAAATGTGGAATCGTTTCACAACTCACGCCGCCTGGAACACCTCAGCGAAACGGTGTGTCCGAACGTCGTAATCGCACTCTATTGGATATGGTGCGATCTATGATGTCTCTTACCGATTTACCGCTCTCATTTTGGGGCTATGCTTTAGAGACTGCCGCATTCACTTTAAATAGGGCTCCGTCGAAATCCGTTGAGACGACACCGTATGAATTATGGTTTGGGAAGAAACCTAAGCTGTCGTTTCTAAAAGTTTGGGGATGCGATGCTTATGTCAAGAAACTTCAACCTGAAAAGCTCGAACCCAAGTCGGAAAAATGCGTCTTCATAGGATACCCTAAGGAAACTATTGGGTATACCTTCTACCTCAGATCCGAAGGCAAGATCTTCGTTGCCAAGAACGGGTCCTTTCTGGAGAAAGAGTTTCTCTCGAAAGAATTGAGTGGGAGGAAAGTGGAACTTGATGAGGTGATAGTCACCCCTTCCGAACCGGAAAGTAGCGCAGCGCGGGAAGATGTTCCTGTGGTGCCTACACCGACTGGGGAGGAAGTTAATGATGATGATCATGAAGCTTCGGATCAAGTTACTGCTGAACTTCGTAGGTCCACAAGGACACGTTCCGCACCAGAGTGGTACGGCAACCCTGTCCTGGAAATCATGTTGTTAGACAACGGTGAACCTTCGAACTATGAAGAAGCGATGGCGGGCCCGGATTCCGACAAATGGCTAGAAGCCATGAAATCCGAGATAGGATCCATGTATGAAAACGAAGTATGGACTTTGACTGACTTGCCCGATGATCGGCGAGCCATAGAAAATAAATGGATCTTTAAGAAGAAGACAGACGCGGATGGTAATGTGACCATCTATAAGGCTCGACTTGTCGCTAAGGGTTATCGACAAGTTCAAGGGGTTGACTACGATGAGACTTTCTCACCCGTAGCGAAGCTGAAGTCCGTCCGAATCATGTTAGCAATTGCCGCATACTATGATTATGAGATATGGCAGATGGACGTCAAAACGGCATTCCTTAACGGCTTCCTTAAGGAAGAATTGTATATGATGCAGCCGGAAGGTTTTGTCGATCCTAAGAATGCTAACAAAGTATGCAAGCTCCAGCGCTCAATCTATGGGCTGGTGCAAGCATCTCGGAGTTGGAACATTCGCTTTGATGAGATGATCAAAGCGTTTGGGTTTACACAGACTTATGGAGAAGCCTGTGTTTACAAGAAAGTGAGTGGGAGCTCTGTAGCATTTCTCTTATTATATGTGGATGACATACTATTGATGGGAAATGATATAGAATTCTTGGAAAGTATAAAGGCCTATTTGAATAAGTGTTTTTCAATGAAGGACCTTGGAGAAGCTGCTTATATATTAGGCATCAAGATCTATAGAGATAGATCAAGACGCCTCATTGGTCTTTCACAGAGTACGTACCTTGACAAGATATTGAAGAAGTTCAATATGGATCAGTCCAAGAAGGGGTTCTTGCCTGTATTGCAAGGTGTGCAATTGAGCACGGCTCAATGCCCGACCACGGCAGAAGATAGAGAAAAGATGAGTGTCATCCCCTATGCCTCGGCCATAGGGTCTATTATGTATGCCATGCTGTGTACCAGACCTGATGTAAACCTTGCCGTAAGTTTGGTAGGAAGGTACCAAAGTAATCCCGGCATGGAACACTGGACAGCGGTCAAGAATATCCTGAAGTACCTGAAGAGGACTAAGGATATGTTTCTCGTTTATGGAGGTGACGAAGAGCTCGTCGTAAAGGGTTACGTCGACGCTAGCTTCGACACAGATCTGGATGACTCGAAGTCACAAACCGGATACGTGTATATTTTGAATGGAGGAGCAGTAAGCTGGTGCAGTTGCAAGCAAAGCGTCGTGGCGGGATCTACATGTGAAGCGGAGTACATGGCAGCCTCGGAGGCAGCACAGGAAGCAGTCTGGATGAAGGAGTTCATTACCGACCTAGGGGTGATTCCCAATGCGTCGGGCCCGATGACTCTCTTCTGTGACAACACTGGAGCTATTGCCCTTGCGAAGGAGCCCAGGTTTCACAGGAAGACCAGGCATATCAAGCGTCGCTTCAACTCCATTCGTGAAAGTGTTCAAAATGGAGACATAGATATTTGTAAAGTACATACGGACCTGAATGTAGCAGATCCGTTGACTAAACCTCTCCCTAGAGCAAAACATGATCAACACCAGGACGCAATGGGTGTTCGATTCATCACAATGTAACTAGATTATTGACTCTAGTGCAAGTGGGAGACTGTTGGAAATATGCCCTAGAGGCAATAATAAATGGTTATTATTATATTTCTTTGTTCATGGTAATTGTCTATTGTTCATGCTATAATTGTGTTATCCGGAAATCGTAATGCATGTGTGAATACATAGACCACAACGTGTCCCTAGTAAGCCTCTAGTTGACTAGCTCGTTGATCAACAGATAGTCATGGTTTCCTGACTATGGACATTGGATGTCATTGATAACGGGATCACATCATTAGGAGAATGATGTGATGGACAAGACCCAATCCTAAGCATAGCTCAAAGATCGTGTAGTTCGTTTGCTAGAGCTTTTCCAATGTCAAGTATCTTCTCCTTAGACCATGAGATCGTGCAACTCCCGGATACCGTAGGAGTACTTTGGGTGTGCCAAACGTCACAACGTAACTGGGTGACTATAAAGGTACACTACGGGTATCTCCGAAAGTGTCTGTTGGGTTGGCACGGATCGAGACTGGGATTTGTCACTCCGTATGACGGAGAGGTATCTCTGGGCCCACTCGGTAATGCATCATCATAATGAGCTCAATGTGACTAAGGAGTTAGTCACGGGATCATGCATTGCGGTACGAGTAAAGAGACTTGCCGGTAACGAGATTGAACAAGGTATTGGGATACCGACGATCGAATCTCGGGCAAGTAACATACCGATTGACAAAGGGAATTGTATACGGGATTGATTGAATCCTCGACATCGTGGTTCATCCGATGAGATCATCGTGGAACATGTGGGAGCCAACATGGGTATCCAGATCCCGCTGTTGGTTATTGACCGGAGAGGCGTCTCGGTCATGTCTGCATGTCTCCCGAACCCGTAGGGTCTACACACTTAAGGTTCGGTGACGCTAGGGTTGTAGAGATATGAGTATGCGGAAACCCGAAAGTTGTTCGGAGTCCCGGATGAGATCCCGGACGTCACGAGGAGTTCCGGAATGGTCCGGAGGTGAAGAATTATATATAGGAAGTCCAGTTTCGGCCACCGGGAAAGTTTCGGGGGTTATCGGTATTGTACCGGGACCACCAGAAGGGTCCCGGGGGTCCACCGGGTGGGGCCACCTATCCCGGAGGGCCCCATGGGCTGAAGTGGGAAGGGAACCAGCCCTTAGTGGGCTGGGGCGCCCCCCATGGGCCTCCCCCCTGCGCCTAGGGTTGGAAACCCTAGGGTGGGGGGCGCCCCACTTGACTTGGGGGGGAAGTTTCCCCCCCTTGGCCGCCCCCCCATAGATGGGTTCTTGGCCGGCGCCCCCCCTCCCAGGGGGCCTATATAAGGGGGGGGGGGAGGGAGGGCAGCAATTACACAGCCCTTGGCGCCTCCCTCCTCCCCTGCAACACCTCTCCCTCTCGCAGAAACTTGGCGAAGCCCTGCCGAGATCCCGCTACATCCACCACCACGCCGTCGTGCTGCTGGATCTCCATCAACCTCTCCTTCCCCCTTGCTGGATCAAGAAGGAGGAGACGTCACTGCTCCGTACGTGTGTTGAACGCGGAGGTGCCGTCCGTTCGGCACTCGGTCATCGGTGATTTGGATCACGGCGAGTACGACTCCATCAACCCCGTTCATTGGAACGCTTCCGCTCGCGATCTACAAGGGTATGTAGATGCACTCCCTTCCCCTCGTTGCTAGTATACTCCATAGATGGATCTTGGTGATGCGTAGGAAATTTTAAAATTCTGCTACGATCCCCAACAATAATGAGCAGGGACTTTGTAGATATAACCATGTAAACTTGAACAACAACGTGTAGCCCCCAAGGGCCGGGTCAGTAAGATAATACTGAGCTGGGACTTTGTATATAATTTATTGATAATAACATCATATAATATAATCTCCACCATGGGGCTTGAACCCACGTCCACAAGGTTAATAGCTTTGTACTCTACCAACTGAGTAGTGGACCGTTCAATATAATGGATTAATCTTGTGTACCTTGAATGTTTGACAGGAGCAATCGGTAGCCCCCAAGGGCCGGCTCATTACAATGTGATGAGTCGGGTCTTCAATAAGTTGAGCAAAAAATGTCTTTACATTAGCCCCCGAAGTGCCATGGTGCTTGCTGGCAGTGACATGGGACTTGCATATTTGATGTGATCTCAATTTAAATAATGTAGCCCCCAAGTGCCGGGTCGTGAGCCTGCAGTGACTCGGGACTATTCTTTTCATTGTAGAATAAATCATATCCACTGATAAAATAATAGCCATTGCGCCAAAGCGACTTTGAATACCTCATCTGCTGATAAGTCAATCCGGAGTTTAAATACCCGACGGCTCTTGGCCGATGGCGATTTAATACGCCTCCATTGTAAGCCGGAATTTGTACAACCCGGCGGCTTATAGCCTTTGAGAAAATCAAGAATTGATAACCCTTTTGAGACACCAATTTCAATCTTTGATGATGGGCTTGAACTTAATCATTTATGTAAGTCATAACTCTGTAAATCCTGCACAGAGATTAAACAACATATGCCCTGGCGACTTAACGTCAAAAGCCAGCACGGGTAACCACCCAAATGTTGTCTTATCCTGCACACAAGTAGATCATAAAATCCCTTGACGGTTTATCGCAGGGCGGGTCATAATATCTCACATATAACCATTGTGATATTGAATTTGTACTGCCGGTTTACATGACCTGTGCAGTAAGGGTGATAACCCAATCTTTAGAAGCCAACGCTTCCAAATAGATGATGATTGTCATAAGCTGGCGATTTATCATTGAAAATCAAGCCGGGTTAAATAGAAACCACTCATACACACCTTAGATATGATCAAAAGAACTTCAAATAAAATCCAAAAAATTGTTTGCAAAAAGGGACTTCAAATTTTTTGAGGCTTCTGATTCGAATACGATCAGAAAACCGTCCCAAAGGGATTAAGCTAAGATTCGAATACGATCATATAGCCCCCAGTGGCTTTGGCGTTTCCGATCAAGAGGGTACCGACAGCTATGTTCTCTTTGGTTCGAATACGACCTATGTTTGAACAGGAAGCCCCCAAATGACCTTGAGAGTTGTTTAACGACGCTGATTCGAATACGATCCACGTCGGTTCCCAAAAGGGGTTGAGCTATGATTCGAATACGATCAAGAAGCCCCCTAGTGAGCTCGGCAGTGTGCCGATCAAGAGGGTACCGACAGCTATGTTCTCTTTGGTTCGAATACGACCTATGTTTGAACAGGATGCCCCCAAGTGACGATAATAAGATAAGCCGTAAAGCGGGATACCCATGTTTGAACCGTGCATCATGGCAGCAAGCCCTTTTTGGCACCCTTTAATCTTTCTGAGAACTCGAACTTGCGGGAGATTAATTCTTTTTAAACCGGAACCTTAAACCGGATTTGAAAGTTTAAAACTTTGTGAGAGGTAAATTTACCTTGAGCCGGATTTTGAACCGGATTTGAGAGCTTCAAAGCTTTGTGGTAAATAAATTTTCCTTGAACCGGATTTTAAACCGGATATTAAGAGCTTTAGTGCTTTGTGGGAGAGAGATTGTCCTTGAACTGGATTTTGAACCAGAATCCTTATTTTGAGCCAGAAATCTTCTGACGGCCCTTAAATTTTCATCGATCTGGCAGTAATCCCCGGGGTCGGGTTATTTTTCGCTTCAATGACCCGGACTTCTTGAATTCATTGAAACCGGCTAACTTTGCCGAGTCATACCATTGTAGCCCCTGAGTCTCGGGACGACTCGAGGAGTTGGCTCGAGATTCTCCATATTTGACCATAGCAGAAGGTGTATATCATTGGCGTTGATAGCGCGATGTGAATCCACAGAAGGTTGAGGTGACTGCGGCGGGTTATAAATGATCCCGTATGAGCCGTGTCAGCAACTCGGCCAATGGTTCCTTCCAACTGGCTGTTTGAAGTTAACCAAACCGTAGTGGCGGCGACTTGTGCACCTACCCATTGAGCCATCCAGTGCAGACGGCGGCTGATAAGATATGATAACTTGCCTCCAATTTGTTGAAAGAAAACCGGGCTGCCCAAGCTGTGACTTGCTCATACTCAATAAACAGCTCATGCAGACAGGTGCGGCCCGGTATGTTGATGTAGACCAGGCCGCGAGAGACGGATGGTAAAAAACAACCGTAGCATCAGAGGTGGTACAAACAGATGAGTTGGTCACGATGTTGTAAACCGGTGTGATCGGGCGAGTCAATCGCCGGCGCGGTAAGCCGCGCGGATGGGCGAATCAACCACGTCGTGTTGATGTAGTGAACAATTGTCCTACATCAAAAACATCGCAAGCCAGAGTAATTGCTCTTTTTTAAAGAAAATAATATATAATATATCAAAATTTACTAGATTGATTTCACCTGATATGTTAGGCCAGAAATTATCCACCGCGGAGTTGATGATCATCACGGTAAAGCTGAAACCAATCACGACCGAGTCGGCCACGGGAGCAGACAGATGAGCCGGCCAGGGCGTTGTAAGCCGGTGCAGACGAGCGAGTCAATCGCAGGAGCGGTAAGCCACGCGAACGCCGAGTCGGCCGCGGGGGCGGACGGGTAAGTTGTCCGTCACATTGTAAGCCGGCGCAAACGTGTGAGCCGGCCCCACGGGTGGACGGCAAGTCGTCCGTGGCATTGTAAGGCGGCGCGGATGGGCGAGTCGGCTGGCACGTTGATGTAGCCCGGACCGCAAGACACTCGTCCGTGAAGCTATACTGATGTTTGTGAACGATAGATGATAGTAATGCTCCATATGGTCGGGCGAGTTAATTGTGGGCGCGGTAAACCGCGCGGACGGCGAGTCAATCGCGGGCGCGGTCCCGGCAAATGTATGTAAACCGGCGTGGACGGGGGGAGTCGGCAGCGGCATTGTAAGACGGCGCGGACGCATCAACCGGCCGCGAGGGCAGACGGGCGAGTCGTCCGTAGCGTCATAAGGCGGTACGGACTTATGACGCCACGGACGGGCGAATCAATCGCAGGAGCAGGTAAACTGCGCGGACGCCGAGTCAATCGTGGGCGTGGTTCCAGCGAGTTGATGTAGATCGAGTTGCACGGGCGGCGGCTTGCGCACACCCGTTTAACAGCAAACGGGCGCGGACGCCAATGCATGATGTACACTCCATAGGCACAGCATGGCACCACCTTGATAATGGATCATTGTCCTGCACAAAATATATTGCGGACCGGAATAATTGTTCTTGGAAAAAACAATATATGCGCTAATAAAATAAACTTTAGATAGATATAACCTGATTGTAGCAGAAAACTCCACCGGGCGGCGGCGGCGGCTTGCTATGGACGCACGGTGATCATGAACAAACGCCAGTCGGGGGTGGCTCAGCGTAATATCATAGCGGCCACAACGAAGGCAGCGGTTTAAGCGCGCGGCGGCTTGCAACGGACGCGTGGTGGTTTACCAATACCTCGGACTTGGTGGCGACGGGACGGACCCGCCTAGGGGCGAGGATAGGCTACGGTTACTCAGCAGGGTGACGGCTCGAGGAGTTGAGAACCATGCTTACTCAATCGATCTCACAGCTTCGACGCGTTGCACTCTGTAGTTCCTCCCGTGAGATGTAAATTGCTCCTGCCCATACATGCACCGAACGGGGCTAGCTGGCACAAATCTCGAGCACGTCTCCGCCTGGGTGTGTTATTGTAGCCTAGGAGTAGCAGTCGACCATGACCATAGAAAATCAGCAGCAGCAACTTGTGGCAGTAGATCGATGCATAGGTACAGGCGGAATCTTTTTGGGACTTGAAACACCAGGCACAGTGAAGGGAAAAATTCCAGCGACCGTCGAGATTAACCTGACAGTCTCGACTATAGCAGACACCAATCCGTCCTCTGACTGATGGATCCCCATAGACACGTGCGGTGGTGCACACGCGAAACCTCAAATTCTCTTGATTTTAATTTTGATCGCAAAACAATGAGTTTGCTGGCTTTGTCAGAGGCTGTCCCATGCCGTGTTATGCTGCACGATTGTTTCGCGTCGGCTTCTCCATCTAACCAATCATGCGTTCTTGATCCCTAAAGAGCTCCCTTCAAGAACTCATCACCACCGTGCGCAAGCCCCACGGTGGGCGCCAACTGTCGTGGAATTGTCACGGCAGATGTCCTTAGTGTCAGGACTTAGTCGCGAGGCCAGCGCATCTATGTGGTAGCTTGAGAGGGATTGGGCAGAATCGAGAGACGCAACACAAGACAAGGATTTAGACAGCTTCGGGCCCCGGGAAACATCATCCGGTAATAGCCCTACACGCTGTTTGTGGCTAGGTCTCATTATGCTCATGAGAGAGTCGCCGGTAAGCCGACTCTTTGTGTCTAGCCCTAGAGATTGTTTCTTGTTGCTTGTCCCTCTTTGGGGTGCCATGCCCCTCCTTATATAAGTTAGAGGGGCGGGTTACATGTGGAGTCCTAGTAGGACTAGGACTAGTCTATCTTCTCTTACAAGTTAATTACAAGTCCGGGTCTTGCTTCCTCGTAAAGGAAATATTCATCATCCCTTTCCTTTTAATCCGGCCCATCATAACGTGAGCCGGCCTTCTGGACTTTAGGCCTTGTTGTCCATCTGACCCGCCCGCCGGGTTACTAATGAGTCGCCAAGATCGGGCAGGTTATCTGTGAATCGCCAAATTCCGGGCAGGTCACCAGTGAGTCGCCAAGTCTGGCCGGGTCATACCGCGGGGTATATCCCCGACACTAACCCTGAACTAACCCTGAACTAACTCTAACCAAAGAGGTGTTTGGATGGCAGGGTTAGATTGACAATAAATGCTCTTTCTCAATCATTTGGCTACTTTGGACCCTATTTCCTGCCGGATTTGGCAGTGCGAGCCCTGGTTGAGGCAGACGGGGACGCCCTCGGCAAGGAGCCGCGCTGGCCTCTCGCGCAGCCCGTCGACCGAATCCGTCGTCCTTGCGCAAGGAGTCGCGCTGGCCGAGGCCGACGGGGACGGGCCGCGCAAGGAGCCGTGACTGCTTACCGGCGGGCGGACGGGCAGCGGGGAGACGAGGGGCTGCGGGGAGAGTGAGAGAAAAAGGTGTTTTTAGTGGTCCCAAGAAGAACTAACCCAAATAAGCACCTCTTGGGTGGGGTAGATGTATCTAACCCAAACTAACCCTCCCGTTTGGATATTTTTGGGTTAGTTGAGTCCAAACTAACCCAAACTAACTCTAACTCATGGAACCAATCAGGGTCAGTAACTCTTTAGTAGGGTAAAGGGCAAGCTTTGCTAAAGTCACTTCGTGTGGGTCAATCGCGAGGATCTCTATGCTCATAGCAAATAAAAAAGCATGTGACAATGATATTGTGGAGTTGTTTCATGGGGAGCAAGTTCTTGATGTTTTTTCTTGTAGTTTGTAATGTATTCCAGGATGTTGCAGTTCCAATTCCTTATTTCAAACTGCAAAACAGAATCACAATGAGAAAATGATTAGTGAATTGGTTCAAGAATATCAAACAAAAATACCAACTTTCGCTTTAGCTTATCTTTGATATCTACTAATGCTATTTTGTTGGTTTACCGATGATTTCTTTTGCAAGTCAAGTCATATAAGAACAAAGATAAATCACATATGACATATAGGACAAAATATTATATAAATATAGAAATAATAACTGATTGAAATAGAAAGCTACTTAAAAACGCTTAATTAGACTGAGAACATACATAACTGGAAGGGAAATGAATTTGCCTTAGACAATGAAATTTCATTATAAGATGAAACAACACAAGATAACTATCTGGCTAAAGATAATTGTTTTGCTCATTTACCTGTTGAAATATCCCTAGTTGGACTGTCTTGGATCTTCCTGGGTTCTGCCATTGCGGACAAGTGCAACAGGGACGGCCAGAAAACCATAGTTGCACCCGCACCCAGACGTCGGTTGTAGTTCCTGTAGCGCGCGTACTTTGCATCAGACAAACAAATCTTGCTAAGAATCACATTGAGCATAGCCCTTGGCCTGACCGGGATAGCAGTCATCTCCTTCAAAATGCAAATGAAGTAATCAAATCGCAATGGCAGTGGTATAAAAGTACTGCTTACACAGACCAGTTCTAAGATGGGAATATATATATATATATATATATATATATATATATATATATATATATATATATATATATATATATATATATATGTATTCCCTCCATTCACAATATGAACTACGTACGAACTGAAGCGAGTGAACAAACCAGAATGGATAACAAAATTGAGGGCCAATAATGCCTAAATAATGTAAGTGTATTTAGCTAATCATGCATGTATGTACACGGATATAAATACATTAATATTATTCTTAAGCCAATGTAAGTTGTACATTCATAAACAATTTAGCTCAAATCAATTTGACATAAGGCATAACTGGTATAAAAAGTTGGTGAGATTATATAGGTAGAAGGTCAAAAGTGGCATGGAACATAAATCAAAATAAAGCGGCAAAGTTAATGTCCAGTTGAGATCTTTGGAGAAATATCCTTTCGATTCATTAATTCCTCGTCGACAAATCAGTAGAGAAGTAGTACCAAAATCTAAGCAGTAGAAGACAACAAATGTCAAAGCAACTTGTATACCGAAAAAGGCTTTCGCCCCACTTTATATATAAAGCAAACCGCCAAGAGCACACATACACGGACTAGTTCAGAACACACACACCCAAGTCACAAAACGAGAAGTACAAAGGTTCTGCTGAGGGCACAGCTCAACAAGCCCAAAATAAACAAAAAGGACGCGGCCGAGGCAAGGCGTCTAATCCGGCTCCGGGGGTGGCGGAGGGGGCGGCGGCGACAGACGGACGGCCATCGAGCGAAGGTCGGCGATGAAGGCGGTGATGGCGTCGCGGTCCTGAGGGCGGCTAAGCGGCCGCCAAAGCTGCAAGTAACCATATGAAGTAGGGCGATGAAGCCTTGCCCTTGCTCAGTTGTAATGACAACAGGCATGCTACAAAAAGATTTTTTTTCAGTGCTTAGATAGTAGTGGTGTTCTCTAAAATGGGAAACATATTTTCTAGGTACTACAGAAAAAGGAAACTTCTAAAGCACCTGATGGTTTATGCTTGGGTTTTTTTAGCTTTCTATCCCTTTGAGTCCTTGAAATGTCTATACAGTGCATCATTGGTTGGGGGAGATGGGAGGGAATGAACATAGTTGCTAAAAGCGGTAGTGTGGTAAATACAATCCAATATCAGGGTTTAGTTTTTAGAATGAATTAAACTGGAGACCCCACAGAAGTATTTTCAGTCCAATTCCAATCTGACAAGTACAAAAAAGATTTGGCCTCTGTGAAAAGTTTGTATTATTAACAATCTTTGCTCTATGAGACAACCCATCTTCCATCAAATAATACAACAGCCAAAATTCTTAAAAACACCTGTTTCTAGCTAGCACTTAGAGATCACCAATCGGTGCATGATTTTAAAAGGCACCAAAGAAACCGCACCATGTGGTGGATGATTCGGTGCGGAACTTGAACCTGAGGAATCCAGGGAAGCTAGCATCACGGGTTTGATCGGTGGTTGGTGAAGGAGGGGGGGGGGGGGGGTGATCCAGTGCGAGGTAGAAATGGCAGTGGTGGCACAAGAGGCCATGGACGACATATTCGATGTTGCGGCCTGGTCCAAGGCGTCACGGCCAAGGCCATGACATGCAAAACCTTCTACTTGGCGTTAAAAAACTAATACTACTGCTTTGAGACATCAACACCCTACAAAATATACAGAGGGGGTAAAATGAATTGGATATGTTACTGCAAAATAATAACCGAATGATTATCGGCGCAAGAAAAAAATCAATTCCCTTTGGATGTTCACTTTATTCATATGACAAGTATGGGTTTAATCAGCAGTACGCAGAAACTTGTGTGAATTAAAATACCAAGTTCACTATGGGAAGTATAGTTTCTCTATATGTCATTGTGTCAAGATAAAGCATGTTATTTCACACCCACTTAGAATCATAAGTTCCAGTGAACTTTCCATGTAGCAATAGAAAATAAGAAGTCCTTTCATCTTTACCTTCGATAGAACAGGCAAGTGGTTGAGCCTAGCCCTTGCATGATGTGAACCCGTCGATTGTAGAACTGAAGCTCTATTAAAAGTAACACAAGTTTTAGAGTGGTTGGGCTTTTTTAGAACCGTTCGTTGATGTCGATCTAACGGCAGACAAATATGAAGTACTGGGTAGTACTCCGATGAAAGTACGCGAAAGTACTAAAACGAGTGGGGCCGGTACTCGTGACAAGGTGGGGACGCGTTTTAATATTGGGGCAGTTTAGTCCTAGGAAAATTTGCACGCGCCGCCCCTCTCGTCGAATGCAAAACCGCCGCCATGGTGCTACACCTTCCACAATTACTCATCGACGGCCATCTCCGCCCTCTCCTCCAAGTCCACCGCAGTCATCTCCTCCTTCTCGCCGCTGCAACTTCTCTCCACTCAGGCAAACCCCCCCCCACCCACCCCCACCCCCTCTTCCATCGAAGCAAGAATCGGCAGATCGAGCTGATGGCCGGCGGCGAGAACACCGACTTCGTGCAGATCGCCGGCGGCGACCAGGTCAAGTTGGCCAGGTTGAGGGAGATCCGTTCTTGGTTTGACAACACAAGGCAGATGAGCTGGACGGCAATGGCCACTCTCAAGAATTTGACGAAGAAGGAGAGGGCAAAGCTTTGCCCCCCGCCCGCACAACCGATTCACAAGATCGAGATCCTCCTCTGGGCGATGGAGCAGGCCAATTCGTCCAGCAAGTGGACCAGGCGGAGGTGGTGGGCGTTCAGATCCAGGGTAGAGCATCCACTGGATCAGGAACCCACCGTGCACGAGGTGCCGTTGCAGATTGTGCAGCCTCCAACCGAGTCATCGGAGACTCCGAAGCACAAGATGAGGAGGACAGTGGTCGCGACCTCGCTTCCCCGCCGTTCTCCACGCTTCCCTCGCCGCTCTCCTCGTCTGAACGGCGGCGGTAGCTATGTTTAGAGTAAGCTTCCCCACTCCTCATCTTCCTACTGCTCGTGCTTACATCGTGGTGATACTGATCGTAATAGCTCAGAGAGGGAATGCTATATGGCATTTTAATCTCAATGAATTGCATGAATATTTGAGTACATGGATTTGGAGGATGATTATGATGTATGTGAACCCTAGGCATCATATGAACCCTAGGAAAAATTAGTAATGTTCTAGTGGTAGACACTGAAATATTTCGGTACACACCGGTAGGCACTGAAATATTTCGGTACTGCCCTAGGCAAAATTTGTAATGTTGTAGTGGTGGACACTGAAATATTTTGGTACACACCGGTAGGCACTGAAATATTTCGGTACTGCCCTAGGCAAAATTTGTAATGTTGTAGTGGTGGACACTGAAATATTTTGGCACACACCGGTAGGCACTGAAATATTTCGGTACTGCCCTAGGCAAAATTTGTAATGTTGTAGTGGTAGACACTGAAATATTTCGGTACACACCGGTAGGCAATGAAATATTTCGTTACTACAATTTCAGTACACACCGATGCACACTGAATTATTTCAGTACTGCAGTTTCAGTACACACCGGTACACACTGAAATATTTCAGTACTGCAAATTCTATACAAAGTTGGCATTTTGTCATTTATTTGTGAATTAATCCATGCATCATATGGCCTAACTTTGTACATGAGTTTGGGTCAATTTCATGTCTATTTATTGTTAAAATTATTGTCATGCCATGAAACACAAGACAAGTCACTGACCCAAGCTTGCAAAGATGCCATATCAATGTTGCTGATATGAATATGCATGTTTTCACCAAGTCTTGTGTCTGAATTAAAACTGAGCATTTTTTCTTGATGGTATCCATGGATCTAGAACTCCTATGAATTTGCTCATGTTGGATGTTTTGTTCTCCATCATTTGTACTAGCATTCCGTGCGATTAGATGCCATGACAAGACCCCTGGCAAATTTATTTTCTTGCCTCCAACATCCCATGTGTGTTTTGCAGGAAAAAACCTGGAGTTCACCAGGCTGGCTGAAGTTGTGAGGCTGGGAGGCTGATGGTGCTGCTACTGGCTGATCCTTCTTCTTTCAGCTTTTGTTCGTCCTTTCTCAAGCCGTTGGACCAGGGCTACTTCCCTATGTGCTGTTAATGTATTAAGTAGTTCCTTCGAATTTGTAGTATTAGTTAGTTTGAATGTGGAAGTACCTTAATTTTTAGGAACGAAATGTTGCTTTGTATGACCAAGGGTTTGATACCTTAATCTTTGGATAATTAATTATGTGAACTGTTGGATGTGACGCACAACGAAACGCCTCTACCATTGATACTAGTTCAACATGTCGGTCCAATTAGAGACCAGCCACTACCATATAGAACAGTTAGCATTTCATACTACAACCTGGCACGTACAAAACATCACACAGTGGAATAATCCCAGCGAGTAGACCATTAATTACCGAAAACATCACAACATGTCAGAAGTGTTTTAAGCATTTTATCGTTGCAAAAACCTTAGAAATCCATACAGAAAAACCTCTATTTTTCTAAGCACATCCCTAAGCACCTTGCATTGTACAAGGTCTTAGAGACCAGCCTCTACCATATATAACAGTTACCATGTCACACTACAGCCTATAAAACATCACACAGTGGAATAATCATAGCTAGTAGAGCATTAGTTACCAGTTAATAATAGTTGCAATCCATCACAAGCAATAGTACCTAGATATGAGTAGATATAGGTACGGTAATACACGACAAGTACTCGCAAACAAGAGCTAACATAACAAGTTCATTTCACATTGATACATGGCCCACCCCAGTTCTAAATGAGGTGGATGGTGATCATCATCCTCAAGTCATGGCGACGGGTGTTCGCAACAGTGAGTAGGATGGCCTGTCCTACCCGAAGATTCTTGGCACGAAGGAACTTCTTCCACCCTGCCCTGCTCAAGACAGTGCGACCGTCCGTGTCCACTGCATAGGCACAGCTGGTGATGGAGCCCGTTCTGGTAAGGCGTAGTCCAGCAGCCATGCCTTCTTCGTCCGGGTCGATGCCACAGCTATCAAGTAACCTCTTAGGTAATTTCTGAAAACAGTTGACATGATATATGATCATGTCACGTGCAATTATCAACAAAGCATACACTTCAAGACACATATATCATTGGATTCAACACTGAGCATATATATCATCACATCACTACACTATACGCCAAGCATCAAATTACTACAGTAATTAGGCATATCATTAGATTACTGCGTACACTAAGCATATCATCGCATATTACTACACTACATGCATGTCATAAAATTCTTCACTAAATGAATTCTAAACTAGGCCTCTCATCACAGTACTACAACATGCATATCATATGAACTACTACACTAACTAAGCATGCATATCATGTAATTACCACACTAAGTAACATACCATGATATGCCGTTTAACATTCGTCCTTGTGAGGCGGGTCACGAATGGCTTCCCTAGGTAGTCTTCACGTAGCGGAAGCATGTCCCAGAGGTTGCCGATTTCCTCGTCGCCCAGTCTGAGTCCTTGGGCATACAGGTATTCAACAAGTGGGTTCTCATCATCATCTGAATCGTCATCATCTGAATCAGCACCATCTTCCTCCTCATGAACTTCATCCTCACTATCCGGAATCAAATTTAGATAGATAACAGAAATCCTGGGCCTATCTCTTCTGAAGGAGAAGCTGATCAATTCACCCCCACTAAGACGCATGCGGGCGATGAAACGATCCCAATCATCTCCTCCTATCTGGGTTATCTTTCGCCCCTTCTCGACCTGCATAGTGTATGGGCCCCCAAGAGCGTCGAAGGTCACGGTGTCTCCGATGAGCTCATTGAATGCCAATCTCACATTGCATGGTACGATCTGTGTAAGATAAAAACAAATAACAGACACAATACATTAGTGGAAATAGCAAAAAAAAGAATGTACTGTCAGAAGGTTCATATAAATTGTTACTGCTGCAACAACAAAAGAAGGCTGGAAGTAGATGCCGAACAGCGTGGCAGTAGAAAGGCTGGTCCGGCACCGTGAGTTGCAGCGTCCACATGGTGCTTCCTCCATTCTACACAGAACATGTTGAACTCTAAGTTGAATTGTACATAGTACAATACAAAGATCATACATATAATAAATCATAGTGATAACCTATACTGGCAATGGCCAATCAATCTATTTACTATCATCTACGTAATAAAGCAATGCCAATGACAATGGCAATGCCCGTCTCATCTAAACCTGGGAATAGTTCGGCATCCAAACTAAAACCAGTCCAATCCACGGCACACATCAAAACCAAACCAATCCAGATATTTTCATTTAGAATCTAGACCAACCGAACTATACATGCTCGTCATCCAACCCAGTCCAAACCGTTTTCAACTTTTGGATTGAATCCAAAGGTTCAAACCGTGGACAAAGCCATATGCGAGGGCACGTCATGAATCTAGATCAGACATGGCGTCAAAGCTCGAGAGAGCCGACGAGCTCCGGCCGGCAACAGCGGCTCTTGGATTTGAAGCAGTAGTAGGTGGAAGTGGCGGCTCAAACTAATTGATTGATTTGGTCTCAAACCATAGAAACCAAATCAAGATCCAATCCAAAAACTAAGTTTCAGTCCAAACCAATCGGCTCAGATCCGCCTCCGTAGGGAGACGCGGTTGGGAAAGGGAAGAAGAGGGGAGATCTCACGTACTTGCCGGAGTTGGCGGCGGCCGCGCACCGGCAGCGAAGAGAGGGGTCGTCGGGAGATGGCTGCGGCGGCGACGCTGGTCGTGAAGGGGAGAAAGAAAGATGTGGAGTGGTCGAGACGGGGAGAAAGAAAAATGTGGTACATGTGGTGGCGCGGTTGTGTGGATGACAAGGGGACCTACTTGTGAGACCGATAGGAATTGATGGCAAACCGCAGGAGGTGCACGACCGCGTGCACGACCGCCACGTCCCCACGTGGAATGGGGACGGCCGGGTGGGTGTGTCAAGTCAAATCGGCACCCGCGGCTTCTCGGTAACTCCAAGAGGCAGGAGCAGTGCATTTCTTCCCCAAATCGGGTAGAAAACCCTCGTCCTCTCCCAAACCTAACCACCCTCTCTTCCTTCCTCACCACCTCACCACCCTCTCCTCCTTCCTCACCACCCTCCTCCCTTCCTACGCCTCCCTCCTCCTGTCTTCGACTGACGATGAAACGCGGGCGGGAAGATGCGGCGGACGAGCCGGAGGCAACCATCGGAGCAGAGCAGTCTGCTGCCGTGGCTGCAGCCGTGGGTGGAGCGGCTGAGTCCGTCGTAGCGGTGAAAGCTGGCGGTGCAACGACCGTTGTGCCTGCTCCCGCTGCCATCGCAGCCGTCGAGGCACCCGTCGGCGAGCACAAGGTCGGGGAAGATCTGGAGGAGGAGGAGATGAGAAGGCTTAAGCGCAAGGTGCATGACGAAATCGAAGAGCTCTACGAGGAGAACGCCATAAAGGAGTTCGACGTAGATTGCAGGAAGGGCAGCGACTTCGACGAGGATGCCATCGACGAGCTATCTGAGGTAGTACTCTGTTTTTTGCTCTGTTTTTTTCATGGCATTGGGGTTTGTCTTGTTAACTAGATGAGCATAAGTTTCACAAGGGATACATTAATGAAAGAAGTGGGGTAATGAACCCAAATACAAGAAAATGTTCATGGCAGGGATACATTAATGAAAAAAGTGGGTTAAACAATGGATATATGGCAGGATTCTCCATTGGCTTCCCCAGGACAGTGACAAAATGCTGCAGTTCCTGATTCATTTTAGTTTATGTAGATGAATTAATTTGCACACATGTTCATAGATGATCAGTTTGCACACATGTTCATAGATGATCCATTTGCAAATTCTGTACAGATTTCCATTTTGCAAAGGAAGTGATTGCTCCCTTAATAATTATGGGCTGACACTACATATCCACTGGATACCAAAAAATCAAAACATTTCATGTAGCCAATTTTCCCCAGTATATTATCTAGATGATCACAGCCACATCTCTCATCAATATGAGCAGTGAGACACCCCATAGCTCCTTTACCAATTTCCTTCTGAAACTTATCAGGGTCTAACAATGTTGGAGAAGCAGTATTGCCGCTGTCAGAAAGAATAATGGTTTCTTCATTCCAGTAGATAGAACAAACCCCCCTTGTGTGAAACATGGAGGAGTATAATGAAGCCATTTTTCTGATTCCAATCAGAATTACACCTGTAACAAGTATCAAATATCATTAAACCAAGCCAGTTCATGAAGTCTTTCATGTGTTAATTATGTACTACTTGTGCACTAATCTATAAATGCAACTATTCCACCGTCCATATTTATGCATGTCAATTTCTTTGGCTCAATTATGTATGTGCACATACGCCTTATTTCTAGCAAATAGATAGTTGCCATGTTACACATGTGTACTTTCAAAACATTGTAATTAAGGCAATGTACCATAATAGATTAGCTGAGTTCTTCTATGTGTACTAATTCACTAATTCACAGGAGGATGACGACGACGTGGACTACGACATGGACAGCAGGCACAGCAAGAGCCGCTACACCCTGAGGCATCTGATTGCTGGCAAGATCAAGTACCGTTTCTTTGGAAAGATTGGGTGCCCTTTCTGTTGCAAGGTGATCGGTGGCGGCATAGATGGCATGATCCAGCATGCCATCAGCACTGGTAATGGACATGGTATGAAGCATAAGGCCAGTACTCAGGCTAAACATGCGGCCTACGCACGCTTCCTCGAGATTGTCAAAGTCAATGAGCCCTACAACCTCCATTGAAGAAGGGAGAGAAGTGGTGTGCTGCTAGAGTGCTGCTGCTGCCCCAGGACCGCCGTGTCCTCTTATGTTATCTATGTTTCTTTGTTGTTCGACTCTAAAACTGATGTCCTATGGTGTGTCTGAACCTATGCTATGCGGTGGTTGATCTGCCGTTTATCTTAAGAGTTTGCTGCTACTCTGGTTTAGTGTTCCAAGTTGTTAATACTATTTTGGTGATGCATGTTAAGCCTTGTACAATGCTAGATGCTTAGGGTGGTGCTTAGAAAAATAAATAGGGTTTTTCTGAAGCACCGGTGCCTATTTCTACAGGAGAGACGCCTAGTTATGCGTCTACCCTGTACAAATAAGCACCTGTGCTTAAGAAAAGCCTAGTTTATTTCTATAAGCAACTCCCCTAAGCACCTTGCATTGTACAAGGCCTTAGCAACTCAAGTATCGTATGGTGGTCTATGTTATGTTTGCTATGTTATTCTGCCGTACGGTGATGCATGCTAGGAACTCTACTACTATGACTATGGTAGTTATAGCTTGGCATGATTATGTTTAGTGTATAACTCAGCATGATTATAGCTTCACAAAATTAAAGCATGCAAATGATTGCCGATTCCACCTATTGCCAAATCAAGCTTTGTACTGATGATGCAGTAGATATTGCTATAAGTAGAGGATGCTCATGATTGCCAAAAGTACCTATTTCCACTTTCTGATAAGAACTAAACATGTATGAAATGATGCTAAAAGTATAGCATGAGCATGAGCATGTATCAATTGATGATCAATTGATGCTACCTATTTGTGTTTGAATGGGCTCAATAAAGCTGGTGCTGGTTTATGCTCTCTGCGTGACCGTGATGGTAACGAAGACACTTGGTTGGCTATGGTCTTGCTGTCAAATTTAAGTTTCAGTTCTTTAAGACTCTTTGTTTTTGCTGCTTCCTCGGGATCGACTAGCTTTCTCGGGCGTCCACGTGCTCTCTTCCTTTTTGGGGAGTTGGGTGCACCACTTTTGGGGGAGTTGGGTGCACCGGTATCCTTCTGGGAGTTGGATGTGTCGGGTTCGTTGGAACCATCAGGATTGTTGACTAACTGTACGTCGTCTTCTGAACCATCAGGTAGAACTGCTTGCTGGGCATCATACACCTCCTTCTGTATAAGAGAGAGTGCTGCGTTAGTTCTAATCATGAGACTTATGAAATAAATGATATATTCTTGATGTAGCACTAACCGTTATGGGGAACTTATATGATTCGAGACGAAGCGCGTTGCAATTTGAATGCAGTAAGGCTGTACATATTTTCCACCTGAAAATATCTATCCTTGCCTATATTTGATAACCGACACTTACGTCAGCATAGCTTTCAAGCTAAACAAAGTACAAATGTAAATTAGGCATTCAATTACCTGGTTCAAAATATCGGTCATTTCATCCCCGTTCCATGACAACATGTACTGCAGTGTCCAAACCGCACAGGAAGTCCTGCGATGTTTAGTTAAAGATCAGTAATCTTATTCGTGTAGGCAAATAATAATTTATGAGGCCATGCGTACCCATCGGTCTGTTGTGGTATGTTCTCATAGCGTTTTTTGGTCCATTCGGCAAAATTGATGTTCTTAGCTGGTGATATCAACCCATTCTTGACAGCTTCGTCGATGCAGAACTGAATCGAGTCCACCTAGGGTACGACGAGTTATACATAGGGTTACGGTACTTTGGGAGCTCATGTGCCATGCGGATCAAAAGAGGCAGCAAGAGAACACTTACAAGAGAATCTTCCTTGGTCTTCTCGCAATGATAATTCATGGAGTTCAGAGTCTGAATTTCTTTTTTGTCAAAATTAAACATCATTAGCATCCAATGGTTTTGGTGTACATTCAGTGGGACATGCACCTGCAGTAAAATTTGGGTTGGGTTGAGAACCGAAATTTGTCGTGTACAGTGTGTACATAAACTATGAAAGTGAGGAAAACATGTACCTTTCGGCGCCCTACAAATTTTTCTGCTACACGAGCTGACCATGAGGCTGCACGTCCAACAGGAACCACCCCCTTCATTTGTAACAGCTTTTCGGTTTCTTGAGGGGATATGATTGAGGTAGTATCATTCTCAATTTGGCTAATGCGAGCATATGCCATAATAACCTGCCAAATTTTCAATCATACAATAATAAGAAAGTTGTTGCAGTAATGATGTAGACTAGAGTATAATGGGCTTACATCACCATAAATGTATTTGTCGTCCAAATTTCGCTTCAGTTTTTCTGCTGTGAGGGTAATGTCTCCGATTCTAGCTATTTCAACAGGGTCGTATGTTCCGCGGATGTAAACGGCTGTCTCTATGTCCTCATCCGTGAACTTGTAATCATTACCAAAGACAGGCTTCATCGGAGTTAATTGTGGTTTCTCATTGTTTTCCGTCACATGTCTTGCACTTGGTGTAGTCGAAGTCCCTGCCGTGAATTGGCTAGCCCTAGGAGTTCCTGTCAGGGATGAATTGCACACATTGACTTGATCCTACAATGAACAAAGGTAGTTCATCATTAGTTTGTTACTTTTAGATATTAACGTGTTGGGCCATAAAGATCACCTGCACGCCTCCTTTCTGTGACACTGATTGTCGGTTGCTTGTAAATTCGTATTTTAATTCCTGTAACAATGCAAACAATAATGAACATGAAGGAACATATTCATACAAAATACAAAATGCACAGTATGACATACATGTAGTTCCCTCCTTAAGTCTTTAATTTCGTCCTCGGCCTTCGACAACCTAGGATTAGTGCCAGTTTTAGTCTTCATGTCGATCAAGTCTTCACCTAGCGTCTGGTATTTGACATCAAATCTGTGCTCAATTTCCATTAACTTCCTGCCTACCTTCTTTTCATGATCAGCTAAGCGTGCATTCATGGCTTCAACTACCATGTCAATCTGTGTAAACAAAATAAAACCCCGTTGATAACAATAGCTAAATGAATGAGGTTCCATGACACCTATTTGTGATATTGCAAAAACAAATAGTCTTTGGAGTACATACTTGCTGGCTACTAAATTGCTGTCCTTGTGATGGTGCTCGATACGAATCATGTTGATGCACATGTTCATCATTTTTTCTTGGAAAATTATTAGAATTCTCAGACGGTCGTTGAGGAGCACAAATTTCCATGACAGCCTTTTTTTATAAAATATAATGAACCATTAGTACCAAATAAAAAATCGGATATAGAAAGTTCAATTGTAGATAGGTACCAGCCCGTTATGAAGACCTCCTTTCTCGTAAGCATCGCTTCTTAAAGTAGCCATCATTTCGTCCCATCGTGCGATCAATGGAGGGGGTCTAGAAGCATACATCAATCGGCCACTACGCACGTGCTCCCAGTACCAATACTACACAATAAATTAGTTCATCACCATACAGATATGCAACAGAACAATAATTAAAGGACATTAAGTAGTGATCTAGCACTAACCTGGAGCAGAATTAGATTTCCTTGTAGATTTACGTGATCTCGATTTCTAAACTTGTGAACGGACTTGAAGAAGTGATTAAGTGTGAAACATCCCCAGTTAAATTTCCGAAGGTTTTGAAGATCTGTAACAAGGTTGAGAAATTTCGAGTCCACATAATGTTGTGCTGTTGGTGCTAGAACAGTACCAATTGCGTACAGAATGAACCGTCTCAGGAAATCGCCGTCTGGGGCTTTGGAAGCTCGGATCGCCGTTTCAAGGTCAGAAATCAAAATTTGCCCATTGTTTGCATAGGCGGTAAACAATTCTGTGTCGGTTTGCATTTCCAGATGTGGCTCTATATCCTCCCCTTCTATCGGAATGCCAAATATACACTGCACGTCCTCTTTTGTTATAGGAATTGGCGTTTTTCCGATGGTAATGGATTGGGTGTCCATATCTATGCTCTTGGCTAGTCTAACCAACATTATGCGCCGTAGAGTCACTTCATGCATCTGGGTTAGACCGCCAAGACTGGTTTCTGATATGATGTACTTTTTGTGGTCTGGTGACAACAGTTTCATGGTTTTTCCGAACCTTGTCTGTGAGCATACTAACTTCATATGACCATGCTTTTCGGCGAGTTCCTGTTACATGCCATTAAATTATACTGAGTACACATGAATTATGTGTACGAAACGATTGTACACAAACAGTCAATTACTTACCGCATCGGTAATTTCGGAGATGGGCTTTTCTCCATTATGAAGGTTTGTATCTGAAACTGACATTGCTGGCTCATATGCAATGATAAAATCCGGCTCAATTAATCTGAACAAAATTGGAAAATGTATAACAAAATTAGCAGCGAATTAATTTTAACAAAATTAACTGGGTCATTTAACATATGATCCACTTATGGGTTTAAGCACAGAACCTATTTGGGTGCAAAACCTATGAGGGTTCAACTACTAAAGGAGCGGCCGACAACGATTATAAAGAGTTACGATCAGGTAATACCTTCTCTCGGAGACGGTGCCGCCGAGTAGATGGCGGCGGTTAGTGCGTCGCAAACTATAAGTGCCGGTATAGCGCGGTCGACGGCGCAAAGGAAAAACGGCGCGTTCACGCGAGGAGGAGGCGGCGAGAAGAACACTGACGTCCGACCCCTCAGATCACGTTGGCGGTGGGCGGCGAGTGGTGGCCGCCGACTCCTGTATTCCGTGGGCGACCGGCGTCTCCGATCTGATCTTGCAGCGGTCGTGGGAGGTGCGGACGGCCCGGGTGGTTAGAATGCGGAGCTGTAATCGCGGGATTTAGGGAGGGGTGGGCCGCGTGAGTTATGTGAGATTTGGATAAATGATATAAAAAAATAAGAAAATCTTGTCAACTCGTTTAGGGGTTTAGGGGTTTAGGGTTATTAGGGTTTAGGGGTTTAGGGGTTCAGGGTTAGGGTTTAGTGGGGGGGGTTATCAGGGTTCAGGGTTTAGGGTTTAGTGGGGGGGGTAGGGTTATCAGGGTTTAGGGTTTAGTGTTGACATGCAAGCCCGGAAATGCGCGTGTCAGAGATCGTACTTGCGTGTACATGTACTAATGATCCCAAACTTTCTTAATGGCATCCCATGACCACATAGAGAATGCATGCATAATGGTTTCCATGTGGGGCAAAATTTTGAATGTTTTTACGGTTTAGTGGGGGGGGTTAGGGTTATCAGGGTTTAGGGTTTAAGGGTTTTAGGGTCGACGGAACTATGTTTGTCTTACAGTGGACGTAGCACACACACCGGACATTGGTGGAGCGTTGGTCTACAATGGATTCCCTCCGGTAGCATCGATCCGGTCCGTTGACTGGCTCGGCCGACAAACTTCGTGCCACATAGAGCATGCATCCATCCACTGGACCGGATCGATGTTGGGTTGGTTTCATACAGGTGAGGAACCCAGCTAGTGCTTTCGGGGTGTTGACATGCTAGGCCGGAAATGCGCGTGTCAGAGATCGTACTTGCGTGTATAATCCCAAACTTTCTTCATGGCATCCCATGACCCCATAGAGAATGCATGCATAATGGTTTCCATGTGGGGCAAAATTTTGAATGTTTTTACGGTTTAGTGGGGGGGGGGGTTAGGGTTATCAGTGTTTACGATTTTAGGGTTGACGGAACTATGTTTGTCTTACAGTGGACCTATCACACACACCGGACATAGGTCGAGCGTTGGTCTACAATGGAATCCCTCCGGTAGCATCGATCTGGTCCGTCGACTGGCTCGACCGACATACTTCGTGCCACATAGAGCATGCATCCATCCACTGAACCGGATCGATGTTGGGTTGGTTTACATGTACATGTACAGGGACCGGAAATGCGCGTGTCAGAGATCGTACTTGCGTGTACATGTACTAATGATCCCAAACTTTCTTCATGGCATCCCATGACCCCATAGAGAATTCATGCATAATGGTTTCCATGTGGGGCAAAATTTTGAATGTTTTTACGGTTTTGTGTGTGTGGGGGGGGGGGGTTAGGGTTATCAGGGTTTAGGGTTCAGGGTTTTTTGGTTTTTTGGGTTTAGGGTTTAGGGTTGGTTTACAATGGATTCCATCCGGTACCATCGATCCGGTCCATCCACTGGCTCGGCCGACAACCTTCGTGCCACATTGTTCACATTGTCCAATTAACACTTTGTATAGATTTTTTGGGTAAAAAATGAACGAAATAATGCAACTAATCTGAACGTAACGTTTGGCATGTATCAAACCAAGTAGCCACTATTCCTCAAAAAAACCAGTTAGCCACTAATTGCGCCAAACATATCACGTAATTACCAACGAAAATGGGTTGACAATTATTTCTGGAAATTCTTGGAAGGAATTTATTGCTCTTCCTTTTTTAGAGAACAATAAGTTACAAATTTTATTTTGGAAACAAGAAATCAGTTTTCAATTTTATTTGTCCTTTCCAATAGATTTCAAATGAGCTTTTCCTTGGTCTGGTCATACAAGGCATTAAGCACACATGACATTGCTTATACAGAAGCTGACTGAAATAATTTGTTAACAACTACTAACGACTGATGATCAACAAGTAAACAAATCCCACAACAATTATTGAAAAATAAAATCCCGCGGCCATCAGATTTGCGTGCTTCTTCAGATCGATCAACTGCCTTAAGTTCTTGTTGATCTTCTTCAATTCCACCTTGAGTTCCGCATCCGCCACCATCGGAGGAACATTGGCATAGCCCTTATTATCCACCGCCGATGGCAGATCTACCTCTAGGGTTGCCCCGTGCCTCAAATCAATTAAGCCATCCGTTTGAAGCCTCTCAACGTATTCATCCAGCCACTCAAAATGCTTGCATGTTTTCAGCTTCTGAAAAAGGGAAGGGAAACCCTAAATACCAATTCCGAGGAAATATAAATAAATCTGGGGTCAGAATTCATAGCAAAAAGACACAACAGAACATAGATTTAACCTTCCCCGCTTCTGGTTTGCTCTCGCATTTCACAAATTCCCGCCCATGGTTTCCATTCTTCTCCGATATGGTTGTCAAACGCTTCAGTGGCGCGATGCGTGGGCAGTCGGGGCATCTGGTCATCGGTAGTGAACCATACCGCGGCCATGATGACGGAGAGGCCGAACTGGACATGGACATCTCTCGTCTCTCACCGTCCGCCGGCGATGGCAGGCTTCGTCGCCGGAGAAGAATAACAATTTGGTGGGGCAAGGGAAAGGGAGGCAATGGTGGGCCGCGGGTTGGCACGGGCACGGCGATGGCTCGGGCTTCTGTGATATGTGGTTGGACCCGCGGTCAGTGCACATGTTTTGGAAGCCCCCAAAAGATCGTGCTCGTTAAAAAAAACTTGCATCGAAGCGCATTACTTCAAAATAACTAATTAACCCTACAATCACGGATATATACCTTCCCATTCTACCGCATATCAACCCTATCCTAACCACCCCCATCTACCTTGTTTCTCCTCACATAGCCATCGCCGGGATCGCGCCATCGCTTCTCAAGCGACCACGCCGACGCCGGATTAAAAAGGTCTCCTCCACGGCTCCTCCCATCTTCGATTGCAGTGCTGATTATTTTTTCCATTGATTCGACCAAGAAGTCATTTCCGAAGAGATTAGAAAATACAGCCTTTGCCATAGTTGAGTAGTTCTGGTGTAATTGGAGTACAGGATGTCATGCAAGAGCTTTTTGATTGATAGTTTGTAGTAGTTGTTCGTACGAACTGGTTATGAATATATTTTCTCGGTGGTATTGTTAGGAATTAGTTGGATGAGGTTGTGGATACAGTTTTCATACTATGGGTATATGTGTTGTTGTAGGGACCATGGTCTCAGAGGCGCATAACAACCGTGCGGAGTACGACAAGTCTTTGCATGAAGCGCGCCGGGAGATCGACTTGAAGGTGCAAAAGGATCGCGCTGAGGTAGATAAGAAACTCAAAAAAGAACGTTCATACGTGGACAGGATGATAAAGGAGGAGCGTGAGGAGTTTTCCCGTAAGATGGCGAAGATGCGTCTTGAGATTGAAGAAAAGTATAAGCGGGACTGTGAGGACATGGAAAAAAAGTTTTTCCTTGGCTACAAGGAAATGCATCAAACGTTGCAGAAGGACCGGAAGCTTGTGGACAGTATTATACAGACAGAGTGAGTCAGGATGGATGCCTATGTGTTGTAGGCACGTTTGGATATGGACAGTAAGCTGCTACAGGAGCGGTCGGACATGGATTATAAGGCCATGCTGGAGAAGGTCCGTTTGGAAGGACATATGTTAGAAGCCCGTGCGATCTCACGGCCACCCCGACAACATGTCTTCAATTTTTCTCCCCCTGTAAGTATCTCGCACCGATTCTATATATTAAGGACCTACGTATTCTATGATACAAACATCTTCAATTTGTGGCAACCTTATGTCGGCGATTGTATGTAGGCTAAGCATCATGAGACGGCACAGTCGCCATCCACTCGAGACATTGCGATAGAGTCACCCGTTCAATGCCACATCACTCCACCCCAACAACATATCTTCAATTCTCCCCTTGTAAGTACCTCGCAACGATGCCATACCCAAGATATGGTATGACCTTTTAAAATTTGTGTGTAAACCCACTGTCGACGTTTCATACGCAGGATAAGAAACCTGTGATGGCAGAGTCCCCAGTCACACCACATGAAGGATACATTCCACATAACAAGGTGAGAAGGTTTGAGATGGCACAATCCCCAGTCACTCCACATGAAGGATACATTCCACAAAAGCAGGTAACAACACCGCAATGTTGCTATGCACATAAAAAATTATGTTTGCCCCTTTACTCATTGAATGTATTAACTCTGATGTGAGATACTAGGTGCTGGTCATGGAATTTTTTGTTAGTAGGGATGATGAGATGTCACATGTCCCGAGAGCATACTTTGATGAACACCCGGCAGAAGTCAGAATTTTTGAACCCGCCAAAGTGACCTACGATCTCATTATGAGTGAAATGAGAGATACTTTTGGTTGCAAACTGGGAGCAGAACTGTACTACTTCTTACCCGGGTCTGCGTGGAAGCTGCCAGAAGGAATGTTCTTGATAGCAGGACCAGATGATGTAGAAAAAATTGCTTTCTAATCTGAATGGCAGCAAGACATGTCACCTGTACATTGTGTACAATAGAACTACGGGTTGTTTTCCCGAGGATGACATTTATCCAGAGGTTCAAATTTTACATGTTACATGCATCTAGTTTATGGCTACGTCATTTTTAAGTTCTTCCTAAATTCCTATGGTTTTCTATAGGAAGTGAGAATCCAAGAAATGGAGGGTCTTGCTAGAGAGTTGGCGGAGAAAGAACAAGAACAACTTCAGTTGTATGGTTACATTGATGTTAAAGAGAAAAATATTGAAGCACATGGGTCGTCGCCAAGCCCGACGCAATCTCCAACGTCGCAACGCAAGAGGTCACTGGATTTTGGCAGTGCAGAAGACCATATGGAGTAGGCTCAATTGTTTTTCAACCAGTTTAAGCTTCAAACCAGGATTATTTTGTTGCAAACAAATATTTTTTTTCTGTTTCACACTATGTTCGCAATTATGGTACAATTTATTCATGAGACAGTTCTTTGAACAACAATGCATGTGTTTTATGATCAATCATACAGTTGTTTCTGAGTTGTTTGTGAGATGGCATTGCATCTAAAGAAGTTTCCATCTATAAAACTTGTAAAAAATCATTTATGTTGGCACACATGATCTCTTGCACAAACAATGCTAGGTTTCCAAGGTTTTGTATTTTTTTGAATTTATAATGCCCTCTAGACTGACTGCTCAAAACATCGGTCTATGCCTCAAGGGGGCATTGTAAAATAAATTTTTTCAAAAATTTCTTTCATAGACATGTTTGGCACATGTGGGTCACCATGTACAAGAAAATTTGGGTGATTTGGAGGTGGTGGAAAAATTCACCTTTTTTCACTGGCTTAAGTTAGACCAAATGGTCCCTCCGGAATGCGGGCATTTTTTCGACCACCTCCAAATCACCTCAAATTTGGCACACATGATCTCTTGCACAAACAATGCTAGGTTTCCAAGTTTTTGTACTTTTTGATTTTTTTTGAATTTATAATGCCCTCTAGACTGACTGCTGAAAACATCAGTCTATGCCTCAAGGGGGCATTGTAAAATAATTTTTTTCAAAAATTTCTTTCATAGACATGTTTGGCACATGTGGGTCACCATGTACAAGAAAATTTGGGTGATTTGGAGGTGGTGGAAAAAATTCACCTTTTTTCAAAAACTGGCTTAAGTTAGACCAAATGGTCCCTCCGGAATGCGGGCATTTTTTCGACCACCTCCAAATCACCTCAATTTTGGCACACATGATCTCTTGCACAAACAATGCTAGGTTTCCAAGGTTTTGTATATTTTGAATTTTTTTGAATTTATAATGCCCTCTAGACCGACTGCTCAAAACATCGGTCTATGCCTCAAGGGGGCATTGTAAAATAATTTTTTTCAAAACTTTCTTTCATAGACATGTTTGGCACATGTGGGTCACCATGTACAAGAAAATTTGGGTGATTTGGAGGCGGTGGAAAAATTCACCTTTTTTCAAAAACTGGCTTAAGTTAGACCAAATGGTCCCTCCGGAATGCGGGCATTTTTTCGACCACCTCCAAATCACCTCAATTTTGGCACACATGATCTCTTGCACAAACAATGCTAGGTTTCCAAGGTTTTGTATTTTTTTGAATTTTTTATGCCGTGGGCAATGTCAGTTCGAAACACTCTAGAGATACTTCCTCAACAATTGATGCGACCCAAGGACCTTCATGCAAAAACCAGGCACCTGCATGCAAGAGTCGGGGACCTGCATGTGAATAGTGATTCATCAAGGCCTTCACAGCTGCTGGCACAGCGGCTGCCGCCCGATTTGCATGCAGCGAAGATGAACATGCATGGAGGTTTCTCAAATATTTCCAAGCACACCCCACTGGGCCCCGCTTATTTAAAAAATATGTCAGTCATTAATGATCTCTAAATGAAGAATATGCATGATGATTATGAATATGCATGACAACCATAGTAAGGGTGAAGAATCATATTCATCCTACAATGAGGACCAACGCTTGCTAAAATCACCTCGATGAAGGTATTTAAGCAGGTAAAGGAGCCGGTCGAGGGGCGAGGTGGGACTATTTTTAGTTACACGAGAACAACGCGCGAGATCGTACGTGACGTGGGCCGTCCGGAGCTGCAACCTCGGATGGGCCGGTGTTTGGGTCGACGTAGGAAAACGGCCTGCCATGCATGAGCCATGCAGACCGTGGGATCGCACGGGAGATCCGTCTGGCGGCCGTGCGTGCGTGCAGAAATACATCACAAAAATTATTCTACTCGATAATAACAAGTGCTCCATGCTAGCCCTTATTCCTGTTCAAAATACATCATCATTCTTAAAGTTGGACATCAAATGATACACACAGAAAATGGAAACGAAAGATGTCGAACTAATACAGTAACATGGCAGTACAACCGCACTTCACTAAATTACTGTCACGATGAAATAGAATGTAAAGACCACGTCACACAAAGCTGAATGGCACACGACTTTCTCTGGCTCATCGTCGGTTCATGCTGTATGTAGACATCACAGTTCAGCCTCGAGATCCTACACAGAAGAATAGAATAAATCACATGGACATCAATTATGAGTAAAACACATGCAAAAAATAAATATGAACATATTCCGTACCTCTAGCAATTTAGCGCATTTACGTCAATTGTGACCAGGATTCTTGCAATAGCCACAGATATTCTGTGATCTTGACTTCTTTGTCTTTGCCTGCAGCCTTTTCTTCGGTGCACCTCGGCCTGGCACATGCACGGGATCCAGAACCTTATCAACTTTCTCCGAGTGCGGCATCAACGGGCCAAACCTAATATTGTTATGCTGAGCATTAGTTGACTCCTTGCTGTCAGCTTGTTCAAAACTTGATTGCTTGCCATGATGTTGTGCTTGCAAAAGCATATTTAGATGGTGATAGTCCTCATCAGAGTGGCATGCCTTGAAACTTGCGGCGTGACTACAATTCCGCAACTCGCGGTACCTCTGCAGGCTTACCGAATAGTCATACATCTGGTTTTTTCTGGTAGGTGCGTATGCACATTTTGCATTCATAGTCCACCTAGTGGGAACGCAACAACTGGGCAGAATTGTTTGTTTTAAAATCCCCAATATGTAAAAAATGTGGGAACATGGTGTGCCTGCGCATTCCAGCTTACGGCAAGAACAACTCACCCTGTGCAAAAGACCTCCTTGCTCTTCAATGCGCACTCCAAACTTTTTATCCATTCTTTCCTGCTTGGACACAACATAAGTGGAATCTTCTGATCCATCTAGTATCTCTCTGATCTGACATTTGCTGACAGCATCTATGCTCCATAAGACCATCTTAAAGACACTAGGTGTGAAAACTGTTGCGGCGTGTTTCTCAAGCGGCGAAGCATTTTCCTCTGTAAATGGAACGGACTGCAAGGCTTCGACGTCATGGAGAGCTTCGTTAATCCGTCGCGACGCAAGGCAACGCTCATAGTGCTCTAGCATTTCAAACAACGACATCTTACCCTCAAGATGCGTATGTAGCACAGAGTTCAAGCTCTCACTCCTCTGATTGCTGCTCAATCCTAGGAAACAACGCCCCTCAAGATATGGAGCACACCACAACTTTCTCATTTGATACATCTGATGCAGCCAAGACTCCTCACTGGTTACTTTATTCCGTTGTAAGAAGTATATCCATTCTATCTCATGCTCTTCAATGGAAGAAGTATCATAAATGAAAGATCTGAATTCCTCCTTTACGTCGTCATCATGCAGATGGCGTACAATGTTCTGCTGAATGTGCCATATACATAGTCTATGGTTTGAGTCTGGCCAGACCACCCTGATTGCTCTCTGCATTGCAAGGTCCCCATCTGTGATCACAGATATCGGATGCTTCTGTGCCATGCAATCAGAAAAGGTCCGCAACATCCACTCGTATGCCTGGCTTGTTTCATGAGAAATTATACCACAGCCAAAAATGACAGTGCTCCGGTGGTGATTCAACCCTACAAACGGCACGAATGGCAGATTGTATTTGTTGGTTCTGTATGTGCTATCGAAAACAATGACGTCTCCGAAAGCCTCGTAGTCAAGTCACGATTGACTATCAGCCCAGAACAGTCCCTTCAGATGGCCATGCTCGTCTACCAAGTACTTGAAGAAAAAATCCACATCTCGCTCTCGCCTCGCCATCATGTGCATGATCACCGTATTAGCATCACCGGCACTGATTGTCTCCTGCTTATTAGCATGGCAGAAATTATAAATGTCCCTCTTTATGCATCCAACCTTATCAAATCCACCGTATTGAAAGCACAAAATATCCATAATACGGTATTTGCGGATCCCACATTTTTCCATGTCCGCAATGTCCGCTTTCTGCTCATCGCTAATTCGTCTGTGCGAACGCAGCAGACAAGAAAGATCCCGTGGGGCTAGAGGCTGTGCTCATCGATGAAATCCTTGACAAACCACCGACTGGTTTCCTCCTGTCTCGTAATGACCAATTTAGCATTACACCCAACACGAGTTAAACTTCGTGGCCTCCTCTTTCTATCTTCCATCTTTCTTTTCATGTGCTTCTCTTTGCGAAACCCTTGACGACTACACACAATTTTCCTTAAAATTATGTATTTGTTGGATCCATCCCACTCAACGTAGCTTTTCCTCACACTAAAACCTTTTTCAAGAGCATATTTGTTGTAGAATTCATAGCCTTCAGCCTCACTATCAAACATCTTGCTGACAACATTTAGATACTCGAACATACTCTCATCACTTGCATACGCCATGTCTTCCTGCATATGACATGTGAGGGAAACCAATCATCAACATCTTTCTGTTTATCAATGTTGCAGGTGTAAAATAGCTCATAGGCAAAGACAAGTGCATGGAAAAGACTTTGCTCGTTTGACATGTGAGGGAAACCAATCATCAACGCCCAACAAGTAGTATCTCATCTTCCTTTAAACTATATTTCACGCACTATGCAAACCTAAAGTGATGATGACTTTAATAAACTAAATTAAGTCAACTATGGAACCAGTATCTCATCTTCCTTTAGTATATCTCATCTCAAACGTCAAGTATGTCACTTTTTTTCTGCGGTACCAAAGGAAGTAAGCAATGCCCTCAACATCTTATTTAAACTAACATGATGCGATTAGCTCAAGAGAAACTATGCCACGATGAAGCTTTCCATTCGTTGTTCTAGTCCGTACAAATCTCGCATACTGCTAAATTACCCGGATCTTGTGGGGTTGAGGTTGTACTGCATGCACGGTGGAGGGGCGCAACGGCCAAGAGAACGAGCAGAACGCCAAGCCGAATTCATACCTTAAGGATGGTACGCGCGAAGAGATGGGATCGCCCGCCGCCGTCGCCGCCGATTCAGCCGGCGCAGATCCGGCCTTCTTCTTCTTCGGTGACGGCGTGGGGGCTGGGGTTGGTTGGGTGGAGGACGAGGACGATGAATTTATTCCTCTCACCAGGCAGGTCGAGGATGGAGAAGGTCAGGAGCGGCGAGCGGCGACGAATACATCGGAGGAGGATTCTGAACTGGATCGAGTAGACATGGATCTGGTCCTCAGGTGATCGGTTCAAGAAAAGATATTTCCCCCTGGACCATTATGCCCTTATCGCAATTAACATATTAAATTTAATCAATTAAAATTCCCCGCAAGATCGGACGGCTAATAAAAATCAGACGTGATCAGACATGTAAGTACTGCTAAGTACTCCAAGTACTAACCCAATCACCGTAAAACAGCTCTAAAAGTAATTACATCTGGAAACAAGAAGTAGAAATTGGCAAGATACTAAGAAGCACAACACAAACTGATCAGTAGTATAATCGTTACAAAGTGAGAAGCAAAAATGACATTATTGGAAACAATAAGCGATGCAATAATCTTAATGAAATAATCACATAGTAAACCGAATATGATGTTCTACAGGCTTCAGACGTCTTGTATTTCGTTTGTTCCATGAAAGAATCAAATCATTGAATTGTTAAAAGTCGAACGACAGTAAAGCACTAAGTCACATAGGAACATATGTGTTTTAAAATTATATATCAGAGAGAATGTCATCCTTTATTATCTAGCTAGCTATATTTCTAACAAAATGAAAAAGACCAATATACCAGGTGAAAAAGGAAGCACAATTTTCAGTGAGTCATTGATCAAAGTTTCATATGCATGCTTTACTTTTCTGTAAAGAAATAGGAACATGGTGTCTCTAATATACCCTTCATTTTAGTTATATCGAATGCAAAACAATAGAACCGATTGTAAGAGAAAAAAGGATCTTCCAAGACAAATAATCAGAAATAACAGAAAACTAAGATATGTGACCTACTTACATGTTGCGATAATTACCTGTTACATTGATGGTCTGAGGTCTAGGCCCCTGGATCAGAGTCCTCTGGACACCTGATTTCTCAGAATCATTCTTGTCACTTTCAATAGTATAAACCTGACATAAATAGTCTGTGAGATACACAACATAGAAGTGACTTTGTGAGTTGGCAGGTAATATGAACCTGGCATAAATGATCACTACTTATTTATTCTTGCATATCAGACCGAGGTAAAGTAATAATATGATTTTCACTAATTAGTTATTCCCGAATATCAGACTATAATACTTGGTATGGAATCATTAACCATTCATGCAACGAATACATTAGTTGCAAAATCAAACATTTGCCTTTCTAACATGGTGACGTTTGCGGCGGTGTCTGTCTGGTCATCGGAGACGGTGTAGACCTAGCCGTCGTCGGCGCGGACGGCAGCGGTGCCGTGGGTGTCCTGGACGAGGTCGTAGGGGAGGAAGAGCGAGTCGGCAAGGGCCCGCACGTAGGGAAGGACCTGGCGAGGAGGTCGAGCATGCGGGAGAAGACCTTGGCCGGGTGGCGTGCGGTGATGCCGGCCGCCTCTTAGCCGTGTCCACGCCCGCGCTCCTCCTCCTCCTCTGCCTAGCCCCGATGGGGAGGAGGAAGGGTGACGGCAGCGCGCGCCTGACGACGGGGAGAGGATGCAGGAGGAGGAGGAATTGAAGTACAAATATTTCTGTCAGCCAAGACTCTAGTGATTTAGTCAATAATCAAACAAGGTGCAAGTGCATCCTACCCTCTGAGGGGGTCCAGCACGACGAAAGTGAACCCCCGCCAGCTATTCTTTTGAACAACAACCTGTAATAGCAAAGCTACTTGTAAATCTACCATTAACTACAATAACCCAGTAAAGAGTACAAACATTGAGAAAACTTTATACCGTTTGTGGTACAGTGTCATCTTCATTGACAAAATATTGCCTGGTACCGTTAAGAACAGAAGTTTCAGTGTTACATATACAGCATGCATACTCAGAACAAAGGTTGGAAAATCAAATAAACAATATGTATGCAACACAAGCCTTACTTGACAGTTGAATATGCTGGGTGGTCCTGTAATGGGTTTGGGAAGTCTGAAAAAAGAACAACAAGCCATAAGCTCAATTCTCATGGATCATGGTTTCACCTTTCAATCAAAGTAAATTAAGCATGGTTGGGAAAACATTGACTAACATTGCTGATAAGAAAATCCACTTTCTATGAATTTTAATAAATTGGCTGTGACAACTTTAACTGAATATGGCAGGGAGAAGCAACAAGCCAATAGTAACTGGTAACTACTTCTCCGATGAGGACATCCAGTGTATCCAATCAAAACTCCCATTCCCAAAAGCAGAGACAACGACAATAACTTATGGAAATATGAATTCATAGAATAGCCATAACTTTGATAGTATTCATCAGAGTTGCCTGGTACTCCCTCCGTCCTGTAATATAAGACGTTAGTATTTGTGGATCGTAACTAACTAATTAGCTCATTGCATGCTCTCAGTTTGAGTTTGGTATCAAAAGTACAGTATCCAAGAATGGATCTCCACAACAGAAATTCCAAAATTGACTGAACCCGGCAAACATCACGGTTAGGGTTCCTCCAAATCAGCAATCCCCCGCCCCGAATCATTTTGCTGCTCATGCCTCACTCACGGTCACTTAGCTAAAGCTGCGCCGCACTAAACCCACCAGCAAAAACAAAACTAAGCTCTTTATCTGAAACATTAGGTGCAATTTTTTCAGCAAATAAAGTTAGTATACAAACCTAAAACACACTTTGGCCTTCAATCATTATAAGCGTTCATATTTGCTCATAGAAACATGGAAGTGAAACATCACGCACAAACGGATCCCCAATATAGGAAAAGGACAAGATTCAGTAAAGGCAAGCTCTACATCAAAACTATTCTTTTCGTGGTAAACAAATACACAACTAACTGAATTAAGACCTTCATTCATATTACTGTAGAAAACAAGAAAATAGTCATATTTTTATATGGCTATTCTTAATTGCCCAAATTTACTTGCATATTTGAATTGACAAATCTCAAAACAGCGGGCAATGTATTTAATTATTCTCATATGCATTAGTGATGGTCAAACACAGCAGTTGCAAGCTTCACAAAATTCCAAAGTCAAAACAGAGTTTGCTACTGAATTCTTCTGGAGCTACACATATTTATCATGGACTTTCATATTTAGCCCTTAACGTTTAAAAGCCTTGCTGGAAGTGTTACGCCCCTTGTCCCTCTATCAAAATATATGTTGAGCCTGCCATTAATTCTAGATTCCGCACTTTTCTTTCGTAAAGGAAAACAAATTTACCTTATTTATCCAAAGAGTGAAGGAAGATGTTGCCATTGCAGTAAATAAGAAAATGATAAAATCAATAGAAAAGTGACGCACCTTGTATTTTTCTTGTACTCTAGCTTGTAGGTTCATCTCAACTGCAAGATGAGCAATTTGTTTGGTCCTGAGCACCTAAAAAAGCAAACAAATACACGTTAAAATACAAAAACAAAGATGCCATAAGGCTAAAAGTTACAATGATGCCCATGGTTGCATCAAAAGCACATCTGAGGATTACCTTTTAAGAAAAGATTCTGTAATGAACCTAAACCAGAATATTAGATGTGCTAAACCAGGATATTTGATGTGCCAGCGGAAAGCAGGGGGATGCGGCGAGGTTGAGAACAAGCAGCACACGTGCGGCGTCCAGAGCTACCGTTGTACAACATTGAGAAACAAAATCTGAAGCCAACAATGAAGCTACAGATGAGCCATACTTCTAAATACCAGCATCTCTGCACTCTTTGTATTCCAAGAAAAATAGAGCGATAGTTGTACATCATTTTTAACAGGATAGTGAAATCTCTCGGGCGAAGAGGGAACAATTGGTAGAACAGAATATAGGAAAAGCATGTGTCCAATTGTTTGGAAAAGACAATGGCTTGGAATCATAGGCATTGATCACACACGCAGAGGAGAAGCATAACTGATGGTGAAGGAAATATGCCCTAGAGGCAATAATAAAGTTGTTATTTTATATTTCCTTATATCATGGTAAATGTTTATTATTCATGCTAGAATTATATTAACCGGAAACTAAATACATGTGTGGATACATAGACAAAACACCGTGTCCCTAGTGAGCCTCTACTTGACTAGCCTGTTAATCAAAGATGGTTAAGTTTCCTAACCATAGACATGTGTTGTCATTTGATGAACGGGATCATATCATTAAGAGAATGATGTGATGGACAAGACCCATTCGTTATCTTAGCATATTGATCGTTCAGTTTTATTGCTATTGCTTTCTTCATGTCAAATGCATATTCCTTCGACTATGAGATTATGCAACTCCCGGATACCGGAGGAATACCTTGTGTGCTATCAAACGTCACAACGTAACTGGGTGATTATAAAGATGCTCTACAGGTATCTCCAAAGGTGTTTGTTGGGTTGGCATAGATCGAGATAGGATTTGTCACTCCGAGTATCAGAGAGGTATCTCTGGCCCCTCTCGGTAATGCACATCATAAGAAGCCTTGCAAGCAATGTGATTAATGAGTTAGTTGTGCGATGATGTAGTAAGGAACGAGTAAAGAGACTTGCCGATAACGAGATTGAACTAGGTATGAAGATACTGACGATCTAATCTCGGGCAAGTAACATACCGATGACAGGGAATAACGTATGTTGTCATTACGGTACGGCCGATAAGATCTTCGTAGAATATGTGGGAACCAACATGAGCATCCAGGTTTCGCTGTTGCTTATTGACCGGAGAGGTGCCTCGGTCATGTCTACATAGTTCTCGAACCCGTAGGGTCCGCACGCTTAACGTTCGATGACGATTTTGTATTATATGAGTTATGTGATTTGGTGACTGAATATTGTTCATAGTCCCGGATGAGATCACGGACATGACGAGGAGTCTCGAAATGGTCGAGAGGTAAAGATTGGTATATAGGACGATAGTATTCGGACACCAGAAGTGTTCCGAGGGTACCGGGTACATATCGGGTCACCGGAATGGGTTCCGGACACCCCCGACAAAAGATATGGGCCTTATGGGCCAAGAGGGGAAACGCACCAACCACAAGGGGCTGGTGCGCCTCCCATATGGGCCTGCCAAGAAGGAGAAGGAAAGAGGGGAAGGGAAAGGAAAAAGAGGGAATAGGATTCCCCCTTCCTTCCCTCTCCCCCTCTCTTTCCTTCCCCCTCCGACAGATAAGGAAAGGGGGGGGGGCGCCGGCCATAGGAAGGCCCCAAGTAGGATTCAGCCTACTTGGGCGCCTCCTTGGGTGCCTCCCCTCTCCCCCACCTATATATATATATGTGTGTGTGTGGGGGGGGGCGCCCCTAGCACAGACCAGACTATTGCCTAGCCGTGTGCGGCGCCCCCTCCACCGTTTACTCCCACGGACATATCTTCGTAGTGCATAGGCAAAGCCCTGCGCGGATCACTTCACCATCACCGTCACCGCGCCGTCGTGCTGACGGAACTCATCTACTTCCTCAACACTCTGTTAGATCAAGAGGTCGAGGGACGTCATCGAGCTGAACGTGTGCAGAACTCGGAGGTGCCGTACGTTCGGTACTTGATCAGTTGGAGCTAGAAGAAGTTCGACTACATCAACCGCGTTGTCAAACGCTTCCGCATTCGGTCTATGAGGGTATGTGGACACACTCTCCCCTTCTCGTTGCTATGCATCTCCTAGATAGATCTTGCATGAGCGTAGGATTTTTTTTTGAAATTGCATGCTACGTTTCCCAACAGTGGCATCCGAGCCAGGTCTATGCGTAGATGCACGAGTAGAACACAAAGAGTTGTGGGCGGTGATAGTCATACTGCTTACCACCAACGCCTTATTTTGATTCGGCGGTATTGTTGGATGAAGCGGCCCAGACCAACCTTACATGACCATGTTCATGAGACCGGTTCCACCGACAGACATGCAACTAGTTTTGCATAAAGGTGGCTGACGGGTGTTTGTTTCTCCTACTTTAGTTGAATCGAATTTGACCGCGACCGGTCCTTGTTGAAGGTTAAAACAACAAACTTGACAAAACACCATTGTGGTTTTGATGCGTAGGTAAGAACGGTTCTTGCTAGAAGCCCGTAGTGATACGTCTCCAACGTATCTATAATTTATGAAATATTCATGCTGTTTTATTATCATTCTGGGATGTTTTACAATCATTTTATAGCAACTTTATATCATTTTTTGGGACTAACCTATTGACCCAGTGCCCAGTGCCAGCTGCTGTTTTTTGCTTGTTTTTTACATCGCAGGAAATCAATACCAAATGGAGTCCAAACGCAACGAAACTCCACGGCGATTTTTTATGGACCAGAAGACATCCATTGGGCCAGAGCAGCACCTTGGGGGTGCCCCGAGGGGGGCACAACCCACCAGGTCGCGCCAGGGCCCCTTGGCACACCCAGGTGGGTTGTGCCCGCCTCGGTGGCCTCCCGCACCCCCTCTTTGCACTATAAATTCCCAAATATTCTGAAACCCATCGGGGTTAACCTAGATGAGAAGTTTCGCCGCCGCAAGGCTCAGTAGGCACCGAAAACCAATCTAGACCCTGTTCCGGCACCCTGCCGGAGGGGGGAATCATCTCTGGTGGCCATCTTCATCATCCTGGCGGCCACCACGATGAGGAGGGAGTAGTTCACCCTCGGGGCTGAGGGTTTGTACCAGTAGCTATGTGTCTAATCTTTCTCTCTCGTGTTCTTGAGATGTCACGATCTTGATGTATCGCGGGCTTTGTTAATATAGTTGGATCATATGGTGTTTTTCCCTCTCTATCTTGTTGTGATGAATTGAGTTTTTCCCTTTGAAATTTCGTTGCTATCGGATTGAATACTTTTATGGATTTGAGAACACTTGATATATGTCTTGCAATTGAATACTCATGGTGACAATGGGGTATCGTATTGATTCACTTGATATATGTTTTGGCACTCAACTCGCGGATTCCCGAGGTGACATTGGGGTAATCTATGCATAGGGGTTGATGCACGTTCTTGTCTTTGTTTCTCCGGTAGAAATCTTGGGGCACTCTTTGAAGTTCTTTGTGTTGGATTGAGTATTATGAATATGAACTTGCTTTGGTGTTATTTTAGTATGAACTCTAGGATAGATCTAATGGAAAGAATAGCTTTGTGTTATTTTAGTACGGACTCTTGAATAGATCGAACGGAAAGAATAGCTTTGAGGTGGTTTCGTACCCTACAAACAATTTCTATCCTTTGTTCTCCGCTAATAGGAACTCGGGAGTGATTCTTTATTTCACTTTGAGGGATAATCATATGATCCAACTATGTTAGGACTGTTGAGAGATTGCACTAGTGAAAGTACGGACCCTAGGCCTTGTTTTCAAGCATTGCAATACCATTTTTGTGCCCGTTTACTATTTGCTACATTGTTGTTTTTATTTATTCAGATTATAAAAATATATTTCTGCCATCCATATTACAGTTTTATCACCATCTCTTCGCCGAACTAGTGCACGTATACAATTTGCCATTGTATTGGGTGTGTTGGGGACGCAAGAGATTTCTTGTATTTGGTTGCAGGGTCGTTTGAGAGAGACCATCTTCATCCTACACCTCTCACGGATTGATAAACCTTAGGTCATCCACTTGAGGGAAAATTGCTACTGTCCTACAAAACTCTGTGCTTGGATGCCCAACATGTGTCTACAAGAATAAAGTTGCGTAGTAGACATCACGTAGCAGCCACGTAAAACTTGCAACAACAAAGTAGATGACGTCTAACTTATTTTTGCAGGGCATGTTGTGATGTGATATGGTCAAGAAATGATGTGATATACGTTATTGTATGAGATGATCATGTTTTGTAAAAGTTACTGGCAACCGGCAGGAGCCTTATGGTTGTCTCTTTATTGTATAAAATGCAAACGCCATGTAATTGCTTTACTTTATCACTATGCGTTAGCGATAGTTGTAGAAGAAATAGTTGGCGAGACGACCACGACGCTACAATGGAGATCAAGGTGTCGAGCCGGTGACGATGGAGATCATGACGATGCTTTGGAGATGGAGATCAAAAGCACAAAATGATGATGGCCATATCATGTCACATATTTTGATTGCATGTGATGTTTATCTTTTATGCATCTTATTTTGCTTAGTACGGCTGTAGCATTATAAGATGATACCTTAACTAAATTTCAAGGTATAAGTGTTCTCCCTGAGTTTGCACCGTTGCGACAGTTCGTCGTGTTGAGACACCACGTGATGATTGGGTGTGATAGACTCTACGTTCACATACAACGGGTGCAAGACAGTTTTGCACATGCGGAATACTTGGATTAAACTTGACGAGCCTGGCATGTACAGACATGGCCTCGGAACAGTGGAGACCGAAATGTCGAACGTGAATCATATAGTAGATATGATCAACATAGAGATGTTCACCATTGAAGACTACTCCATCTCACGTGATGATCGGACATGGTTTAGTTGATTTGGATCACGTATCATTTAGATGACCTGAGGAATGTCTATCTAAGTGGGAGTTCTTAAGTAATTTGATTAATTGAACTTAATTTATCATGAACTTAGTCCTGATAGTATTTGCAAATTATGTTGTAGATCAATAGCTCGCTTTGTAGCTCCCCTATGTTTTTGATATGTTCCTAGAGAAAACTAAGTTGAAAGATGATAGTAGCAATGATGCGGACTAGGTCCGTGATCTAAGGCTTATCCTCATTGCTGCACAGAGGAATTATGTCCTTGATGCACCGCTAGGTGACAGACCTATTGCAGGAGCAGATGCAAACGTTATGAATGTTTTGACAAGCTCGGTATGATGACTACTTGATAGTTTAGTGCGCCATGCTTTACGGCTTAGAACCGGGACTTCAAAAACGTTTTGAACGCCACAGAGCATATGAGATGTTCCAAGAGCTGAAATTGGTATTTCAGACTGATGCCCATGTCGAGAGGTATGAGACCTCTGACAAGTACTTTGCCTACAAGATGGAGGAGAATAGCTCAACCAGTGAGCATGTGCTCAGAATGTCTGGGTACTACAATCGCTTAAATGAAGTGGGAGTTAATCTTCCAGATAAGATAGTGATTGACAAAGTTCTCTAGTCACTATCACCAAGCTGCTAGAACTTCGTGATAAACTATAATATGCAAGGGATGGCAAAAATGATTCCCGAGCTCTTCACGATACTGAAATGGGCGATGGTACAAATCAAGAAGGAGCATCAAGTGTTGATGGTTAACAAGACCACTAGTTTCAAGGAAAAGGGCAAGGGAAAGAGAGGGAACTTCAAGAAGAATGGCAAGCAAGTTGCCACTCCCGTGAAGAAGCCCAAAGCTGGAACCAAGCCTGAAACTGAGTGCTTCTACTGCGAAGGAAATGGTCACTGGAAGTGGAGCTGCCTCAAATACTTTGCGGATAAGAAGGACGGCAAAGTGAACAAAAGTATATTTGATATACATGTTATTGATGTGTACTTTACTAGTGTTCATAGTAACCCCTGGGTATTTGATACCGGTTTAGTTGCTAAGATTAGTAACTCGAAACAAGAGTTGCAAAATGAACAGAGACTAGTTAAAGGCGAGGTGACGATGTGTGTTGGAAGTGATTCTAAGGTTGATAAGATCACCATCGCACACTCCCTTTACCTTCGGGATTAGTGTTGGACCTAAATAAATGTTATTTGGTGTTTGTGTTGAGCATGAATATGATTAGATCATGTTTATTGCGATACGGTTATTCATTTAGGTCTGAGAATAATTGTTGTTCTGTTTACATGAATAAAAACTTCTATGGTCATACACCCAATGAAAATGGTTTGTTGAATCTCGATCATAGTGATACACATATTCATAATATTGATGCCAAAAGATGCAAAGTTGATAGTGATAGTGCAACATATTTCTGGCACTGCCGTTTAGGTCATATTGGTGTAAAGTGCATGAAGAAAACTCAATGCTGATGGACTTTTGGAATTACTTGATTATGAATCATTTGATACTTGCGAAACCATGCCTTATGGGCAAGATGACTAAAACTCCATTCTCTGAAACAATGGAGCGAGCTAATGACTTATTAGAAATAATACATACCGATGTATACGGTCCGATGAGTGTTGAAGCACGCGGCGGGTATCGTTATTTTCTCACCTTCACAGATGATTTGAGTAGGTATGGGTATATCTACTTGATGAAACACAATTCCGAAACATTTGAAAAGGTTCAAAGAATTTCAGAGTGAAGTAGAGAATCATTGTAACAAGAAAATAAAGTTTCTACAATCTGATCGCGAAAGCAAATATTTGAGTTATGAGTCTGGCCTTCACAATGTGGAATAGTTTCACAACTCACGCCACCTGGAACACCACAGAGTAATGGTGTGTCCGAACGTCGTAACCATACTTTATTGGATATGGTGCATTCTACGATGTCTCTTACCGATTTACCACTATCGTTTTGGGATTATGCATTAGAGACAACCGCATTCACGTTAAATAGGGCACCGTCTAAATCCGTTGAGATGACTGATGTCTACTACACAACTTTATTCTTGTAGACACGTGTTGGGCCTCCAAGCGCAGAGTTTTGTAGGACAGTAGCAATTTTCCCTCAAGTGGATGACCTAAGGTTTATCAATCCGTGAGAGGTGTAGGATGAAGATGGTCTCTCTCAAACGACCCTGCAACCAAATACAAGAAATCTCTTGTGTCCCCAACACACCCAATACAATGGCAAATTGTATAGGTGCACTAGTTCGGCGAAGAGATGGTGATAAAAGTGTAACATTGATGGTAGAAATATATTTTTATAATCTGAATAAATAAAAACAGCAAGGTAGCAAATAGTAAACAGGCACAAAAACGGTATTGCACTGCTTGAAAATGAGGCCTAGGGTCCGTACTTTCGCTAGTGCAATCTCTCAACAGTGCTAACATAGTTGGGTCATATGATTATCCCTCAAAGTGCAATAAAGAATCACTCCCGAGTTCCTATTAGCGGAGAACAAAAGATAGAAATTGTTTGTAGGGTACGAAACCACCTCAAAGCTATTCTTTCCGACCAATCTATCCTAGAGTTCGTACTAAAATAACGCAAGCTATTCTTTCCGATCGATCTAATCAAGAGTTCATACTAAAATAACACCATATGACACACATCAACCAACTCTAATGTCACCTAGATACTCCAATGTCACCACGAGTATCCGTGAGTTAATTCTACGATATGCATCAAACAACTTCATGATCATAATATTCAATCCACACAAAGAGCTACAAAGAGACCCCAAAGTTTCTATCGGAGAAATGATAATAAAAACATGCATCAACCCCTATGCATAGATTACCCCAATGTCACCTCGGGAATCCGCAAGTTGAGTGCCATAACATACATCAAGTGAATAAATATGATACCCCATTGTCACCTCAAGTGTTCATACCACAAGACATACATCATGTGTTCTCATATCTGAACATTCAATCCGACAAGATAAAACTTCAAAGGGTAAAGATTCAATTCATCACAACAAGAGTATAGAGGGGAGAAACATCATATGATCCATCTATGTTAACAAAGCCTATGATATAGATCACGAGAGAGAGAGAGAGAGATTAAACACATAGCTACTTGTACAAACCCTCAGCCTCGAGGGTGGACTACTTCCTCCTCATCATGGTGGCCACCGGGATGATGAAGATGGCCACCGGAGATGATTCCCCCCTCCGGCAGGGTGCCGGAACGGGGTCTAGATTGGTTTTCGGTGGCTACAGAGGCCTGCGGCGGCGGAACATCTGATCTAGGTTGACCCCGATGGGTTTCGGAATATTTGGGAATTTATAGTGCAAAGAGGGGGTGCGGGAGGCCACCGAGGTGGGCACAACCCACCAGGGCGCGCCAGTCTTCTTCTTGAAGATCCGCACTTTGTTCTCATACATGGATCCCATCTCTGATTTCATGGCCTCAAGCCATTTCGCGGAATCTGGGCTCATCATCGCTTCCTCATAGTTCGTAGGTTCGTCATGGTCAAGTCACATGACCTCCAGAATAGGATTACCGTACCACTCTGGTGCGGATCTTACTCTGGTTGACCTACAAGGTTCGGTAGTAACTTGATTAGAAGTTTCATGATCATCACCATTAGCTTCCTTACTAATTGGTGTAGGAATCACTGGAACTGATTTATGTGATGAACTACTTTCCAATAAGGGAGCAGGTACAATTACCTCATCAAGTTCTACTTTCCTCCCACTCACTTCTTTCGAGAGAAACTCCTTCTCTAGAAAGGATCCATTCTTAGCAACGAATATCTTGCCTTTGGATTTGTGATAGAAGGTGTACCCAACAGTCTCCTTTGGGTATCCTATGAAGACACATTTCTCCGATTTGGGTTCGAGCTTATCAGGTTGAAGCTTTTTCACATAAGCATCGCAGCCCCAAACTTTAAGAAACGATAACTTGGGTTTCTTGCCAAACCACAGTTCATATGGTGTCGTCTTAACGGATTCAGATGGTGCCCTATTTAACGTGAATGCAGCCGTCTCTAAAGCATAACCCCAAAACGATAGCAGTAAATCAGTAAGAGACATCATAGATCGCACCATATCTAATAAAGTGCGGTTATGACGTTCGGACACACCATTACGCTGTGGTGTTCCGGGTGGCTTGAGTTGTGAAAGTATTCCGTATTGTTTCAAATGAAGACCAAACTCGTAACTCAAATATTCACCTCCACGATCAGATCGTATAAACTTTATTTTCTTGTTACGATGATTTTCCACTTCACTCTGAAATTCTTTGAACTTTTCAAATGTTTTAGACTTATGTTTCATCAAGTAGATATACCAATATCTGCTCAAATCATCTGTGAAGGTCAGAAAATAACGATACCTGCCGCGAGCCTCAACACTCATCAGACCGCATACATCAGTATGTATTATTTCCAATAAGTGTGTTGCTCGCTCCATAGTTCCGGAGAACGGAGTCTTAGTCATCTTGCCCATGAGGCATGGTTCGCAAGCATCAAGTGATTCATAATCAAGTGATTCCAAAAGCCCATCAGCATGGAGTTTCTTCATGCGCTTTACACCAATATGACCTAAACGGCAGTGCCACAAATAAGTTGCACTATCATTATTAAACTTATATCTTTTGGCTTCAATACTATGAATATGTGTATCACTACTATCGAGATTCAACAAAAATAAACCACTCATCAAGGGTGCATGATGATAAAAGATATTACTCATATAAATAGAACAACCATTATTCTCTGATTTAAATGAACAACCGTCTCGCATCAAACAAGATCCAGATATAATGTTCATGCTTCGCTGGCACCAAATAACAATTATTCAGGTCTAAAACTAATCCCGAAGGTAGATATAGAGGTAGCGTGCCAACGACGATAACAATCACCTCGTCCTTAGCCAATCTTTGCTTAATCCGTAGCCCGTGTTTCGAGTTGCAAATATGAGCAACAGAACCAGTATCAAATACCCAGGCGCTACTACGAGCATTAGTAAGGTACACATCAATAACATGTATATCAAATATACCTTTCACTTTGCCATCCTTCTTATCCGCCAAATACTTGGGGCAGTTCCGCTTCTAGTGACCAGTCCCTTTGCAGTAGAAGCACCCAGTCTCAGGCTTAGGTCCAGACTTGGGCTTCTTCACTTGAGCAGCAACTTGCTTGCCGTTCTTCTTGAAGTTCCCTTTCTTCCCTTTGCTCTTTTTCTTGAAACTAGTGGTCTTGTTAACCATCAACACTTGATGCTCCTTCTTGATTCTACTTCCGCAGCCTTTAGCATCGCGAAGAGCTCGGGAATCGTCTTATCCATCCCTTGCATATTATAGTTCACCACAAAGCTTTTGTAGCTTGGTGGCAGTGATTGAAGAACTCTGTCAATGACACTATCAACCGGAAGATTAACTCCCAGTTGAGTCAAGTGATTGTGATACTCAGACATTTTGAGTATATGTTCACTGACAGAACTATTCTCCTCCATTTTGCAGCTGTAGAACTTATTGGAGACTTCATATCTCTCAATCCGGGCATTTGCTTGAAATATTAACTTCAACTCCTGGAACATCTCATATGCTCCACGATGTTCAAAACATCGTTGAAGTCCCGGTTCCAAGCCGTAAAGCATGGCACACTGAACTATCAAGTAGTGATGTCTACTACACAGCCTTCTTCTTGTAGACGTTGTTGGGCCTCCAAGTGCAGAGGTTTGTAGGACAGTAGCAAATTTCCCTCAAGTGGATGACCTAAGGTTTATCAATCCGTGGGAGGCGTAGGATGAAGATGGTCTCTCTCAAGCAACCCTGCAACCAAATAACAAAGAGTCTCTTGTGTCCCCAACACACCCAATACAATGGTAAATTGTATAGGTGCACTAGTTTGGCGAAGAGATGGTGATACAAGTGCAATATGGATGGTAGATATAGGTTTTTGTAATCTGAAAATATAAAAACAGCAAGGTAGCAAGTGGTAAAAGGGAGCGTAAACGGTATTGCAATGCTAGGAAACAAGGCCTAGGGTTCATACTTTCACTAGTGCAAGTTCTCTCAACAATAATAGCATAATTAGATCATATAAGAATCCCTCAACATGCAACAAAGAGTCACTCTAAAGTCACTAATAGCGGAGAACAAACAAAGAGATTATTGTAGGGTACGAAACCACCTCAAAGTTATCCTTTCTGATCGATCTATTCAAGAGTCCGTAGTAAAATAACACGAAGCTATTCTTTCCGTTCGATCTATCCTAGAGTTCGTACTAGAATAACACCTTAAGACACATATCAACCAAAACCCTAATGTCACCTAGATACTCCAATGTCACCTCAAGTATCCGTGGGTATGATTATACGATATGCATCACACAATCTCAGATTCATCTATTCAACCAACACAAAGAACTTCAAAGAGTGCCCCAAAGTTACTACCGGAGAGTCAAGACGAAAACGTGTGCCAACCCCTATGCATAAGTTCACAAGGTCACTGAACCCGCAAGTTGATCACCAAAACATACATCAAGTAGATCATGTGAATATCCCATTGTCACCACACATGCAAGACATACATCAAGTGTTCTCAAATCCTTAAAACTCAATCCGATAAGATAACTTCGAAGGGAAAACTCAATCCATTACAAGAGAGTAGAGGGGGAGAAACATCATATGATCCAACTATAATAGCAAAGCTCGCGGTACATCAAGATCGTGCCAAATCAAGAACACGAGAGAGAGAGAGATCAAACACATAGCTACTGGTACATACCCTCAGCCCGGAGGGTGAACTACTCCCTCCTCGTCATGGAGAGCGCCGGGATGATGAAGATGGCCACCGGTGATGGATCCCCCCTCCGGCAGGGTGCCGGAACAGGGTTCCGATTGGTTTTTGGTGGCTACAGAGGCTTGCGGCGGTGGAACTCCCGATCTAGGTTTCTTTCTGGGGGTTTCTGTATTTATAGGAATTTTTGGCGTCGGTCTCACGTCAGGGGGGTCTCCGAGTCATCCACGAGATAGGGGGACGCGCCCTCCACCCTCATGGATGGCTCGGGACTCTTCTGGCCCAACTCTTTTACTCTGGGGGCTTCTTTTGGTCCATAAAAAATCATCAAAAATTGGCACGTCAATTGGACTCCGTTTGGTATTCCTTTTCTGTAAAACTCAAAAACAAGGAAAAAACAGAAACTGGCACTGGGCTCTAGGTTAATAGGTTAGTCCTAAAAATCATATAAAACAGCATATAAATGCATATAAAACATCCAAGATGGATAATATAATCGCATGGAACAATAAAAAATTATAGATACGTTTGAGACGTATCAAATAGTCATCAGCTTTGCTCTGCCAGGCGTTCACAACGTCTGGTGTTGCTCCTGCAGCGGGTCTTGGACCTAGCGGTGCTTCCAAGATGAAATTCTTCTGTGCAGCAATGAGGATAATCCTCAAGTTACAGACCCAGTCCGTGTAGTTGCTACCATCATCTTTCAACTTAGCTTTCTCTAGGAACGCATTAAAATTCAAAGGAACAGTAGCACGGGCCATTTATCTACCACAACATAGACATGCAAAATACTATCAGGTACTAACTTCATGATAAGTTAAAGTTCAATTAATCATATTACTTAAGAACTCCCACTTCGATAGACATCCCTCTAATCATCCAAGTGATCACGTGGTCCATATCAACTAAACCATGTCCGATCATCACGTGAGATGGAGTAGTTTTCAATGGTGAACATCACTATGTTGATCATATCTACTATATGATTCATGCTCGACCTTTCGGTCTCAGTGTTCCGAGGCCATATCTGCATATGCTTGGCTCGTCAAGTTTAATCCGAGTATTCTGCGTGTGCAAAACTGGCTTGCACCCGTTGTATGTGAACGTAGAGCTTATCACACCCGATCATCACGTGGTGTCTCGGCACGACGAACTGTCGCAACGGTGCATACTCAGGGAGAACACTATACCTTGAAATTTAGTGAGAGATCATCTTATAATGCTACCGCCATACTAAGCAAAATAAGATGCAGAAAAAGATAAACATCACATGCAATCAAATAAGTGATATGATATGGCCAGCATCATCTTGTGCCTGTGATCTCCATCTCCAAAGCACCGTCATGATCACCATCGTCACCGGCTTGGCACCTTGATCTCCATCGAAGCATCGTTATCGTCTCGCCAACTATTGCTTCTACGACTATCGCTACCGCTTAGTGATAAAGTAAAGCAATTACATGGCAATTGCATTTCATACAATAAAGCGACAACCATATGGCTCCTGCCAGTTGCCGATAACTGTTACAAAACATGATCATCTCATACAACAATATATATATCATCACGTCTTGACCATATCACATCACAACATGCCCTGCAAAAACAAGTTAGACGTCCTCTACTTTGTTGTTGCAAGTTTTACGTGGCTGCTGCGGGATTAGCAAGAACCGTTCTTACCTATGCATCAAAACCACAACGATTTTTCGTCAAGTGTGTTGTTTTAACCTTCAACAAGGACCGGGCGTAGTCACACTCGATTCAACTAAAGTTGGAGAAACATGCACCCACTAGCCACCTGTGTGCGAAGCACGGCGGTAGAACCAGTCTCATGAACGCGGTCATGTAATGTCGGTCTGGGCCGCTTCATCCAACAATACCGCCAAATCAAAGTATGACATGCTGGTAAGCAGTCGTGCATATAACATCTACGCATAGACCTGGCTCGGATGCCACTGTTGGGGAACGTAGTATTTCAAAAAAATTCCTACGATCGCGCAAGATCTATCTAGGAGAAGCATAGCAATGAGCAGGGAGAGTGTGTCCACGTACCCTCGTAGACCGAAAGCGGAAGCGTTTTATCAACGAGGTTGATGTAGTCGTACGTCTTCACAATCCTACCGATCCTAGCACCGAACGTACGGCACCTCCGTGTTCAGCACACGTTCAGCTCGATGACGTCCCTCGTACTCTTGATCCAGTTGAGGCCGAGGGAGATTTCCGTCAGCACGACGGCATGGCGACGGTGATGATGAAGTTACCGGCGTAGGGCTTTGCCTAAGCACTACGACGATATGACCGAGGTGTGTTTCTGTGCAGGGGGGCACCGCACACGGCTAAAAGATCAACTTGTGTGTTCTAGGGTGCCCCCTCCCCACGTATATAAAGGAGGGAGGAGGGGAGGGCTGGCCGGCCCCTAGGGCGCCCCCAAGAGGGGAGTCCTACTAGGACTCCAAGTCCTAGTAGGATTCCACCAAGAGGGAGAGAGGGGGAAGGAAGGAGAGGGAGAGGGAGTAGGAAAGGGGGGCGCCGCCCCCTTCCCTTGTCCTATTCGGACTCCAAGGGGGGGGGGCGCGGCCTGCCCTGTCTGCCCTCCTCTCTCTCCAACAAGGCCCATGGTGGCCCATTAGTTCCCCCGGGTGTTCCGGTAACCCCTCCGGCACTCCGGTTTTACCCGAAACTATCCGGAACACTTTCGGTGTCCGAATAACATGGTCCAATATATCAATCTTTATATCTCGACCATTTCGAGACTCCTCGTCATGTCCGTGATCTCATCCGGGACCCGAACAACCTTCGGTCATCAAATCACATAAACTCATAATACAAATCGCCATCGAACGTTAAGCGTGTGGACCCTACGGGTTCGAGAACTATGTAGACATGACCGAGACACATCTCCGGTAAATAACCAATAGTGGAACCTGGATGCTCATATTGGCTCCTACATATTCTACGAAGATCTTCATCGGTCAAACCGCATAACAACATACGTTGTTCCCTTTGTCATCGGTATGTTAGTTGCCCGAGATTCGATCGCCGGTATCCTCATACCTAGTTCAATCTCGTCACCGGCAAGTCTCGTTACTCGTTCCGTAATGCATCATCCCGCAACTAACTCATTATTCACATTACTTGCAAGGGTTATAGTGATGAGCATTACCGAGAGGGCCCAGAGATACCTCTTCGATACATAGAGTGACAAATCCTAATCTCGATCTATGCCAACTGAACAAACACCATCGGAGACACCTGTAGAGCATCTTTATAATCACCCAGTTACGTTGTGACGTTTGTTAGCACACTAAGTGTCGTGGAATTGTCATGGCAGATGTCCTAGTGAGAGGACTTAGTCGTGAGGCCAACACATCTATGTGGTAGCTTGAGAGGGGTTGAGTGGAATCGAGAGACGCAACACAAGACAAGGGTTTAGACAGCTTCGGGCCCCGGGAAACATCATCCGGTAACAACCCTACATGCTGTTTGTGGCTAGGTCTCATTATGCTCATGAGGGAGTCGCCGTAAACTGGCTCTCCTCTACTTGTGTCTACCCCTAGAGATTATTGAGCTTCTTACTTGTCCCTCTTGGGGTGCCCTGCCCCTCCTTATATAAGTATAAGGGGTGGGTTACATGTAGAGTCCTAGTAGGATTAGGACTAGTCTATCTTCCCTTACAAGTTGAATACAAGTCCGGGTCTTGCTTCCTCGTAAAGGAAATATCCGTCATCCCTTTCCTCTTAAACCGGCCCATCATAACGTGAACGGGCCTTCTGGGTTTTGGGCCTTGTTGTCTATCCGACCCGCCCGCCGGGTTACTAACGAGTCGCCAAGATCGGGCGGGTTATCTGTGAATCAATAAGCTCCGGGCGGGTCACCAGTGAGTCCCCACGCTCCAGCCGGGTCATACATCCGGCGGGTTACACCGCGGGGTATATCCCCGATATTAGCCCCTAGTTTAATTTGGATTTATCCATGTTAAAATGATCCTGCAAAATAACTCAAGAACAAATTTGACAGGTTGTGCTCCGGGTTAAATATTCTTGCAAGCCGACACCTGATCATCCTTAAGTCCTTGACTTTTTCTCCTGGAAAATCCGGATCAATAGGCCAGCTTCATAATCCATTTGCTGACATTGGCTCTTGTAAAGAAATATTATAAGAAATAATCCATTTGAGTCGGCCTTCAGTGCTCTGATTTGACAAAAATATTGGTCTTGAAATATTCAACTGATATTCAGCCGACTTAAAGATGTAGATCATGTTGGAAATATGCCCTAGAGGCAATAATAAATGGTTATTATTATATTTCTGTGTTCATGATAATAGTCTATTATTCATGCTATAATTGTATTGTCCGGAAATCGTAATACATGTGTGAATACATAGACCACAACCTGTCCCTAGTAAGCCTCTAGTTGACTAGCTCGTTGATCAACAGATAGTCATGGTTTCCTGACTATGGACATTGGATGTCATTGATAACGGGATCACATCATTAGGAGAATGATGTGATGGACAAGACCCAACTTAAGCATAGCATAAAAGATCGTGTAGTTTCGTTTGCTAGAGCTTTTCCAATGTCAAGTATCTTTTCCTTAGACCATGAGATCGTGCAACTCCCGGATACCGTAGGAGTGCTTTGGGTGTGCCAAACGTCACAACGTAACTGGGTGACTATAATGGTGCATTACGGGTATCTCCGAAAGTGTCTGTTGGGTTGGCACGGATCGAGACTGGGATTTGTCACTCCGTGTGACGGAGAGGTATCTCTGGGCCCACTCGGTAATGCATCATCATAATGAGCTCAATGTGACTAAGGCGTTAGTCACGGGATCATGCATTGCGGTACGAGTAAAGAGACTTGCCGGTAACGAGATTGAACAAGGTATTGGGATACCGACGATCGAATCTCGGGCAAGTAACATACCGATTGACAAAGGGAATTGCATACGGATTGATTGAATCCTCGACACCGTGGTTCATCCGATGATATCATCGTGGAACATGTGGGAGCCAACATGGGTATCCAGATCCCGCTGTTGGTTATTGACCGGAGAGGCGTCTCGGTCATGTCTGCATGTCTCCCGAACCCGTAGGGTCTACACACTTAAGGTCCGGTAACGCTAGGGTTGTAGAGATATATGTATGCGGAAACCCGAAAGTTGTTCGGAGTCTCGGATGAGATCCCGGACGTCACGAGAGGTTCCGAAATGGTCCGGAGGTGAAGATTTATATATGGGAAGTCTTATTTTGGTCGCCGGAAAAGTTTCGCGCTTTATCGGTATTGTACCGGGAGTGCCGAAAGGGGTCCGGGGGTCCACCAAGGGGGTCCAACAGCCCCGGGGGGCCACATGGGCTGTAAGGGGTGCGCCTTGGCCTATATGGGCCAAGGGCACCAGCCCCAAGAGGCCCATGCGCAAGAGATAAGAAAGAAGGGAGAGTCCTAAAAGGGGAAGGCACCTCCGAGGTGCCTTGGGGGGAAGGACTCCCCCCTGGCCGCACCCTTCCTTGGAGGAAGGGGCAAGGCTGCGCCCCCCTCTCCCTTGGCCCTATATATAGTGGGGGGAAGGGAGGGCAGCAACATCTAAGCCTTGGGCGCCTCCTTCCTCCCCTGCAACACCTCTCTCTCTCTCGCAGAAGCTCGGCGAAGCCCTGCCGGAGACCCGCTACATCCACCACCACGCCGTCGTGCTGTTGGATCTCCATCAACCTCTCCTCCCCCCTTGCTGGATCAAGAAGGAGGAGACGTCGCTGCACCGTACGTGTGTTGAACGCGGAGGTGCCGTACGTTCGGCACTCGGTCATCGGTGATTTGGATCACGGCGAGTACGACTCCGTCATCCGCGTTCATTGGAACGCTTCCGCTCGCGATCTACAAGGGTATGTAGATCCACTCCTTTCCCCTCGTTGCTAGTAGACTCCATAGATGCATCTTGGTGAGCGTAGGAAAATTTTAAATTATGCTACGATTCCCAACAGATCATGCCGATTTATGATGCCAAAATTGTTGGGTTATAAACAAATGATGCCGGGTCATGTAATTGTTGCTAATGCCGGGTTAATCTTATGATGACGCGGGGTCATAAACTTTGCAGATTTCTCCGATAATAATATAATACCTGATTCGCTCAAAACTGAGAATTTGAAGTTATTCCTCCCTTATATGCATATCACCTGTAGCCCCCAAGTGCCGGGTTGTCATGCTTGCAGCAACCTGGGACTTGTAATTGCCTTATGCTCATAAAATTTTCAACCAGTGTAGCCCCCAAGGGCCGGGTCATTATGCAATAATGAACAGGGACTTCGTAAATATGATCATGTAAACTTGAGCAGCAACGTGTAGCCCCCAAGGGCCGGGTCATTATGCAATAATGAGCAGGGATTTTGTAAATATGATCATGTAAACTTGAGCAGCAACATGTAGCCCCCAAGGGCCGGCTCAGTAAGATATTACTGAGCTGGGACTTTGTATATGATTCATTGATAATAACATCATATGATGTAATCTCCACCATGGGGCTTGAACCCACGTCCACAAGGTTAAGAGCTTTGTACTCTACCAACTGAGTAGTGGATCTTTCAGTATAATGTATTTTTGACAGGAGCAATGGGTAGCCCCCAAGGGCCGGCTCATTTAGAATGTGATGAGTCGGGTCTTCAATAAGTTGAGCAAAAAATGACTTTGCATTAGCCCCCAAGTGCCATGGTGCATGCTGGTAGTGACATGGGACTTGCATATTCAATGTAATCTCAATTTGAATAATGTAGCCCCCAAGTGCCGGGTTGTAAGCCTGCAGCGACTCGGGACTATTCCTTCCATTGTAGAATAAACTATATCCATTGATAAAATAATAGCCATTGCGTCAAAGCGACTTTGAATACCTCTGTTGATAAGTAAATCCGGAGTTTAAATACCCGGCGGCTCTTGACCGATGGCGATTTAATACGCCTCCATTGTAAGCCAGAATTTTTATAACCCGGCGGCTTATAGCCTTTGAGAAAATCCAGAACGGATAATCATTTTGAAGCATCAATTTTAATGATGAGCTTGGATTTAAGCATTTATATAAGTCATAGTTCTACAAATCCTGCAGAGTTTAAACAATATATGCCCTGGCGACTTAACGACAAAAGCCAGGGCCAACTTAAACATAATCGTGTATAAACAATATCATACCTGTGATATTGAATCGTACTGCCGGCGTATGATACCTGTGCAGTAAGGGTGATAACCCAATCTTTAGAAGCCAAAACTTCCAAATGTTTATGATTGTCATATACTGGTGACTTATCGTCCAAAGTCAAGCCGGGTTAAATAGAAACCACTCATATATGCTTCAGATATGATCAAAAAAGTCTCAAGACAAACCCAAAAGACTGTTTAAAAAAACTTAAGCCAAACAGAGAGAAAAAAGGCGAGGCTTCTGATTCGAATACGATCAGTAAGCCGGACCAAAAGGGGTTAAGCTATGATTCGAATACGATCAGTAAGCCCCCTATTGGGTTTGGCATTGCGCCGATCAAGAGGGTACCGACAACTATGTTCTCTTTGGTTCGAATACGACCTATGTTTGAACAGGAAGCCCCCAAATGACCTTGAGACTTTTTTAACGACTCTGATTCGAATACGATCAAAGTCGGACCAAAAGGGGTTAAGCTATGATTCGAATACGATCAAGAAGCCCCCTAGTGGCCTTGGCATTGCGCCGATCAAGAGAGTACCGACAGCTATGTTCTCTTTGGTTCGAATACGACCTATGTTTGAATAGGAAGCCCCCAAATGACCTTGTGAGCTGTGCTCAAGGGGCACCTATGTTTTGATCTGTGCTTTTGCAACAGACTCTCTTTGGTCCCTTTAATTTTTCCTGAGAACTCGAACTTGCGAGAGATTATTCTTTTGAACCGGAAATTTTTAAACCGGATACTAAGAACTTCAAAGCTTTGTTGGAGACAGCCTTCCCTTGAGCCGGATTTTAAACTGGAATCCTTCTTTTTAAGCCAGAAATTTTCTGACGGCCTTCAAATTTGCACCAATATGGTGGTTTAGGGTCCTGCATTAGATAACTTTGCAAGCCGGAGTAATTGCTCTTTTAAAGAAAGCAATATATAATATAAAAATGTACTGGATGGATTTCACCTGATATGTTAGGCCAGAAATTATCCACCGCAGAGTTGATGATCACCACGGTGAAGCTGAAATCAACCACGGCCGAGTCGGCCACGGGAGCAGACAGATGAGTCGGACGCGGTGTTGTAAACTGGTGCGGACGAGCAAATTGTCCTCTGCGTTGTAAACCGGCGCATACGCGTGGACCGGCCGCGAGAGCGATCGGGCGATTCGTTCGTGGCGTTGCAAGCCGGTGCGGTCGCGAGAGACGGCCACGGCGTTGTAAGCCGGTGCGGTAGTCCGTTGAGTAAGGATGACCTCCTGTGCCGAATGATGTTGGCACACCTCCATCTCCGTGGTATAGTGACACTTTGTAATGAATAATTCTCCTGCATATAAAATACAGCAGGGCACAGTAGTCTTGCTCGGATAAATTAATATATGCTTTAAAAATAAATAGGGTAAATAGCACCTGTTATTTTTACATCTGAGGCGCTCATACTGGATAGGCACATTTTGTTCCTGGACTGTGCATGCGCTTGGTCCAGTGACTTGCGCCCAGCCTCTGTGTTTCCTCTGAATACGTTCTATCAATCCCAATGGTTGGCTTGATCGCCATAGTAATATAGTAGTTGATTTTTGCTTGCTTTTGCCAGCAGTTTTGAGACGATAGCTCCATCATAGATACAACCATCTCTGAAGATCTGCAGTGCGGGTACCTCATGTTCAGTAGCACTGCTTCTCTAGATTTTGAGTGTGACTGTAGCCGAACAAGTGCTGCATTTTTCTTAGCATCCAAAATTAAATCCTCCAGAATAAGGCATAGCTTGACATTCAACTTATTGAAGATTCAAACTGTTGTAGAGCTCATTCACTGCTTCTGTATCTCACACATGTTGCTCCAGCAAAGACAACTCGCAAGGGGTGAGGGCGACTCGAGGTAGGAGCGGTGACTCGGCGCGGCAGTGATGCACGGCAAAAGCGGGTGAACGAGGTAAGGGCACCTCGGGAACGGAGGCAGCGCACTGGCGGCTTAAGACCGGGCCGGCAGAGGAGGAGCAAGGGCGCGGGCATGAGCGGTGAGGCGGCGCGCGTGCACAGCAGCAGCAGTACTTTCAATTAGCACTCGTGGTAGGAGTAGCTGGTTTTGGTTTCAGTTTTCATGCGAACAATATTACCAGCTATTACGCGGCAGCAGGCGACTTGGCAATTCGAGGCACAGCAGGAGCCGAGGAAGGGTTGGAGTCGAGGGCGGCTTGGAGTTCAGGCCGCGGGGTCGAGGGCAACTCGGAACAGGCCCGGTGGTGAGTCGGCGAAGCGGGGGACCGCGACAGCGGTTTGAGGCAAGGCGGCCGTGAGCGGCTCGCAGCAGAGGCAATTGATGCCGCGGTGGATCACTGGTGGCTCATGGCTTGAGGTGCATCTTCGTGTGACGAACAGTAGTACAAAAGTAGTACCTTAATTGATCTTTGACGTTAGCACTTAACTAATCCTTGGTGGATGAATTGCTTTTTCTTCACGTGGAGGAAACAGACGAGGCGATTCAGGCATGGCAAGGTCCGACAGCGCAGTCGAGCAGAGGCGAGCGGGCACAGCCGGCCAGCGTCGACGGGTCAACGGAGCTGCTGCTCAGGGCGTCTCAAGGCGGAAACGGAGTCCAGGCTCGGCGTGCTACAGCAAAGGGCGGCCTGGGCGGTGGCAGCTTGAAGCTCGGGTAAGGCAGGAACAAGTCCCTGGCGGCTCAAGGAAAAAAGTATGCGACGGCGACGATGACTTGGCGGTGCGGTAGTGCGGCGGCTCTCCCACAGCAGCTGAAAACGGGCGGCTCAAGCAGAAACGGCGAAGCTCGGCTGAGCCAGCGGCGGGTTGAAGCACCGGTGCAGCGGGGGCCGCAGCCGAGCGACCGTCGGAGGCCCGTCCGGCGATAGCGGCTCAGAGACCGAAACTGAATCCGTATTGACCAAGGCTTGTAAGACGTGCGGTGATAGTTTGCCTCTGATCGATCTCTTCTTTCCTTGGTATTCACTTGTTGAACTCACATAGTAGCTTTTTCTTTCTGGTAGATTCCTTGTGGGCATGTAGCAATCAAAGTTAACAAAAGGAAAAACCGATTTGGCTTCTGGTGACGGTCTCGACGACTCCTGTACGCGGTAGCAGCGACTCGGCGAATCAAACAAAGCAACCGTAATTTGATGACTTCGATACGTACAGACCAAAACCCCCTTTGCACTTGGCTTTCTCGCGGCGATGAAGAAAAAAAGTGATCCGGCCACGACGGATCGCCTGCTTGCATGCGACGACACACACAGATTTTAATTTTCTCAGACCTTATAGATTATAAACTTTGAAGTTGACGCAGATCTTTTCAACCCGGCTCTTCTTCATCCGAAAAATCACGAACTTCTCGATCCCTGGGAGAGATCCCTCCAAGAACTCAACACCACCGTGCGCGAGCCCCACGGTGGGCGCCAACTGTCGTGGAATTGTCACGGCAGATGTCCTAGTGAGAGGACTTAGTTGTGAGGCCAACACATCTATGTGGTAGCTTGAGAGGGGTTGAGCGGAATCGAGAGATGCAACACAAGACAAGGGTTTAGACAGCTTCGGGCCCCGGGAAACATCATCCGGTAACAACCCTACATGTTGTTTGTGGCTAGGTCTCATTATGCTCATGAGGGAGTCGCCGTAAACTGGCTCTCCTCTACTTGTGTCTAACTCTAGAGATTATTGAGCTTCTTACTTGTCCCTCTTGGGGTGCCCTGCCCCTCCTTATATAAGTTGAAGGGGCGGGTTACATGTAGAGTCCTAGTAGGATTAGGACTAGTCTATCTTCCCTTACAAATTGAATACAAGTCCGGGTCTTGCTTCCTCGTAAAGGAAATATCCGTCATCCCTTTCCTCTTAAACTGGCCCATCATAACGTGAACCGGCCTTCTGCGTTTTGGGCCTTGTTGTCTATCCGACCCGCCCGCCGGGTTACTAACGAGTCGCCAAGATCGGGCGGGTTGTCTGTGAATCACTAAGCTCCGGGCGGGTCGCCAGTGAGTCCCCATGCTCCAGCCGGGTCATACATCCGGCGGGTTACACCGCGGGGTATATCCTCGATACTAAGTGTTCCTCCGGTATTCAGGAGTTGCATAATCTCATAGTCATAGGAACATGTATAAGTCATGATGAAAGCAATAGCAATAAACTAAACGATCATAGTGCTAAGCTAACGGATGGGCCTTGTCCATCACATCATTCTCTAATGATGTGATCCCGTTTATCAAATGACAATACATGTCTATGGCTAGGAAACTTAACCATCTTTGATTAACGAGCTAGTCGAGTAGAGGCATACTAGGGACACTCTGTTTGTCTATGTATTCACACATGTACTAAGTTTCCGGTTAATACAATTCTAGCATGAATAATAAACATTTATCATGATATAAGGAAATATAAATAATAACTTTATTATTGCCTCTAGGGCATATTTCCTTCAGGTTTATCACTCTTTATGGCATACATGTCATCATAATAATCATCATATATAGCAACTTCATTGTCATAATCAATTGAAACCTCTTCCAAAATAGTGGATGTGTCACTAAATAAAGTCATGACCTCTCCAAATCCACTTTCAATCAATATTCTAATAAGATTCAACACCCTCCAAAATAGTGGGATCACTACTACCTAGAGTTGACACTCTTCTAAACCCACTTTTATCAATGTAATCATCATACATAGGAGGCATGCTATCATAAAAATAAATTTTCTTATCGAAAGTAGAAGGAATCAAAGGATCATATTCATTAAGCAAAGCATCCCCAAGCTTAGGACAAGCATTATTTCGAGCAACTAAATCTTCAAACATGTCACACTCATTAAACATAGCATCCCCAAGCTTGTGGTTTTGCATATCATCACAATCATTCTTATCAATAGCATGAATGGTGATGACCCACAAGTATAGGGGATCTATCGTAGTCCTTTCGATAAGTAAGAGTGTCGAACCCAACGAGGAGCAGAAGGAAATGACAAGCGGTTTTCAGTAAGGTATTCTCTGCAAGCACTGGAATTATCGGTAACAGATTGTTTTGTGATAAGGTAATTTGTAACGGGTAGCAAGTAACAAGAGTAAATAAAGTGCAGCAAGGTGGCCCAATCCTTTTTTTAGCAAAGGACAAGCCTGGACAAACTCTTATATAAAGTAAAGCGCTCCCGAGGACACATGGGAATTATCGTCAAGCTAGTTTTCATCACGCTCATATGATTCGCGTTCGTTACTTTGATAATTTGATATGTGGGTGGACCGGTGCTTGGGTACTGCCCTTCCTTGGACAAGCATCCCACTTATGATTAACCCCTCTTGTAAGCATCCGCAACTACAAAAGAAGTATTAAGGTAAACCTAACCATAGCATGAAACATATGGATCCAAATCAGCCCCTTACGAAGAAACGCATAAACTAGGGTTTAAGCTTCTCTCACTCTAGCAACCCATCATCTACTTATTACTTCCCAATGCCTTCCCCTAGGCCCAAATAATGGTGAAGTGTCATGTAGTCGACGTTCACATAACACCACTAGAGGAAAGACAACATACATCTCATCAAAATATCGAACGAATACCAAATTCACACGACTACTTATAGCAAGACTTCTCCCATGTCCTCAGGAACAAACGTAACTACTCACAAATCATATTCATGTTCATAATCAGAGGGGTATTAATATGCATAAAGGATCTGAACATATGATCTTCCACCAAATAAACCAACTAGCATCAACTACAAGGAGTAATTAACACTACTAGCAACCCACCCATAGGTACCAATCTGAGGTTTTGGGACAAAGATTGGATACAAGAGATGAACTAGGGTTTGAGAGGAGATGGTGCTGGTGAAGATGTTGATGGAGATTGACCCCCTCCCGCTGAGAGGATCGATGGTGATGACGATGGTGACGATTTCCCCCTCCCGGTGGGATGTTTCCCCGGCAGAACAGCTCCGCCAGAGCCCTAGATTGGTTCCGCCTCGAGACGGCGGCGCTTCATCCCGAAAGCTTCCTTCTGATTTATTTTCATGTGTGAGATACTTGTTTTGTATGCGAGCTAACTCAATCATCTTGAAAGCTTCAATCTCAGTTGGGGGTAAGAAGATTGTGATGAGGTTGAAGGATGTCTTCTTCTTCTGCTGCTGGAGCTTGATCCTACATGGCCTTCTTGATCCTATCATCCTTGTTGGTCTCCCCGGGTTCTTCTCTCTTCAGCTCTATCTTTATTAGCCAAGCATCGTTGCCCTCATTGTTGGAGAAGGGGGACGACATGATGCCTGGCCTTGACAATTCTGACAGAAAACAGCTCGAGACAAAAACAGAGGATGTTTGCGTGATACGAGGGTCATAACCTTCAGGAGATTATATAATGAATTTTTACCGACCAAAAGAAGTATCGTGCAAGAAAACGGAGTCCGGAGAGCACACGAGGTGCCCACGAGGCAGGGGGGCGCTCCCTCCACCCTCGTGGACGCCTCGTGTCCTTCTCGGACTACTTCTTATTTTCCTACTTTCTTAAATATTCCAAAACAGAGAAAAAAATGCTATTAGAACTGTTTTGGAGTCGGTTTACTTACCGTACCACATACCTATTCCTTTTTGGAGTCTGAAACGTTCTGGACAGTGTCCCTTATGTACTCCTCCGGGGTTACGGTTTCAATAACATTAGTTTCAACATTTATGGGATTACCTGAGATATAATGTTTGATTCTTTGCCCGTTCACCACCTTCGGATTTGTGCCTTCGAAGTTGTTGATTTTTATGGCACCGGAATGATAGACCTCCTCGATAACGTAAGGGCCTTCCCACTTAGAGAGAAGTTTTCCTGCAAAAAATCTTAAACGAGAGTTGTATAGCAAAACATAATCACCTACATTAAACTCACGTTTTTGTATCCTTTTGTCATGCCATCTTTTAACTTTTTCTTTAAACAATTTGGCATTCTCATAGGCTTGGGTTCTCCACTCATCAAGTGAGCTAATGTCAAATAGTCTCTTCTCGCCGGCAAGTTTGAAATCATAATTGAGCTCTTTAATGGCCCAATATGCCTTATGTTCTAGTTCAAGAGGTAAGTGACATGCTTTTCCATAAACCATTTTATATGGAGACATACCCATAGGATTTTTATATGCAGTTCTATAGGCCCATACTGCATCATCAAGTTTCTTGGACAAATTCTTTCTAGATCTATTAACAGTCTTTTGCAAAATTAATTTAATCTCTCTATTAATCAATTCTACTTGACCACTAGACTGTGGGTGGTATGGAGATGCAATTCTATGATTAACGTCATACTTAGCAAGCATTTTATGAAAATCACCATGAATAAAATGTGAACCACCATCAGTCATTAAGTATCTAGGGACTCCAAACCTCGGAAAAATAACTTCTTTAAGCATCTTAATAGAGGTGTTATGATCAGCACTACTAGTTGGAATAGCTTCTACCCACTTGGTAACATAATCAACATCAACTAAAATATGTGTATACCCATTAGAGGAAGGAAACTGTTCCATATAATCAAAGCCCCAAACATCAAATGGTTCAATAACAAGTGAATAGTTCATAGGCATTTCTTGACGTCTACTAATATTACCAATTCTTTGACATTCATCACAAGACAAGACAAACTTACGGGCATCTTTGAAGAGAGTAGGTCAATAAAAACCGGATTGCAATACCTTATGTGCAGTTCTATCTCCAGCGTGGTGTCCTCCATAAGCCTCGGAGTGACACTTGCGTAGGATCTGTTCCTGTTCATGCTCAGGTACACAACGTCTAATAACACCATCTACTCCTTCTTTATAAAGGTGTGGGTCATCCCAGAAGTAATGTCTTAAATCATAGAAAAACTTTTTCTTTTGCTGGTATGTGAAACTAGGTGGTATAAATTTAGCAACAATGTAATTGGCATAATCAGCATACCATGGAGCAGTACGAGAAGCATTTATGACAGCTAATTGTTCATCAGGAAAGCTATCATCAATAGGTAGTGGGTCATCAAGAACATTCTCTAACCTAGACAAGTTGTCTGCAACGGGGTTCTCAGCTCCCTTTCTATCAATAATATGCAAATCAAATTCTTGTAGCAAGAGAACCCATCTAATAAGTCTAGGTTTAGCATCTTTCTTTTCCATAAGATATTTAATAGCAGCATGATCAGTGTGAACAGTTACTTTAGAATCAACAATATAAGGTCTGAACTTATCACAAGCAAATACAACTGCTAAAAATTCTTTTTCAGTAGTAGCATAATTTCTCTGGGCACTGTCTAGAGTTTTACTAGCATATTGAATAACATTTAATTTCTTATCAACTCTTTGTCCTAGAACAGCACCTACAGCATAATCACTAGCATCACACATAATTTCAAAGGGTAAATTCCAATCAGGTGGCTGAACAATAGGTGCAGAAATCAAGCTTTCTTAAGTATTTCAAATGCTTCTACACAATCATCATCAAAGACAAAAGGAACATCTTTTTGTAAGAGATTAGTCAGAGGCCTAGAAATTTTTGAGAAGTCTTTAATGAACCTCCTATAAAAACCGGCATGACCAAGGAAACTTCTTATACCTTTGAATGTCCTTAGGACACGGCATCTTTTCAATAGCATCAACTTTAGCTTTATCAACTTCAATACCTCTTTCAGAAATTTTATGCCCCAAGACAATACCTTCATTAACCATAAAGTGGCACTTCTCCCAATTCAAGACAAGATTAGTTTCTTCACATCTCTGCAAAACTCGATCAAGGTTGCTTAAGCAATCATCAAAAGAAGTTCCATATACGGAGAAATCATCCATGAAAACCTCAACAATCTTTTCACAAAATCAGAGAATATAGCCATCATGCATCTTTGAAAGGTAGCAGGTGCATTGCATAAACCAAAAGGCATACGTCTATAAGCAAAGGTACCGAAAGGGCAAGTAAAAGTGGTCTTTTCTTGATCCTCTTTTGACACAGGTATTTGGGAGAACCCAGAATAACCATCTAGAAAGCAAAATGTGTATGTTTGGATAATCTTTCTAGCATTTGATCAATAAAAGGTAAAGGGTAATGATCCTTTTTAGTAGCTTTATTTAATTTGCGGAAATAAATTACGATTCTATAACCTGTAACAATTCTTTGTGGGATCAATTCATCTTTATCATTAGGAACAACAGTAATACCTCCCTTCTTAGGGACACAATGGACAAGACTTACCCACTGACTATCAGCAACAGGATAAATTATACCTGCCTCCAGAAGCTTTAGTATTTCTTTTCTTACCACTTCTTTCATCTTAGGATTTAACCGTCGTTGGTGATCAACAACCGGTTTAGCGCCTTTCTCCAATTTTATTTTGTGCTGGCATAGAGTGGGACTAATGCCCTTAAGATCATCAAGAGTATATCCAATAGCAGCACGGTGCTTCTTCAGAGTTTTCAATAATTTCTCTTCTTCTTGCTCTGAAAGGTTAGCAGTAATAATAACAGGATATATCTTCTTTTCATCAAGATAAGCATATTTAAGAGTATCAGGTAATGGTTTAAGCTCAAACACGGGATCACCCTTGGGTGGACGAGGATCCCCTAGGATTTCAACAGCCAAGTTGTGTTTCAAAATAGGTCCCTGTTTAAAGAATACTTCATCTATTTCCCTTCTTTCATTCATAAACATATCATTTTCATGGTCTAGCAAATATTGTTCTAAAGGATCATTAGGAGGCACAGCAATAGAAGCAAGACCAATAATTTCATCTTGACTAGGCAATTCTTTATCATGGGGTTGTCTACGAAATTTAGCAAAATTAAACTCATGAGACATATCCCCTAAACCAACAGTAACAATGTCTTTTTCGCAGTCTATCTTAGCATTAACAGTATTCAAGAAGGGTCTACCAAATATAATGGGACAAAAGTCATCTTGTGGGGAACCAAGAACAAGAAAATCAGTAGGATATTTAACTTTCCCACACAGGACTTCAACATCTCTAACAATCCCAACTGGTGAAATAGTATCTCTATCGGCAAGCTTAATTGTAACATCAATTTCTTCTATCTCAGCAGGTGCAATATCATGCATAATTTCTTTGTATAAGGAATGAGGTATTGCACTTGCACTAGCACCCATATCACATAAGCCATGATAACAATGATCTCCTATTTTAACAGAAACAACAGGCATGCCAACAACAGGTCTATGTTTACCCTTAGTATCGGGTCTAGCAATTCTAGCAGCTTCATCACAGAAGTAAATAACATGCCCATCAATATTATCGGCCAAGAGATCTTTAACCATAGCAATGCTAGGTTCAACTTTAATTTGCTCAGGGGTGTAGGTGTTCTAGTATTACTCTTACGAACCACAGTTGAAGCTTTAGCATGATCCTTTATTCTAACAGGGAAAGGTGGTTTCTCAATATAAACTGTAGGAACAACATGATCAACATTATAAGTGATAGTCTTTTCTTCAACTTTAATAGGTTCAGCTACTTTTACTTCAATGGGAGGATGATATTTAAGTCAATTCTCTTTAGGGAGATCAACATGAGTAGCAAATGATTCATAGAAAGAAGCTACTATCTCAGAGTCAAGTCCATATTTAGTGCTAAATTCACGGAAAACATCGGTATCCATAAAAGATTTAACACAATAAAACTTAGGTGTTATACCTGACTCCTTACCTTCGTCGAGATCCCAATCTTCAGAGTTGTGTTTAATTGTTTCCAATAAATCCCATTTGAACTCAATAGTCTTCATCATAAAAGAACCAGTACAAGAAGTATCGAGCACGGAGCGATTATTGAGAGAAAGCCGAGCATAAAAATTTTGAATAATAATTTCTCTTGAGAGCTCATGATTGGGGCATGAATATAACATTGACTTAAGCCTCCCCCAAGCTTGAGCGATGCTTTCTCCTTTGCGAGGCCAAAAATTATATATATAATTACGATCACGATGAACAAAATGCATAGGATAAAACTTCTGATGAAATTCCAATTTCAATCGGTTGTAGTTCCATGATCCCATATCATCACATAGCCTAAACCATGTCAATGCCTTTTGCTTCAAAGATAAAGGGAAGACCTTCTTCTTGGTAACATTCTCGGTCATACCTGCAAGCTTAAATAATCCACAAACTTCATCCACATAGATTAGGTGCAAATCGGGATGCAATGTTCCATCTCCTGTAAAAGGATTAGCTAGCAGTTTCTCTATCATACCCGAAGGAATTTCAAAATAATCATTTTCAGTAGGTTCAGTAGGTTGAGGAGCAACTATTTGCTATACTGTTCGGGGTGAAGATACCCCGAACAAGCCCCTCAAAGGATTACTTTCCATAGTAACAAGTGACAGTAAATTTCAGCACACTATATAAATTTTTCCTTACCAAATTCCACTTACCAAAGGTGCTTCACTCCCCGGCAACGGCGCCAGAAAAGAGTCTTGATGACCCACAAGTATAGGGGATCTATCGTAGTCCTTTTGATAAGTAAGACTGTCGAACCCAACGAGGAGCAGAAGGAAATGACAAGCGGTTTTCAGTAAGGTATTCTCTGCAAGCACTGAAATTATCGATAATAGATTGTTTTGTGATAAGGTAATTTGTAACGGGTAGCAAGTAACAAGAGTAAATAAAGTGCAGCAAGGTGGCCCAATCCTTTTTGTAGCAAAGGACAAGCCTGGACAAACTCTTATATAAAGGAAAGCACTCCCGAGGACACATGGGAATTAACGTCAAGCTAGTTTTCATCACGCTCATATGATTCGCGTTCGTTACTTTGATAATTTGATATGTGGGTGAACCGGTGCTTGGGTACTGCCCTTCCTTGGACAAGCATCCCACTTATGATTAACCCCTCTTGCAAGCATCCGCAACTACAAAAGAAGTATTAAGGTAAACCTAACCATAGCATGAAACATATGGATCCAAATCAGCCCCTTACGAAGCAACGCATAAACTAGGGTTTAAGCTTCTCTCACTCTAGCAACCCATCATATACTTATTACTTCCCAATGCCTTCCCCTAGGCCCAAATAATGGTGAAGTCTCATGTAGTCGACGTTCACATAACACCACTAGAGGAAATACAACATACATCTCATCAAAATATCGAACGAATACCAAATTCACACGACTACTTATAGCAAGACTTCTCCCATGTCCTCAGGAACAAACATAACTACTCACAAATCATATTCATGTTCATAATCAGAGGGGGTATTAATATGCATAAAGGATCTGAACATATGATCTTCCACCAAATAAACCAACTAGCATCAACTACAAGGAGTAATCAACACTACTAGCAACCCACCCACAGGTACCAATCTGAGGTTTTGGGACAAAGATTGGATACAAGAGATGAACTAGGGTTTGAGAGGAGATGGTGCTGGTGAAGATGTTGATGGAGATTGACCCCCTCCCGCTGAGAGGATCGATGGTGATGACGATGGTGACGATTTCCCCCTCACGGAGGGATGTTTCCCCGGCAGAACAGCTCCGCCAAAGCCCTAGATTGGTTCCGCCTCGAGACGGCGGCGCTTCATACCGAAAGCTTCCTTCTGATTTTTCAGGGCAAAAGACACCTTATACCAGAAGATGGGCATCAGAGGCCTGCCAGGGGCCCACGAGACAGGGGGCGCGCCCCCACCCTCGTGGCCAGGGTGTGGGCCCCTCTGGTTGATTCTTTCGCCAACATTTTTTATTAATTCCAAAAAGTGCCTCTGTGCCGTTTCAGGACTTTTGGAGTTGTGCAGAATAGGTCTCTAATATTTGCTCCTTTTCCAGCCCAGAATTCCAGCTGCCGGCATTCTCCCTCTTTTTGTAAAACCTTGTAAAATAAGAGAGAATAGGCATAAGTATTGTGACATAATGTGTAATAACAGCCCATAATGCAATAAATATCGATATAAAAGCATGATGCAAAATGGACGTATCAAATGGCACCAATAGTATAGCAAACATTATTATCATATTCTTCCAAGCAAGTGCTAAAAAGATTTTCAAGATCATAAGGGATATCGTTGTCTTCCCAATCATAATCATCACAACAAGTAATAGGCATAACAAAATCATCATCAAGTGCATCCTCTTCCACAATTATTTTTGATTCATTTTCATGAGGCACAACAATAATAGGAGCAACATTATTTGGAAGAGATACCTTTTTACCTCTATTCTTTCTTCTTTTCTTCTTCTTCACCACATCATGTGTGGGTTTAATTAATCTTTTCAAGCTTCTTATTGATGAGATTGGTTGGATAGGAAGCTCCTCCTCGTTACCTGATTCATCGTAATAAACACTAGGAGGGTATTGGGAAATATTTTCCCTTTCATTAGTACTCTCTTCATATTCTATTTATTTTCTTGACTTTAGATAGTTGGCAATATAAGGATTCTCAATGCAATTTACCACACAAAACATATAATTTTCCTCTAGATCAAAATCTAGAAATCTTTCGAGATTAAATTTTGGAATACCCTTAGTTATACATTTCATTTCTTCATACCCCAAAAGAAGACTAAGCTCTTTATGATGCTCAAGGGAAATCAAGTTATCACAATTTTTGGACACGATTTGATCATGAAAGAATTTGCATTGGAGATTTAATTGACCATGTTCATTGCAAAGTTCACAAGGATGGCGAAAAAATTAAATCTTTCAGCACAATCATCTAGCCTGTCTTGCAACTTTTTTGTTTCTAAATATTTATGCTTCTTACAAAATATATCTTCCCTTGTTGGTGTGCAGTTGCACTCCCAATTCACTCCACAAAAAGTGACATGCTTATAAGAAACATTTTTGTCATGACTTGTGCAATCATCATTAGCATTTTGGATATTCAAAGAATTCACACTAGATATTGCAATCATGCTCATCATTCAAATATTTTGTGTCAAGCATTTTATTGGCTTCTTCTTCTAACAATTGAGCACAATTTTCTGAACCATCATTTTCGTGAAAGATATTATAAAGATGATCAATAATATGATGCAACCTAAATTCCATTTTTTGTAGTTTTCTTTTATAGACCAAACTAGTGAAAAAACAAGAAACTAAAAGATTCAATTGCAAGATCTAAAGATATACCTTCAAGCACTCACCTCCCTGGCAACGGCGCCAGAAAAGAGCTTGATGTCTACTACGCAACTTTATTCTTGTAGACACGTGTTGGGCCTCCAAGCGCAGAGTTTTGTAGGACAGTAGCAATTTTCCCTCAAGTGGATGACCTAAGGTTTATCAATCCGTGAGAGGTGTAGGATGAAGATGGTCTCTCTCAAACGACCCTGCAACCAAATACAAGAAATCTCTTGTGTCCCCAACACACCCAATACAATGGCAAATTGTATAGGTGCACTAGTTCGGCGAAGAGATGGTGATAAAAGTGTAATATTGATGGTAGAAATATATTTTTATAATCTGAATAAATAAAAACAACAAGGTAGCAAATAGTAAACAGGCACAAAAACGGTATTGCAATGCTTGAAAATGAGGCCTAGGGTCCGTACTTTCGCTAGTGCAATCTCTCAATAGTGCTAACATAGTTGGATCATATGATTATCCAATAAAGAATCACTCCTGAGTTCCTATTAGCGGAGAACAAAAGATAGAAATTGTTTGTAGGGTACGAAACCACCTCAAAGCCATTCTTCGATCAATATATCCTAGAGTTCATACTAAAATAACGCAAGCTATTCTTTCCGAGCGATCTAATCAAGAGTTCGTACTAAAATAACACCATATGACACACATCAACCAACTCTAATGTCACCTAGATACTCCAATGTCACCACGAGTATCCATGAGTTAATTCTACGATATGCATCAAACAACTTCATGATCATAATATTCAATCCACACAAAGAACTACAAAGAGACCGCAAAGTTTATATCAGAGAAAAGATAATAAAAACGTGCATCAACCCCTATGCATAGATTACCCCAATGTCACCTTGGGAATCCGCAAGTTGAGTGCCATAACATACATCAAGCGAATAAATATGATACCCCATTGTCACCTCAAGTATTCATACCCCAAGACATACATCATGTGTTCTCATATCTGAACATTCAATCCGACAAGACAAAACTTCAAAGGGTAAAGATTCAATTCATCACAACAAGAGTATAGAGGGGAGAAACGTCATGTGATCCATTTATGTTAACAAAGCCCATGATATAGATCACGAGAGAGAGAGAGATTAAACACATACCTACTGTTACAAACCCTCAGCCCCGAGGGTGGACTACTCCCTCCTCATCGTAGTGGCCGCCAGGATGATGAAGATGGCCACCGTGATGATTCTCCCCTCGGGCAGGGTGCCGGAACAGGGTCTAGATTGGTTTTCGGTGGCTACAGAGGCCTCCGGCAGCGGAACTTTTGATGTAGGTTGACCCTGATGGGTTTTGGAATATTTGGGAATTTATAGTGCAAAGAGGGGGTGCGGGAGGCCACCGAGGTGGGCACAACCCACCTGGGCACGCCATGGGGCCCTGGCGCGCCCTGGTGGGTTGTGCGCCCCTCGGGGCACCCCCAGGTGCTGCTCTGGCCCAATGGATGTCTTCTGGTCCATAAAATATCTCCGTGGAGTTTCGTTGCGTTTGGACTCTGTTTGGTATTGATTTCCTGCGATGTAAAAAACAAGCAAAAAACAGCAACTGTCACTGGGCACTGGGTCAATAGGTTAGTCCCAAAAAATGATATAAAGTTGCTATAAAATGATTGTAAAACATCCAAGAATGATAATAAAACAACATGAAAACTTCATAAATTATAGATACGTTGGAGACGTATCAATGACACCGTACGAACTGTGGTTTGGCAAGAAACCTAAGTTGTCATTTCTTAAAGTTCGGGAATGCGATGCTTTTGTCAAAAGGCTTCAGCCTAATAAGCTTGAACCCAAAGCGGAGAAGTGATTCTTCATAGGATACACGAAAGAAACTATTGGGTATAACTTCTACCACAGATCCGAAGGCAAGATCTTTGTTGCTAACAATGGGTCCTTTTCTAGAGAAGGAGTCACTACAGGAATCAGCTACTTTGCCGTCTGCCGCGGACAGCAAAAGGCTCCGGCAAAGTAGGCTACGGTAAAGAGCTTCTTTGCCGTATGATTTCTGAAGCGGACGGCAAAGGGGCCTTTGCCATCAGCGGCGGACGGCAAAGAAAGCCGACAACAATAAATTCGTTGTTAGTCCGTTAGGCGTCTAACGGCAGCCTTTGCCGTCCGCCGCTGACGGCAAAGAGCATCAAGCCTTTGCCGTCTGCCACTGTAGGCAAACTGACCAAATGGGTCAGCTGCTAGGAAGCACAGGTGGTTGCCACGTGGCTTCTTTGCCGTCCGCGGCGGACGGCAAAGAGCCCGTTGCCGTTGGTGGCAGACGGCAAAGAGCCTGCATTGCCTCTTTTTTCTGTTTTTTCTTATACCCAACCATTTTCACAGCAAATAGATGATACATATTTTTTTTTCACATGGCAAGTTCACAGCAAACATATGAGATATCCAACACATATAATTTCATCATACATGCATAGTCCATCAACCATACATAGCAAGTTCCACATACATGCATCCAACCATACATATTACGATAGTGTCATCCTACCATACATGCATAGTTCATCGATACAAAAGAAACATAGTTCATCCAAACAAGCACTCCATCTATAAAAGCACAAATGGAAAAGAAGCACTCCATCCATGCAAGCTTCCGTGAATTAAATCAAATCTGCAAAATGATAAACAAGATGTTAGAAAAAGAAGAAGAAGAAGAAGAAGAAGAAGAACACTATAAGAAGTAAGCATACTTAAGTAAAATGGAGCTAACCTAGAAGAAAATGAAGAAGAAGAAGAAGACTAGAAGAATACTAGAAGAAGACTAGAAGAATACTAGAAGAAGAAGAAGAAGACTATAATTAAGCTTATTATGTAAACTTGGTCATTTTGTGCTAACATAAGTAATTTTATAGTTAACCTATAGGAAACTAAGCATATTAGAGATAACTTAGCATATTAGAGCCAACTTAGGTAAAATGGAGCCAACCTAGCTAATTATGCCATCTTTGAGTGAACTAAGCATATTAGAGCTAACTTATAGCTAACTTATGTTATTTTGGAGAAGAAGAAGAAGAAGAAGAAGAAGAAAATGAAGAAGAAGAAGAATGTATGACATTTATGAGCTAATTTAGGTGAAATTGATCGTTTGTGAGCTAACCTAGGTGAAATGGATCGTTTATGAGCTAATCTAGGTAAAATGGGTCATTTTAGAGCTAACTTGGGTAAAATGCATCATTTTGGAGCTAACCTAGGTAAGATGGGTCATTTTGGAGCTAACCTAGGTAAAATGGGTCATTTTAGAGCTAACATAGGTAAAATGGATCATTTTGGAGCTAGTCTAGGTAAAATGGGTCATTTTAGAGCTAACTTGGGTAAAATTGATCATTTATGAGCTAACTAAGGTAAAATGGGTCATTTTAGAGCTAACTTGGGTAAAATGGATTGTTTATGAGCTAACTAAGCTAATTATGCTAAGTCTAGGTCATTGTGGTAAGCATATTGGAGGAAATAAGGCTAAGTCTAGGTCTTTATGCATTTGTTAAGCAAAACACTAGAGAAACTTACCATGATCATGGAGGTGTAGGAGCGGGCAGGCTCGTGCCGGTAGCTGGAGAAGGATCGTGCGATGCTTGTCTGGAGTTACGCTGCACCAAAGATCATTTCCAATGTCTCGTTAGCATGATGACACTCAAATGTTAAGACTAGCAAGTAATGTCCATTCAAATTAAACTCACCGTGGTCCCAGGAGCAATCACTGGCATCGGCGGAGCGGTCTGACCGGTCTTCTCGCACACAGACTGCACATTTGGTTTTGACGACTCAGTCATACTAGTTAGTAATGAGACAAACACTACATGAATGTTTTGGCTAATCTGCAGAAGAAACTTACCACAAGGAGCTCGTACATGGCCCTTGCCTGCATGTCATTCCGTGCCCTCTCCTCCTCCAACATCTTTGTCGTCCTCTCCTCCAACTCCCGCTGCCTCTCCGCCGCCTCCGCCAGAAGATTCTCCGTTCTATCTCTCTCACTCTGTATAGCAGCCTGCAACACCACTCCTCGTTACCATTTGTAATCATTGATGGAAGCACACACAATGTAATGGAGAAAGATAGCTGAGTACGTATAACTAACCTTGATGGCGAGTTGGACTGGCCGTTCACGAGGCCTTATCTCAGGAGCGGAGCTCGACTGGCGCGCCTTGATCTCCGGGAGAGTGCTAGGACAACGGATAAGTCCATCTCCAATGGCTATGGAGCCATGGGACCTCCCGCCACCAGATATCATCACCAGCTCTGGATCAATGGGACCCTGGCTCGGGTTAAAGTCCTCCCCTTTCCTCGCCTTCCCCTCATCTCTATATTTCACGAGCTTGTCGTGGGAGGAGATGTTGGTGAAGTTGTTTGCATCATCGAGGTCAGACGGAGAGAATGCCTTGACTTTCTTGAAAGAGGCAGTGTGGGCCATGGCATACAGGTCGTACACCTCTGGCACCTTATCCGCCTTATTGTAGCGTGCCTGAAAGAGAGAAACAAAGTAAATTAGTAATTAAAGGGCTCAAGCTAGCATGATGAATGAATTGCATGAATCATGAAGCAAACCACATACCCAGTTCCGCCCGAACTGATATAAGTTGGAGCTGCCTTGATGGTGTGGCACACCTTCCATTTGGGCACGTTTGTCCTTGGCCGCGTTGTGGACGGCTAGCCATTCTTTTGAGCACCACTCATTGACCAACACCTCCCAACAATCCATCTGATCCGCACACCATCTCGGAGGCGCCTAAGTTAGCAAATAGAAACTTGAGCGCTACGGCTATGAATTACTAAATGAAGGAAGTAAGTACAAGGCCTTAAGAATTACCTTCATGTACTGCTCCTTACTTAGGAACTTATCGCGGCACGCCGGCTTGGGCTTCTTGATACCACGCAAGGCGTAGTAGTCTCGAACAGCCTGCACCCGAGCCTCGTGCCGTAAGTTCTGTAGTAGGCGCTTGCAGACGTTCTCGATAACATTTGCCGCCTCCTCCTCGTATCCCTCCTCACACCTGTAGAATGTCTGCAATCAAATGAGACAATATTGATTAGTACAATTAATAACTAGCTAGTTGAAGATTTTTAAATGTGTAAAGGAGAAATTACCCAGAACTTTCTGATCACCACGTCTGCCCTCATGTCGCACAAGACACCGTCAATAATCTCACCCGGCGGGGCCGGGGCAGCCAAGTAGTGCTCCCAGCTCAATCCAAGCTCTGGAAGCCGACCCTCACCAGGCAACGTGACAAACCCCGGGAAGTTTTGCCGGCAAAGCACTCCAAGGACGGAGTTGGGCCGGCGGACACTATGATGGTGGTCCCAACCCCTACAACATGACAAGGCCAACGCATTAGATATTTGAAGAAACGTGAATGCAGAAGGTACAAAAAGATTAAATGCACTTACCTCTCCCCATCAGGGTAAATCAACCACCTCTGCTCGCGGGTCGCCGACACGGACGGGAGCCGTGTACAACCACGCTGGTAGACGGTGGCCCCCTCCTCCTCAATATCAGTCGGCTCCCCGCCATCATCAGCATGGCCACTCGGCCCCTCAGGCTCATCCGGCCAGGTACCCCATCCAGACGTGTGCTCCTCCGGGGTCTCGTGGGCCAAAGGCCTGTCGACCCAAGGCTCGTGGACCGAAGGCTCGTGGACCGGAGTCCGTGTAGCCTCCTCCTCGGACAAGTCCACCCTAGCAGTCACGTGCTCGGGTGAAACACGTGGGGGTGGCGGCGAGGAAGGCGCCCTAGCAGTCACCCTCCCGCGACCACGTGCTCCTCTCTTCTTCCCTCCCTTACCTCGTCCCCTGCTGGGCACCGCTGTCGACGAAGAAGGGCCCAGCGGTGTCGCCATACTGTCCAGCAACGCTCGGCGGAGAGGTGCGTGTGGAATGGCAGACCTCCCACCACGCGCCGACGAAGAAGGGGCCTCGGAGCGCTCCCGACCAGCGCCCACCATCTTTCAACACCTGCCATGACAAAGAGTAAACGAAATTAGTACAACATAAAAAAAATACCGACATGAATAATAATATATTATGTTTTTCATAACAAAATCAAAAAATATATATGATGTTTAAATCTACCCGATCAACACAATTATATATGATGTTTCTCATAACAAAATCAAAAAATATATGATGTCAGGGTGTCGGGGGTCGGGGTCGGGGTGTTGTGCCGGGGTGTCGGGGTGGCGTGTTAGGGTCGGGGTGCCGTGTCGGGGTCGGGGTGCTGTTTCGGGGTCTGGGTGTCGGGGGTCGGGATGTCGTGTCGGTGTCGAGGTGCCGTGTCGGGGTCGGGGTGCTGTTTCGGGGTTGGGGTGTCGTGTCGGGGTCGGGGTGTCGGGGTGTGGTGTCGGGGTCGGGGTGTCGGGGTCAGGGGGTCGGGGTGTGGTGTCGGGGTTAGGGTGTCGGGGTCAGGGGGTCGGGGTGTCGGGGTGTGGTGTCGGGGTCGGGGTGTCGGGGTCGGGGGGTCACGGGGTCGGGGTGTTTCCTTCTCTCCTTCTTCTTCTTTCCTTCTCTTCTTCTTCTTCTTCTTCTTCTTCTTCTTTCCTTTCTTCTTTTTCTTTTTTCCTTCTTTTCTTCTTCTTTTATTTCTTCCTTATTTTCCTTTTTCCTCTTCTTCTCATCTTCTCCTCTTTTTCTTCTTCTTCTTCTTCTTCTCCTCCTCCTCCTCCTCTTCTTCTTCTTCTTCTTCCCCCTTCTACATATTCTTCTTTTCTTCTTCTTCTTCTTTTTTCATCTTTTTTCTACTTCTTATAATTATATAACTAATTAACTAAAACCCATGCACTAGTCTAATCTAATATAATCTAGCACTAAATCTAACACTAACACATATCTAGTCTAATCTAACAATTAAACAGCAAAAAAGAAAAAACAGAAAAAAAACTCACCGGAGATGGCGTTGGCCGGGGCTTCGCAGCGGCAAGGTGGCGGTGGCGACGGGGGCCGCAGGGCTTCGGGGCGGTGGCGCCGGGGGCGACGGTTGCGCCGGGGCGCTGGGTAGGTGGTGGAGGTGGCGGGGCGCCGCGGCGGTGGGCTGTTCGGGCGGTGGGGCGGCGGGGCACCGCGGCTGTGGGCCGTTCGGGCGGCGGGCGACGGGGCGGCGGGGCGACGGGGCAAGGGGGCGGCGGCGGGTGGTGGGGCAAGGGGGGCGGCGGGTGGTCGAGGCGACGGAGCGAGGGGCGATGGGTAGGCGGGTGGCGGGGCAAGGGGGCGGCGGCGGGGCCGGCAGGTGGGCGGGTGGCGGGGCAAGGGGGCGGCGGCGGGTGGTGGTGGTTGTGGGGAGGAGACAGAAACAGAGAGATGGGGGGGCGGGGTGGGGCTCGGCCGTTAGTTAGGTTAGCTCTTTGCCGTCCGCCCCACCTTTGCCGTCCGCTTTTTTTCTCTTTGCCGTCTGCTGGCAGACGGCAAAGAAGGGGGCCCATTAAGTTTTTTATGATCAGCTCGTTAGCGGGGGCCACCTCTCTCTTTGTCGTCTGCCAGCTGACGGCAAAGAATTGGCTGACGGCAAAGACCTTCTTTGCCATCAGCCAGTTCGTTGCCGTCCGTTTTCCTGAAGCGGACGGCAACGACCTTCTTTGCCGTCAGCCAGCAGACGGCAAAGAACTGGCAGACGGCAAATAAGCTAATTCCAGTAGTGAGTTTCTCTTGAAAGAGGTGAGTGGGAGGAAAGTAGAACTTGATGAGGTAATCGTACCTTCTCTCGATTGGAAAGTAGCACATTAGAGAAATACGTTCCCGTGATGCCTACACCGACTAGAGAGGAAGCTAATGATGATGATCATGAAACTTCGGATCAAGTTACTACTGGACCTCGTAGGTCGAACAGAGCATGTTCCGCACCAGAGTGGTACGGTAATCCTTTTCTGGAAGTCATGTTACTAGACCATGGCGAACCTACGAACTATGAAGAAGCTATGATGAGCCCAAATTTCGACAGATGGCTTGAGGCCATGAAATCTGACATAGGATCCATGTATGAGAACAAAGTGTGGACTTTGGTTGACTTGTCCGATGATCGGCGAGCCATAGAGAATAAATGGATCTTCAAGAAGAAGACTGACGTTGATGGTAATGTTACTGTCTACAAAGCTCGACCTATCGCGAAAGGTTTTCGACAAGTTCAAGGAGTTGACTACGATGAGACTTTCTCACCCGTAGCGATGCTTAAGTCCGTCCGAATCATGTTAGCAATTGCCGCATTTTATGATTATGAAATCTGGCAAATGGACGTCAAAACTGCATTCCTTAATGGATTTCTTAAAGAGAGTTGTATATGATGCAACCAAAAGGTTTTGTTGATCCTAAAGTTGCTAATAAAGTGTGCAAGCTCCAGCGATCCATTTATGGACTGGTCCAAGCATCTCGGAGTTAGAATATACGCTTTGATAAGGTGATCAAAGCATATGGTTTTATACAGACTTTTGGAGAAGCCTGTATTTACAAGAAAGTGAGTGGGAGCTCTGTAGCATTTCTAATATTATATGTGGATGACATATTGTTCATTGGAAATGATGTTGAATTTCGGGATAGCATAAAAGGATACTTGAATAAAAGTTTTTCAATGAAATACCTCGGTGAAGCTGCTTATATATTAGGCATCAAGATCTATAGAGATAGATCAAGACGCTTAATAGGACTTTCACAAAACACATACCTTTGACAAGATTTTTAAGTAGTTCAAAATGGATCAGTCAAAGAAAGGGTTCTTGCCTGTGTTGCAAGGTGTGAAGTTGGGTAAGACTCAAAACCCGACCACTGCAGAAAATAGAAAGAGAATGAAAGTCATTCCCTATGACTAAGACCATAGGTTCTATAAAGTATGCTATGCTGTGTACCAGACCTATTGTGTACCTTTCCATGAGTTTGGCAAGGGGGTACGATAGTGATCCAGGAGTGGATCACTGGACAACGGTCAAAGTTATCCTTAGTTACCTATGAGGACCAAGGAAATATTTCTTGGTTATGGAGGTGATAAAGAGTTCGTCGTAAAGAGTTACGTCAATGCAAGCTTTTACACCAATTCGGATGACTCTGGGTCTCAATCTGGATCATATTGAAAGTGGGAGCAATTAGCTAGAGTAGCTCCATGCAGAGCATTGTAGACATAGAAATTTGCAAAATACATACGGATCTGAATGTGGCAGACCCGTTGACTAAACCACTCTCACAAGCAAAACATTATCACACCTTAGTACTCTTTGGTTGTTAATCACTTGGCGATGTGAACTAGATTACTGACTCTAGTAAACCCTTTGGATGTTGGTCACATGGTGATGTGAACTGTGGGTGTTAATCACATGGTGATGTGAACTACTGGTGTTAATCACATGGCGATGTGAACTAGATTATTGACTCTAGTGCAAGTGGGAAACTGAAGGAAATATGCCCTAAAGGCAATAATAAAGTTGTTATTTTATATTTCCTTATATCATGATAAATGTTTATTATTTTCATCCTAGAATTGTATCAACCGGAAACTTAATACATGTGTGGATACATAGAAAAAACACTGTGTTCCTAGTGAGCCTCTACTTGACTAGCTCGTTAATCAAAGATGGTTAAGTTTTCTAACCATAGACATGTATTGTCATTTGATGAACGGGGTCACATCATTAGGAGAATGATGTGATGGACAAGACCCATCCGTTAGCTTAGCATATTGATCGTTCAGTTTTATTGCTATTGCTTTCTTCATGTCAAATACATATTCCTTCGACTATGAGATTATGCAACTCCCGGATACCGGAGGAATACCTTGTGTGCTATCAAACGTCACAACGTAACTCGGTGATTATAAAGATGCTCTACAGGTATCTCCGAAGGTGTTTGTTGGGTTGGCATAGATCGAGATTAGGATTTGTCACTCAGAGTATCGGAGAGGTATCTTTGGGCCCTCTCGGTAATGCACATCATAAGAAGCCTTGCAAGCAATGTGACTAATGAGTTAGTTGCGGGATGATGTATTACGGAACGAGTAAAGAGATTTGCCGGTAACGAGATTGAACTAGGTATGAAGATACCGACGATCGAATCTCGGGCAAGTAACATACCGATGACAAAGGGAATGACGTATGTTGTCATTACGCTACGACCGATAAAGGTCTTCATAGAATATGTGGGAACCAACATGAGCATCTAGGTTCCGCCGTTGGTTATTAACCGGAGAGGTGTCTCGGTCATGTCTACATAGTTCTCGAACCCGTAGGGTCCGCACACTTAACGTTCGATGACGATTTTGTATTATATGAGTTATGTGATTTGGTGACCAAATATTGTTCGGAGTCCCGGATAAGATCACGGACATGACGAGGAGTCTCAAAATGGTCGAGAGGTAAAGATTGATATATAGGACGATAGTATTTGGACACTGAAAGTGTTCCGAGGGTACCCGGTACATATCGGGTCACCGGAAGGGGTTCCGGACACCCCGGGCAAAAGATATGGGCCTTATGGCCCAAGAGGGGAAACACACCAGCCACAAGGGGCTGGTGCACCCCCCATATGGGCCGACCAAGAAGGAGAAGGAAAGTGGGGAAGGGAAAGGAAAAAGAGGGAATATGATTGAGAAAATTCCTCATATAACACTATTTGACACTCAAATTCTTTTCTTCCTTATCTAAGACCGTGTCTAAATTTTTATGCCCTTTATAACACTTTCGTCCATTTTTAGCCTTAATGGTGTTAAATGACACCTGAAAAGACCTATTTGCCCCTCATATGTGACAGAAAAAATTATATGGTAATTTAGCTTCAGTATATGCGACTCTGTCTGGATGGCAAGCCTGGTAGATCTACCATTTTATATTCTTAACCCCAATATACTAGTGTGCCGAGTACATACGGGAAGTTTTGTCATCGATTGAGTGCTCCATTGAACCGACTTTAAGTCAGGCTGCCATTCAAAAGGCTGGACGCAACATGTTGCATACAGCCTCCCTTGCATGCTCCCCGGCGAGACCTGACAAATCGATTTACACCCGTACACACCTTGTTGTTTTGCAATTCAGTATAAATTTTTCGGACCAATGCTTCTTGATGTCAGTATAAATTTGTTTAGATCATGAATAGCTACAAAAAATGCTAGGTGCAACGTAGTGTATATATGTATGTACCCAGCCCCTTTATAACAACCCTGAGTTGAGATCGAAAGAAAGACCGTGTGGCCATCATCAATCGCCTCGTGTGTTCGTGTTACGGTGTTTGCTAGCTTCCTCCAATACATATAGCTGGTTAGCTAGCCAGCCAAAGTAGAATCATCAAGCGAGAGAACGGCTGCTAGCTAGCTTCCTCTGGTACGTACATAAGTATACGTCCAACTAGAATCAATCCACCTGCCCGCCTACTTGTTTCTTGTGTACGTGCTAGCCTCGTACGGAACCCATTAGCTCGGAAAGTACCATGAATGTACGTCGGAAAGCACCCTGCTACAATGCCGTCGAGGTCAGGACCAAGGCCAACACAAAACGAGTCGGCCCGATACACACACGTAATTTTTTGGTCACATGCACATTAGGGGCAAATACGTCTTTTCAGGTGTCATTTAACACGACTAAGGCTGGACGAAAGTGTTATAAAGGGCATAAAATTTAGACTCGGTGTAAAATAGAAAAGAAAAAAATTTCCAGTGTTAAATAAGGCAACAAATTTTAAGACGGTGTTAAATAAGGAATTCTCTCAATAGGATTCCCCCTTCCTTCCCTCTACCCTTCTCTTTCCTTCCCCCTTCGGCAGATAAGGAAGGGGGAGGGGGGCGCCGGCCATAGGAAGGCCCCAAGTAGGATTCGGCCTACTTGGGCGCCTCGTTGGCTGCCTCCCCTCTCCCCCCACCTATATATATATATGTTGGGGGGGGGGGGGGCGCCCCTAGCACAAACCAGACAATTGCCTAGCCGTGTGCGGAGTCCTCCTCCACCGTTTACTCCCACAGTCATATCTTCGTAGTGCTTAGGCAAAGCCCTGCGCGGATCACTTCACCATCACCGTCACCACGCCTTCGTGCTCTGACGGAACTCATCTAATTCCTCAACACTCTTTTGGATCAAGAGTTCGAGGGACGTCATCGAGCTGAACGTGTGCAGAACTCGAAGATGCCTTACGTTCGGTACTTGATCGGTCGGAGCTAGAAGAAGTTCGACTACATCAACTGTGTTGTCAAACGCTTCCACTTTCGGTCTACGAGGGTACGTGGACACACTCTCCCCTTCTCGTTGCTATGCGTCTCCTAGATAGATCTTGCGTGAGCGTATGAATTTTTTTTAAATTGCATGCTACGTTTCCCAACAGATGGGTGGTTGTCCACGTATGATTTACTGAAGATTATTTCATTTTGATATTCCCCTATGTCCAGGTATCATAGTAGATAAGTCCCTAACAAACATGAAGGCATAGGATGATGGTTAAGAAAGCCAATAGCTGATAAGTACTAAGAAAATATGCCACCTCACTTACTTGCAATATACAAATGCTCAGAGCCAAACCTCAACCGGCTGCAAGAAACAACAACGAATCGACGAAGGAGCTCCATGTTTCCGTTGAGCACGAGGGAGGGAACCCCAAATTGTTGGAGATGCCCTCAGCGATCTCTTTCTTGCCAGATCCGGCAACATCGTGCTCGTCCACACTGGCATTGCTCGTCCACACCTGACATTCAAGGCAATTCAGATGAGTAACACCGAACCATTGGTAAGAAAAATAAATAAAGCTACCTAACTTCCATCACCCAACATGTTTCCTCTTGAACCAAAAAATCTGAGATGCACGTCACTCAAACCCAATAAAACTAACCTAAACTAAAGTATCCATATTCCTTCAATCTATCCCTATTCTCTGTACTAAGCAACAAAACAATGGAGATGAATCAATCAAGATAAGCAAAAGTTATCACATGCGGGCTAGGGATTTCCAACTGATGCAAGCAACGAGCCTTCCCTGCTGAATCACGCCTACCTGAGGAAGATGAACCATGAGGAAGAGATTGGAAGAAGAGTAAAACATTGGGCCTCACCTCAGGGAGGAGTAGCACCTGAGCTGGGACCAGCCACCAACAACCAAATCCCTGATGTGTAAACATATTGCAGAACAATATCAGAAGTGCATCTGAAAAATGGATTAGAGATTTTAACAATACATACATGCAGTTCCCAATACACATGTCATAACAATACGGGCATGCAGTTCAAAAAGTGAGAATTGTAATATCTACAAACCTAAGAACAAAGTTAAATAACCAACAGAACCTAGCAGATTGAGGCCAACAGTGCAGAAAGTAAGAAACTGAATAGGTGGCCACCTCCAAGATCACAAAGCAAATATGAAAACTGAATTTTATCTAACATGAGGCCAAAAACTGAATAGCCTTGCCGCACACAAAGCAAGCTCCTGCCACGGAATTGAGCGGAGCAGAGAGGAGAGGTGTCCAGTAATGCGACGACGAGAGAACACCTACAACAATCGACGAGTGAGCATAGGCCTAAAATTCATATAGTTGCATTCTGCAGGACCCATGTTGTTATTCAAAACTCATAAAGTGGTAGGCCTGACAAATAGATTCTCTATGAAGAGCAAGAGCATGTAGAAATCATCTGATCTATATATATAGAAAAAAGCAGAGTAAATGTAGTCAACTATAGCCTATAGATCGAAAGGATATAACCTACAAACTGGCGGCATGTCAAATTTTTAACTTGTTCAGAATAAGAATTCATGTGCCTGACAGAAAGATGGCATCCCATAGCAAAGCTTTTCTCTGCTCGTCTCTGTTACCTTGAGTTGTTGCATCAGCTTCTCATTTAATTATTTCTGCTATATGATGAGAAGCACTATTTTAATAGATATGTTTGGCAGAACTGAGAATAGTTCTTTCAACTCAAGACATAAAATAGACAAGCCTTCCAGTATGGGGACTGGTATTTCCTAGTTGCAAGCATTTAGCACCATTGACAGAACTACTAGTCTATTTAGTCACAGAAATCAGCACATATGTAAACAACAGATCTAGATGTAAGAACACTGCAACCACATGAAGCATAGACTGATAATATCTAATAATCTGCAAATCATACTTGCTATGGTATAATTTTTAAGAGATGCGTGTGATTTGATTGAGAAAAACACCTTGTGTGGCCATTCTGCTTGTGTGGCCACCCCGGCTCCTCACTAATGCAAATATTGATTAAACCATAATTGCTATTCAAGATTTGGAAACTCAGATCATGGCACCCTTGCCTCAGTTATTGTTGAAATCATAGGAGCACAGTAAAAAGAAATAATAAATAAAACAAGCAAATGAACAAAACCACCAACATTCCATGCACAAAGGTGAAAGGACCAACAATCATAGGCCCTACCAGGATGCAGACAAGGAATAAAAGACATATATCTAGACTCCACTAAAAACAAGCAGTGAAGAAAGGAAACCACAAACATCCAACACACAAAGACAAAAATACCTTTGGCTTTTACTAGAAAAGACATGACTGACAAGCAGAACAGAGCGAGGTCAAAAATGCATATTGCCATACAATCCTACACCTAGGTCTGGAAAGAAGAGGGGAAAGGAGGAGAAGAGGGGTTGACCTAAAGATCCGTGAAAGAAGACGCGCGAGGATGCTAATAGATGACGTGCACGCACAGATCGAAGGAGGCGCCTACCAGGGGTTTGACCAGAAGGACGAGAACCAGGTAATTGTGGACCAATCTGCATGAAAAGGAAAGCAAAAATGAAAGATTAGCAGCAGCCAATGACCAAGAACAGAACAAAATAGTGAACGAAATATGCCCTAGAGGCAATAATAAAGTTATTATTTATTTCCTTATTTCATGATAAATGTTTATTATTCATGCTAGAATTGTATTAACCGGAAACATAATACTTGTGTGAATACATAGGCAAACAGAGTGTCACTAATATGCCTCTACTTGACTAGCTCGTTGATCAGAGATGGTTATGTTTCCTAGCCATTGACATGAGTTGTCATTTGATTAACGGGTTCACATCATTAGGAGAATGATGTGATTGACTTGACCCATTCCGTTAGCTTAGCACACGATCGTTTAATATTCTGCTATTGCTTTCTTCATGACTTATACATGTTCCTATGACTATGAGATTATGCAACTCCCGTTTACCGGAGGAACACTTTGTGTGCTACCAAACGTCACAACGTAACTGGGTGATTATAAAGGTGCTCTACAGGTGTCTCCGAAGGTACTTGTTGGGTTGGCGTATTTCGAGATTAGGATTTGTCACTCCTATTATCGGAGAGGTATCTCTGGGCCCACTCGGTAATGCACATCACTTAAGCCTTGCCAGCATTGCAACTAACGAGTTAGTTGCGGGATGATGTATTATAGAACGAGTAAAGAGACTTGCCGGTAACGAGATTGAACTAGGTATTGAGATACCGACGATCGAATCTCGAGCAAGTAACATACCGATGACAAAGGGAACAACGTATGTTGTTATGCGGTCTGACCGATAAAGATCTTCGTAGAATATGTGGGAGCCAATATGAGCATCCAGGTTCCGCTATTGGTTATTGACCGGAAATGTGTCTCGGTCATGTCTACATAGTTCTCCAACCCGTAGGGTCCGCACGCTTAAAGTTTCGATGACAACTATATTATGAGTTTATATGTTTTGATGTACCGAAGGTTGTTCGGAGTCCCGGATGTGATCACGGACATGACGAGGAGTCTCGAAATGGTCGAGACATGAAGATTGATATATTGGACGACTTTATTCGGACACCGGAATGGTTCCGGGGGTTATCGGACATATACCGGAGTACCGGGGGGTTACCGGAACCCCCCCCCCCCCCGGAGGTTATTGGGCCTCATGGGCCCAATTGGTGGAAGAGGAGAGGTGGCCAAGGGGCAGCCGCGCGCCCCTCCCCCCAAGTCCGAATTGGACAGGGAGGGGGCGGCGCCCCCCTTTCCTTTCCCCCTCTCTCTCCTTCCCTCTCCTCTCCTAATCCAACAAGGAAAAGGGAGGGAGTCCTACTCCCGGTGGGAGTAGGACTCCTCCTGGCGCGCCCCTCCTGGCCGGCCGCCTCTCCCCCCTTGCTCCTTTATATACGGGGCAAGGGGGCACCCTAGAGACACAACAATTGATCTCTTGATCTTTTAGCCGTGTGCGGTGCCCCCCTCCACCATAGTCGACCTCGATAATACTGTAGCGGTGCTTAGGCGAAGCCCTGCGTCGGTAGAACATCATCATTGTCACCACGCCGTCGTGCTGATGAAACTCTCCCTTAACACTCGGCTGGATCGCAGTTCGAGGGACGTCACCGGGCTGAACGTGTGCTGAACTCGGAGGTGTCGTGCGTTCGGTACTTGATCGGTCGGATCGTGAAGACGTACGACTACATCAACCGCGTTGTGCTAAACGCTTCCGCGGTCTACGAGGGTACGTGGACAACACTCTCCCCTCTCATTGCTATGCATCACCATGATCTTGCGTGTGCGTAGGAATTTTTTTGAAATTACTACGTTCCCCAACGGTGGCATCCGAGCCTGGTTTTATGCGTAGATGTCATATGCACGAGTAGAACACAAGTGAGTTGTGGGCGATATAAGTCATACTGCTTACCAGCATGTCATACTTTGGTTCGGCGGTATTGTTGGATGAAGCAGCCCGGACCGACATTACGCGTACGCTTACGCGAGACTAGTTCTACCGATGTGCTTTGCACACACGTGGCTGGCGGGTGTCAGTTTCTCCAACTTTAGTTGAACTGAGTGTGGCTACGCCCGGTCCTTGCGAAGGTTAAAACAACACCAACTTGACAAAGTATCGTTGTGGTTTTGATGCGTAGGTAAGAACGGTTCTTGCTAAGCCCGTAGCTGTCACGTAAAATTTGCAACAACAAAGTAGATGACGTCTAACTTGTTTTTGCAGGGTATGTTGTGATGTGATATGGTCAAGGCATGATGCTAAATTTTATTGTATGAGATGATCATGTTTTGTAACCAAGTTATCGGCAACTGGCAGGAGCCATATGGTTGTCGCTTTATTGTATGCAATGCAATCGCCCTGTAATGCTTTACTTTATCACTAAGCGGTAGCGATAGTCGTAGAAGCATAAGTTGGCGAGACGACAACGATGCTACGATGGAGATCAAGGTGTCGCGCCGGTGACGATGGTGATCATGACGGTGCTTCGGAGATGGAGATCACAAGCACAAGATGATGATGGCCATATCATATCACTTATATTGATTGCATGTGATGTTTATCTTTTATGCATCTTATCTTGCTTTGATTGACGGTAGCATTATAAGATGATCTCTCACTAAATTATCAAGGTATAAGTGTTCTCCCTGAGTATGCACCGTTGCGAAAGTTCTTCGTGCTGAGACACCACGTGATGATCGGGTGTGATAGGCTCTACGTTCAAATACAACGGGTGCAAAACAGTTGCACACGCGGAATACTCAGGTTAAACTTGACGAGCCTAGCATATAACAGATATGGCCTCGGAACACTGAGACCGAAAGGTCGAGCGTGAATCATATAGTAGATATGATCAACATAGTGATGTTCACCATTGAAACTACTCCATCTCACGTGATGATCGGACATGGTTTAGTTGATTTGGATCACGTGATCACTTAGAGGATTAGAGGGATGTCTATCTAAGTGGGAGTTCTTAAGTAATATGATTAATTGAACTTAAATTTATCATGAACTTAGTCCTGGTAGTATTAGCATATCTATGTTGTAGATCAATAGCTCGCGTTTTGCTCCCCTGTTTTATTTTGATATGTTCCTAGAGAAAACTAAGTTGAAAGATGTTAGTAGCAATGATGCGGACTTGGTCCGTGATCTGAGGATTAACCTCATTGCTGCACAGAAGTATTATGTCCTTGATGCACCGCTAGGTGACAGACCTATTGCAGGAGCAGATGCAGATGTTATGAATGTTTGACAAAAGCTCGGTATGATGACTACTTGATAGTTTAGTGCACCATGCTTTACGGCTTAGAACCGGGACTTCAAAAATGTTTTGAACGCCACAGAGCATATAAGATGTTCTAAGAGTTGAAATTGGTATTTCATACTCATGCCCGTGTCGAGAGGTATGAGACCTCTGACAGTACTTTGCCTACAAGATGGAGGAGAATTGCTCAGCTAGTGAGCATGTGCTCAGAATGTCTCAGTACTACAATCAGTTGAATCAAGTGGGAGTTAATCTTCCAGATAAGATAGTGATTGACAGAGTTCTCTAGTCACTATCACCAAGTTACTAGAACTTCGTGATGAACTATAATATGCAAGGGATAACGGAAATGATTCCCAAGCTCTTCGTGATGCTGAAATCGACGAAGGTAGAAATCAAGAAAAACATCAAGTGTTGATGGTTGACAAGACCACTAGTTTCAAGAAAAGGGCAAAGGGAAGAAGGGGAACTTCAAGAAGAACGGCAAGCGAGTTGCTGCTCAATGAAGAAGCCCAAGTCTGGACCTAAGCCTGAGACTGAGTGCTTCTACTGCAAAGGAACTGGTCACTGGAAGCGGAACTGCCCCAAGTATTTGGCGGATAAGAAGGATGGCAAAGTGAACAAAGGTATATTTGATATACATGTTATTGATGTGTACTTTACTAGTGTTTATAGCAACCCCTCAGTATTTGATACTAGTTCAGTTGCTAAGATTAGTAACTCGAAACGGGAGTTGCAGAATAAACAGAGACTAGTTAAGGGTGAAGTGACGATGTGTGTTGGAAGTGGTTCCAAGATTGATATGATCATCATCGCAGACTCCCTATACTTTCGGGATTAGTATTGAACCTAAATAAGTGTTATTTGGTGTTTGCGTTGAGCATGAATATGATTTGATCATGTTTATTGCAATACGGTTATTCATTTAAGTTAGAGAACAATTGTTGTTCTGTTTACATGAATAAAAACCTTCTATGGTCATACACACCAACGAAAATGGTTTGTTGGATCTCGATCGTAGTGATACACATATTCATAATATTGAAGCCAAAAGATGCAAAGTTAATAATGATAGTGCAACTTATTTGTGGCACTGCCGTTTAGGTCATATTGGTGTAAAGCGCATGAAGAAACTCCATGCTGATGGGATTTTGGAATCACTTGATTATGAATCACTTGATGCTTGCGAACCATGCCTTATGGGCAAGATGACTAAAACTCCGTTCTCCGGAACAATGGAGCAAGCAACTGGCTTATTGGAAATAATACATACTGATGTATGCGATCCGATGAGTGTTGAGGCTCGCGGCATGTATCGTTATTTTCTGACCTTCACAGATGATTTGAGCAGATATGGGTATATCTACTTGATGAAACATAAGTCTGAAACATTTGAAAAGTTCAAAGAATTTCAGAGTGAAGTGGAAAATCATCGTGACAAGAAAATAAAGTTTCTACGATCTGATCGCGGAGACGAATATTTGAGTTACGAGTTTGGTCTTCAATTAAAATAATGTGGAATAGTTTCACAAATTCATGCCACCTGGAACACCACAGCATAATGATGTGTCCGAACGTCATAACCGTACTTTATTGGATATAGTGCAATCCATGATGTCTCTTACCGATTTACCACTATTGTTCTGGGGTTATGCATTAGAGACAACTGCATTCACATTAAATAGGGCACCGTCTAATCCGTTGAGACGACACCGTATGAACTATGGTTTGGCAAGAAACCTAAGCCGTCGTTTCTTAAAGTTTGGGGTTGCGATGCTTATGTGAAAAAGTTTCAGCCTGATAAGCTCAAACTCAAATCGGAAAGGTGTGTCTTCATAGGATACCCAAAAGTTACTGTTGGGTACACCTTCTATCACAGATCCGAAGGCAAGATATTCGTTGCTAAGAATGGATCCTTTCTAGAGAAGGAGTTTCTCGAAAGAAGTGAGTGGGAGGAAAGTAGAACTTGATGAGGTAACTGTACCTGCTCCCTTATTGGAAAGTAGTTCATCACAGAAATCTGTTCCTGCGACTCCTACACCAATTAGTGAGGAAGCTAATGATGATGATCATGTAACTTCAGATCAAGTTACTACCGAACCTCATAGGTCAACCAGAGTGAGATCCGCACCACAGTGGTACGGTAATCCTGTTCTGGAGGTCATGTTACTAGACCATGACAAACCTACGAACTATGAAGAGCCGATGGTGAGCCCAGATCCCGCAAAATGTCTTGAGGCCATGAAATCTGAGATGGGATCCATGTATGAGAACAAAGTATGGACTTTGATTGACTTGCCCAAATGATCGGCGAGCCATTGAGATTAAATGGATCTTCAAGAGGAAGACGGACGCTAATAGTAGTGTTACTATCTACAAAGCTAGAATTGTCGCAAAAGGTTTTCGACAAGTTCAAGGTGTTGACTACGATGAGAGTTTCTCACTCGTATCTATGCTTAAGTCTGTCCGAATCATGTTAGCAATTGCCGCATTTTATGAAATCTGGCAAATGGATAAACAAAACTGCATTCCTTAATGGATTTATTAAAGAAGAGTTGTATATGATGCAACCAGAAGGTTTTGTCGATCCTAAAGGTGTTAACAAAATGTGCAAGCTCCAGCGATCCATCTATGGACTGGTGCAAGCATCTCGGAGTTGGAATATACGCTTTGATGAGTTGATCAAAGCATATAGTTTTATACAGACTTGCGGTGAAGCCTGTATTTACAAGAAAGTGAGTGGGAGCACTACAACATTTCTGATAAGTATATGTGAATGACATATTGTTGATCGGAAATAATGTAGAATTATTCTGCAAAGCATAAAGGAGTGTTTGAAAGGAGTTTTTCAAAGAAAGACCTCGGTGAAGCTGCTTACATATTGAGCATCAAGATCTATAGAGATAGATCAAAACGCTTGATAAGTTTTTTCAATGAGTACATACCTTGACAAGATTTTGAAGTAGTTCAAAATGGAACAGTCAAAGAAAGAGTTCTTGCCTGTGTTACAAGGTGTGAAATTGAGTAAGACTCAAAGCCCGACCACGGCAGAAGATAGAAAGAGAATGAAAGTCATTCCCTATGCCTCAGCCATAGGTTCTATAAAGTATGCCATGCTATGTACCAGATCTATTGTATACCCTACACTGATTTTGGCAAGGGAGTACAATAGTGATCTAGGAGTAGATCACTGGACAGCGGTCAAAATTATCCTTAGTGGAATAAGGATATGTTTCTCGATTATGGAGGTGACAAAAGGTTCGTCGTAAAAGGGTTACGTCGATACAAGTTTTGGCACTGATCCAGATGACTCTAAGTCTTCATCTGGATACATATTGAAAGTGGGAGCAATTAGCTAAAGTAGCTCCGTGCAGAGCATTGTAGACATAGAAATTTGCAAAATACATACGGATCTGAATATGGCAGACCCGTTGACTAAACTTCTCTCACAAGCAAAACATGATCACACCTTAGTACTCTTTGGGTGTTAATCACATAGCGATGTGAACTAGATTATTGACTCTAGTAAACCCTTTGGGTGTTGGTCACATGACGATGTGAACTATGGGTGTTAATCACATGGTGATGTGAACTATTGATGTTAAATCACATGGCGATGTGATCTAGATTATTGACTCTAGTGCAAGTGGGAGACTGAAGGAAATATGCCCTAGAGGCAATAATAAAGTTATTATTTATTTCCTTATTTCATGATAAATGTTTATTATTCATGCTAGAATTGTATTAACCGGAAACATAATACTTGTGTGAATACATAGACAAACAGAGTGTCACTAGTATGCCTCTACTTGACTAGCTCGTTGATCAAAGATGGTTATGTTTCCTAGCCATAGACATGAGTTGTCATTTGATTAACGGGATCACATCATTAGGAGAATGATGTGATTGACTTGACCCATTCCGTTAGCTTAGCACTCGATCGTTTAGTATTCTGCTATTGCTTTCTTCATGACTTATACATGTTCCTATGACTATGAGATTATGCAACTCCCGTTTACCGGAGGAACACTTTGTGTGCTACCAAACGTCACAACGTAACTGGGTGATTATAAAGGTGCTCTACAGGTGTCTTCCGAAGGTACTTGTTGGGTTGGCGTATTTCGAGATTAGGATTTGTCACTCCGATTGTCGGAGAGGTATCTCTGGGCCCACTCGGTAATGCACATCACTTAAGCCTTGCAAGCATTGCAACTAATGAGTTAGTTGCGGGATGATGTATTACAGAACGAGTAAAGAGACTTGCCGGTAACGAGATTGAACTAGGTATTGAGATACCGACGATCGAATCTCGGGCAAGTAACATATCGATGACAAAGGGAACAACGTATGTTGTTATGCGGTCTGACCGATAAAGATCTTCGTAGAATATGTGGGAGCCAATATGAGCATCCAGGTTCCGCTATTGGTTATTGACCGGAAACGTGTCTCGGTCATGTCTACATAGTTCTCGAACCCGTAGGGTCCGCACGCTTAAAGTTTTGATGACAGTTATATTATGAGTTTATATGTTTTGACGTACCGAAGGTTGTTCGGAGTCCCGGATGTGATCACGGACATGACGAGGAGTCTCTAAATGGTCGAGACATGAAGATTGATATATTGGACGACTTTATTCGGACACCGGAATGGTTCCGGGGGTTATCGGATATATACCGGAGTACCGGGGGGGGGGGGGGTTACCGGAACCCCCCTGGAGGTTATTGGGCCTCATGGGCCCAATTGGTGGAAGAGGAGAGGCGGCCAAGGGGCAGCCGTGCGCCCCTCCCCCCAAGTCCGAATTGGACAAGGAGGGGGGACGGCGCCCCCCTTTCCTTTCCCCCTCTCTCTCCTTCCCTCTCCTCTCCAAATCCAATAAGGAAAAGGGAGGGAGTCCTACTCCCGGTGGGAGTAGGACTCCTCCTGGCGCGCCCCTCCTGGCCGGCCGCCTCTCCCCCCTTGCTCCTTTATATACGGGGGCAAGGGGGCACCCTAGAGACACAACAATTGATCTCTTGATCTTTTAGCCGTGTGCGGTGCCCCCCTCCACCATGGTCCACCTCGATAATACTGTAGCGGTGCTTAGGCGAAGCCCTGCGTCGGTAGAACATCATCATCGTCACCACGCCGCCGTGCTGACAAAACTCTCCCTCAACACTCGGCTGGATCGGAGTTCGAGGTACGTCATCGGGCTGAACGTGTGCTGAACTCGGAGGTGCCGTGCGTTCGGTACTTGATCGGTCGGATCGTGAAGACGTACGACTACATCAACCGCGTTGTGCTAAACGCTTCCGCTTTCGGTCTACGAGGGTACGTGGACAACACTCTCCCATCTCGTTGCTATGCATCACCATGATCTTGCGTGTGTGTAGGAACTTTTTTGAAATTACTACGTTCCCCAACAAATAGACACATACCTATGGATCGTTGGGCGTGCTAGAGAGGAGGCAGGGGCTGGCCGTCGTTGCTCCTTTTGCCGCTCTCCATGGTTTGAGCAGCGCTAGATCGGAGGGGTGGAAGGAGGAGGACGTGAGGGGAGGAGGCCGGGCGACGGCGGGGAAGGAGGCAGGGGCAGCGGCGCTAGGGGCGAGAGGAAGAGGAGAAGGAGGCCGGGCGGCGGTGGGGAAGGAGGCAGGGACAGCGACGCTAGGGGCGAGAGGAAGAGGAGAAGGAGGCCGTGCGGCGGCGGGGAAGGAGGCAGGGGCGACGACGTTTGGGGAGAGAGGAAGAGGAGAGGAAGGCGCGGGTGCGAGAGGAGGAGGGAGGCGCGGGTGCGGGAGAAGGAGGAGGCCGCTAGGTCATCTCCACATGAGCCGTCGCCTTTTATACACCTCTAGGCGAAATGACGAAAATGCCCTCGACGGCCACCCAATTTACACGCTGTGGCACGACGGGGGCGCATACTGTTCATTGCAGCCGTCTCGGTTTTGATCCGACGGACGAGATCGATCGGGAGCGAGATCCGACGGTCCAAAACGCATCAAGCAAACGAAATGGACGGCTGGATCGCTCAAATCGCTGAGAGCAGCTCTAGCTCGACTCGTCTCATATTTCTGGATGTGAGCAACACTCTCATATAGGTGTTCTTTTTCAAACATTACTCTATATGATAACATCATTATACAAACCCCAGAACACAATAAGACAAAATCAGCCAGCCAAACAGCTCTCGACAGTACTACATTTTCAACAAAGTGGTTAGTAAGGTTACACTCATCAGTTAGCCAGTAGCTTGTTTTCCTAATTCTATTTCATGGGATCTCTGATCACATAGGTTGAGTTACGACATGGCAACTCAGGTGGGTCTCATACCCATCTCCCTCAGATTTTTTAAAATATATTGCTTTTAAGAAATCATAAAAATGTATACTTATTTTAGATATTTCAATTTTATGACCCCGTCATCCACGTGTAGCTGAAGATGATCACTCCGTCCAGCGCGTGGCCGGAGATACCTTTTTGGTCGCCTATGGACCGAAAAGTAGCCGGTTTGGGCCGAAGAGCTGTCGTCACTGGGCAGTGCGTCGAAGAGATGACCTTCGGCCGCGTGAGACTGAAGAAATGGTCTCCGCTCAACACACGAAGAAAGAATTCGGGATACAGGGTCGCGACCGTCTTCTTCCTCTCGACGCTTGCTCATTCACCTGTCTCTCTTTCTCTTTAGTTCACGATTTTCGCTGGACCCGCCTCCATTTCGCGAGTCAAGATTCTCGTTGCCAACACCAATTGGTTTCACTAAAGAATGATGTTGTAGGTAGTGTTGGAGGATGTCTTTAGGTTGGTTAAGTTGTATGGTCAATCACTTAGACTGCTGGCGAGCTCCTTCATGACTACGTTTGCTCTGGTTTCATTCAATAAAATGGGTGGATTTCAGGAAGAAAAAAAAGAGCTACGAGGCTGCCATGTGGAGCCAGGATGAGGTGGCAGCCCACAAAACAATCTCACTCGCTAGGGGCGAGAGGAAGAGGAGAAGGAGGCCGGGCGGCGACGGGGAAGGAGGCAGGGGCGACGATGTTAGGGGAGAGAGGAAGAGGAGAGGAAGGCGCGGGTGCGAGAGGAGGAGGGAGGCGCGGGTGCGGGAGAAGGAGGAGGCCGCTAGGTCATCTCCACATGAGCCGTCGCCTTTTATACACCTCTAGGCAAAATGACGAAAATGCCCTCGACGGCCACCCAATTTACAGGCGGTGGCACGAGGGGGGCGCATACTGTTCATTGCAGCCGTCTCGGTTTTGATCCGACGGACGAGATCGATCGGGAGCGAGATCCGACGATCCAAAACGCATCAAGCAAACGAAATGGACGGCTGGATCGCTCAAATCCCTGAGAGCAGCTCTAGCTCGACTCGTCTCATATTTCTGGATGTGAGCAGCACTCTCATATAGGTGTTCTTTTTCAAACATTACTCTATATGATAACATCATTATACAAACCCCAGAACACAATAAGACAAAATCAGCCAGCCAAACAGCTCTCGACAGTACTACATTTTCAACAAAGTGGTTAGTAAGGTTACACTCATCAGTTAGCCAGTAGCTTGTTTTCCTAATTCTATTTCATGGGATCTCTGATCACACAGGTTGAGTTACGACATGGCAACTCAGGTGGGTCTCATACCCATCTCCCTCAGATTTTTTAAAATATATTGCTTTTAAGAAATCATAAAAATGTATACTTATTTTAGATATTTTAGTTTTATGACCCCGTCATCCACGTGTAGCTGAAGATGATCACTCCGTCCAGCGCGTGGCCGGAGATACCTTTTTGGTCGCCTATGGACCGAAAAGTAGCCGGTTTGGGCCGAAGAGCTGTCGTCACTGGGCAGTGCGTCGAAGAGATGACCTTCGGCCGCGTGAGACCGAAGAAATGGTCTCCGCTCAACACACGAAGAAAGAATTCGGGATACAGGGTCGCGACCGTCTTCTTCCTCTCGATGCTTGCTCATTCACCTGTCTCTCTTTCTCTTTAGTTCACGATTTTCGCTGGACCCGTCTCCATTTCGCGAGTCAAGATTCTCGTTGCCAACACCGATTGGTTTCACTAAAGAATGATGTTGTAGGTAGTGTTGGAGGATGTCTTTAGGTTGGTTAAGTTGTATGGTCAATCACTTAGACTGCTGGCGAGCTACTTCATGACTACGTTTGCTCTGGTTTCATTCAATAATATGGGTGGATTTCAGGAAGAAAAAAAAAGAGCTACGAGGCTGCCATGTGGACCCAGGATGAGGTGGCAGCCCACAAAACAATCTCACTCGCCAAACTGCTGGTAGTTCTCGTCTCTGTTCCCGACTTCCCTCCCTCCCTTCGCCCCACCCCCCTCCCCTCCCCTCCCAGATCCGATCCGCCCCGGCGGTCGCCGGCCGGAGCACCGCCATGGCGCTCAGCCTCCGCAAGAAGCAGCTCGGTAAGCTCCGAAGCGTCCCGCGGCGCTCCCCCCTGCCCCACCACCACCGGTGGCTGTTCCCTGATTGACAACTCTGTTGCGTCTCTGATCCAGATTTGATCACGCGGATGCTCCACCTGAACCAGCAGCAGCCGTCGCCGGACGGCGGCGGCGGGGAGGGGGACGAGGAGGCCTACAAGATCCTGGTGATGGACGGGCCCTGCATCTCGCTCCTCTCGCCGGTGCTCCGCGTCGGCGACCTCCGCAAGCACGGCGTCACCCTCCACCTCAACATCGACAAGGCGCGCCAGCAGGTCGCCGACGCGCCCGCGGTCTACCTCGTCCGCCCCACGCCCGCCAACGCCGACCGCATCGCCGCCGACGCCGCCGCGGGGCTCTACGCCTCCTTCCACGTCAACTTCTCCACCTCCGTCCCGAGGCCCGTCCTCGACCGCCTCGCCGCCGCCACCGCCGCGTCCCGCTCCGCGCACCGCGTGGCCCGCGTCGCCGACCAGTACCTCGACTTCGTCTGCCTCGAGGACGGCCTCTTCTCGCTCGCCCAGCCGCGCGCCTACGTCGCCCTCAACGACCCGGCCGCCGCCGATTCCGACATCACCTCGCTCGTCGAGGCCGTCGCGCTCGGCCTCTTCTGCGTCGTCGCCACGCTCGGCGCCGTGCCCATCATCAGGTGCGCCCGCGGCGGGCCGGCCGAGATGGTGGCCGCCGCGCTGGACGCCCGCCTTCGGGATCACCTCCTAGCCAAGCCAAACCTGTTCACGGAGGCTGCATCCAGTGCCGCCTCATCGTTCCAGCGCCCGGTCCTCTGCCTGTTTGACAGGAATTTCGAGCTGTCGGTGGGGATACAGCACGATTGGAGCTACCGCCCGTTGGTCCATGACGTGCTGAGCTTCAAGCTGAACAAGCTGAAGCTGCCGACAGAGAAGTATGATCTGGATGACTCGGACCCATTTTGGGTGGCAAACAGCTGGTCGCCATTTCCCAAGGTGGCTGAGGAGATAGAAGCCCAGCTCGCCAAGTACAAGCAGGATGTGGACGAGGTGAACCAGCGCACGGGTGGTGGTCGGGATGGGGTTGAGTTTGATGGAACAGATCTTATTGGCAACACCAAGCACCTCATGAATGCGGTGAACTCACTCCCGGAGCTGACCGAACGGAAGAAGATGATCGATAAACACACGAACATTGCAACCGCGCTGCTTGGGCACATCAAGGAGAGGTCTCTGGATGGATACTATGAGTGCGAGAATGATATGCTCGTGAATGGTACTGTGGATCGGAACATGCTGCTGAGTCTGCTCAGAGGGAAGGGCACCAAGGAGGATAAGCTCCGGCTGGCCGTCACCTACCTGCTATCCTTTGAGGCACCACCAGCATCTGAACTTGAGCAGGTTGAGGCTGCGCTGCGGGAGTCAGAAGTAGATATGTCTGCATTCCAGTATGTGAAGAGGATAAAGTCGTTGAACACACAGTTTGCCGCTGCATCAAGCACGGCAAGCAGGAGCAACATTGTTGATTGGGCAGAGAAGCTTTACGGACAGTCCATTAGTGCCGTGACAGCAGGCGTGAAGAATCTCTTGTCGGATGGGAGGCAGCTGGCTCTGACTAGGACTGTTGAAGCCCTCATGGAAGGGAAACCAAACCCAGAGGTGGACAACTACCTATTGTTCGATCCACGGGCCCCTAGGTCAGGAACTGGTGGGCAGTTTAGAGGACCCTTCAGAGAAGCCATTGTTTTCATGATTGGTGGTGGAAATTACATCGAGTATAGGAGCTTAGTTGAGCTAGGGCAACGCTCACAGCCTTCAAAGCATGTCATATATGGAGCAACAGAGATTCTCAATGGGGTGGAGTTTATTCAGCAGCTCGCAGAACTGGGACAGAAAGCGGGATTAGGTGGTGGCAGCAGCAACCTACCACCACAGTAAATATGCTCTTACCAGATGTTTTGATGCTATGGTGGGATTGAAGCTTCACAGGTTGCAGTAAATAGTCTCTTGCCGACACTTGATGCTACTAAGGAGTGATCCAGGCTGCATAGACTAATGTGTAATGGTATCAAATTTCTCTGTTGTCGGGTTTATGGCGCTGCTTTGAATGAGTTATCAATACAAAGATTTCTTGCCAGAGTTCCAACTGTTCCAGAAGCCCAATATGTTGAAATGTCCATGTATGCTCGTTTATTTTTGTTTCTTTTTTCCTTTTGCCCCCTTTTGAGAAATGTTAGTGGAATCTTGTTTGAACACCCCTACAATCAGTTCATGGAATCTTAGAACACCTGTTCGGATTTTTTTGAGAAATTGAGTTTGTTAGCGTTTCTTATGAATATCAGTCAAATGGTTGTGCATAGCCATGCTGGACCTTCTGGTCTTATGCAGCTTACATGAATTCCTTCTGGGACAATATGCACGGTTCACCACTCTGGGGATTTCTGTGTGCCTGTGGCAATAGTAACATATAGGCCTCCAATGCTAACCAAGCAGAAGAGCATATTACTTGAAGAATGTAGCAATGAATTAGTTGCCCTTGAATAGAAAGGCATTAACAGCTGTATGTTTCAGGTGAGTTGTGATGTGTGCAGCACAATATATCTTGTTCTGTGGAGTTAAGGGATTAGTATGTAGTGGCACATTTTGTGAGGATGTCATTCCTCAGCATGCTATTTGCTGCATATTTTTAGCTTTGTTTCCAGAACCCTATTAATTACGCTGATTTTACATATATTTCAGGAGAAAATGCTAGAAAGACAATATTATTTTGTGCACAACCTCTGGAATCCAATTCATGGTATGTAAATGAGGGACTACGAGAAATCCTCACTACGGGGATGTCTAACTGAAGGACTAGGTAATATAGGGGTTGTTTCAGTTGTAATTGTGACTGCAAATTGTATGGAAACACATGAATTAGTTATGTTCTCCGAATGATAATATTACTGAAAGAGCATGATCCTTCCTAGCTGTTGGCTGATACACCATGCAAACTTCTTTTGGTTTTGATCGTGGATGGTTCTCATGTGGTTGCTGATACATCATATGCTGAAGTGGTGGAAGTCATGAAAATGTGCATGCCACTGTTACTACCGGCCTCTGGTGTCATTCACTTTGTCATGTCTGAGGGTCAGGCCATGCAGGTTCGTTTCTTCACTCCCCCCTTGGTTGCATGTTCACAGCGCTAATTGTACATTCTGGCTAAAGTAATTTATGCTTGTAATGTAATATGCGTGCATCTTTCAAATATGAGTTGAAATGGCTGTCTTTGTGCAGGCGAGTGGCCTCATAGCAAGGTGGGATCTTGTTGGCCCATCTTCTGGTAGGAGCGCTGAACCATTTCATGGCACTTTTCCAAAACTTGAACCTCCAACTGCTATTTCTGGCAAAGTTCATCAAAAGTTTGCTGCAAGTGCGAATTCTGCGCACATGATCCTTGCAGGATATGAACGTAGTATCAATCACGTAAGAAATACAATTCTTTCACTGTATAGTTATTCTTCCACTTTTGTTTCCCTTTGTCTATCTCGTTGCCACTTTCCTCGTCTACAGAGTGAAACTAACATCTTAATTTGTGGCAAACTGTGCTATCTTTCTTCAATCAATAGGTTCCTGGCTGTGCCTTCTCTTTCAGGTTGTACAAGATTTGCTAAACTGCCTAGACAGCCCTGAGCCCCCTCTTCTACAGTGGCAAGAACTCATGTCCGTTTTGGCAAACCTGACTCCTGGAAGATCTTAGGAATGATGTGATTAAGTGTCCTACTTTTTTTTTTACATGTCATCACTCAATTTTTCACTTTGGCTGCATATATCAAATGGGTAACTAATCTGCCTGTACTCAGTTGGATAGTGGAAAACCAATGAATTGAAAATAATAAAAAAATTGAAAATTGATCATACCAATTGGAAAAAGTTTGAGATAATGGGAAAAATTGTGAATTCGAAAAAAGTTCATGATTTAAAAAAAGTTTATGAATTTAAAAAAATCATGAAATTATATAAAGTTCATCAATTCGAAAACTAGTTCAAAATAGTTAATTGATTTGATAAAACGTTCATCAATTTGGACTTAAAAATAACGAATTTGGAAATAGTTCACGGGGTATTGAAAAAAGTTCATCAATTTTGAATTATAAAAATCATGCATTCGAAAATAGTTCACCGGCTTTTGAAAAAAAGTTCACAAATTTAAAAAAATCACTAATTTTGATAAAATAGTTCATCGAATTTTGAAAAAAATTCATTGATTTGAACAAAAGTTCATCAAATTTGAAAAAAGTTCATAGGATTTTTAGAAAAATTTCACCGAACTCAAAAAAAGTTCATCGATTTTGAAAAAAATTCACCGACATTGATTTGTTTTCTCAAATTTGGAAAATGTTCATCGAAATTGAAAAAGTTCATCAATTTTGAAAAAGAGGTCATGGATTTTTGAAAAGAAATAGCAAAAATCGCATTTGCAAAATAAACAGAAAACAAAAAATAAACAGAGAAAAGTAAGTAAAAGAAAAAATCCATAGGCATTGCGATCTATAGAAAGAATGAAAGGCAAAAAAGATGTAAATTGACACATGCGGGTTGTTGTCCGAGTGGTTTTCGGAGAGAGGAGGAAAATCGGTGGGAGGGAGATCGCAGGGTAGGGCCATATATCGATCGATGGAAGGGTGGGAAACGAACGAAACCAACGAACGACCTACGTTCTTGAGACATTAAGAGTAGAGATATAGTACTTTCACAATAAGATTTGTTTTTCATGTTTAACTTGTTAATTTCCTTAAAATCCATTATTTGTTTTCCTAAAAATCCATTATTTGTTTTCCTAAAAATCCATTATTTGTTTCCTAAATACTTGTTAATGAGAGATCGGTTGATTTCGATAAGTTAGGAAAGTTAGATTTGTGATCTTTTCTACGTTAGGAAAGTTATGATTTTTTGAAAGAAAAGAGTGGAGAGAAATAAACCAATAAAATAGAAAACCAGTGGGAGGGGGTGATGTGAGGTGGGACGAAAAAAAATCGTACCAGGCTACCAAGTGCTCCATTAAAAGTAGAGATTTTTATACATATGAATTTTAACATGTATTATATTTATATGTAACTTCGGCAAATTATTTTAAGTGCCCGTGGCAAGGCACGGGCATTCTACTATGACTTTAAATGACATGGTAGCTGCATATAGCCAACAATTAGCTATACTATTAACCATGATCTAAGGCTAGTATACATGAGATCATACTTTATTTTATAAATATACTTGTTTTTTCTGCGAATAAACATATTGTTAGCACGATGAATAATGTCATGTACATGTGTGGGCCCCTGTGCTAGTTTGTCAAACAATTTGTTCATTGCAAGTAACGAAATTATTTCGCTCTAGTCATAGTTTGTGTTCACCGTGGCCATATATTTTTTGATCGGGTCCTTATCTACTATGAACAAAAATAGAAGTTCTATGAACCAAATAATTATACAAATGGACAACTTCTTTTGTTACCGAGGACCCTTTTCTTTCCTCAAAAACATTAAAAAATATAAGAAAAAGAAAAGAAGTACGAAGACAACGTTTATGTTTTCTGGTGGTTGGAAGGTTTTTATTTTCTGTTTTGATCTGGCGGCTTCTGCATGCAGGCGCGCGTGACTTGATTTTCTCCGGTGGTTGCGCCCTCAATATCGGGTGGTGCAGCGAGGACAAGTAGTAGATCTTTGGCTGCGCCATCTTGGCAACAGGCAATACGAGCAAGTTGATCCAGATTCCGCCGGCCGGCGATGATGAACCGCCGGCTTGTGCATCTGGTAGCCCGCGCCACCATCGGCGGCCGCCAAGCCTACACGCTGCACCCCATCGATCCGTCGACCTTCTTCCATGACCGAACGAAACCAAGCGGCGCCGACGATGGAACGGCGACGATGGAGGAATTCCAGCCGCCCCCACCGGCCACGACCTTCCTCGGACCCGACACGGAACCCCAAGACATGGATTTCATGCCCGTCGGCCGCGGCGGCGAGAAAGGCGTCCTCGCCGTGGACTGCGAGGGTTGTGCCGCCCTCTACTCCGCCTCATCGCAGACCCTGAGCACCATCCCCACGCTGCGCGCTCCAAAGGTCCAGCCCATCTTTTTCCCCGTCGGTGACAGCCGCCTGTACGTCATGGACCGGAAACCTCGGCGAGACCCCCGCCGCTGCTTCGTGGCCCTCATCCGTGGGCGCGAATCCGGCCTCCGCTGTCGGATGGCATGGCACTGGCGATCTCTCCAGCCGCCCCCCTACCTGCCCCCGACCCGCTGGGACGACGACGACGACGACGACGACTCTGACTTGAACGATGACAGGCAAGCCATGGTAGACGACGGGTCCAAGTCCAGTATGGTGGTGGAGGGCGAGCTGGGCGACATAGCGGGGCACACGGTCGTGGGCGACTCGAAGATCTGGATATCCACGGCCGGCGCCGGCACCTACACCTTCGACACGGGCAGGCCCGTCGATGGAGGGGCCAAGGTGGGCGACCGCCGAGGGCCCCCCAAAATTTGGGGCCCCCAAATTACTGGGTATTAGTAGGATGTGTATCAATATAATCACATTTTACCATTTAATCCAGCGGCAAGGCCTAAGCAAAGTACGCAGCAACGAAAAGCCAGCCCGCGAGGCCTTCTTAAGTGTTCCCATCGATCGCTAACACGCCGCCGGTTCGCCTGCTTCCGCCAAACGAGCAGATGCCATCTCCTGCCTTCGGCCAATCGCCCGCCTCCTGCTTTCGCGGTTCCGCCAATCGCCCAAGGTGCCGTCCGCTGCTCCCTTCGCCAATTGCTCGCCTGGAACGTCGTCAGCTGACCGCTGCTGCCTTTCGCGTCTGCGGTTCCGCCATCGGCTATAACCCAGGTATCCATCTACTAGGTATACAACTTAATTTTATCATCCCTATACTTGGTAGATTTCTAATTTTGATCCCCCTGGCCCAGGTTAGGAGCAGGCCCTAGTTAGGAGCAGCCGAGTAGGATGATATTATCATCATGTGTCCATGGGCTGGGCATTGATAAATGACAATGAATTGATAAATGACAATGAATTTATTTGTCAACGGTGCTAAGTTAGGAGTAAGATATAACAGACTGAAATTGTTAATAGACTGAGAGTACGCCTCGGTTATATTAGTTCTCATGTTATATGACTGTTTTTAGGCCCAATTTTGATTCTCGTCCCGGGGCCCCGAATTTCTGGAGACGGCCTTGACACGGGCAGCGGCGCGTGGGCGCCCCGGCCGTTGTACTGGCCGCTGCCGTTCCGCGGCCGCGCCGAGTTAGTCCCAGAGCACGGCCTTTGGTTCGGCTTCTCGTCCCACAACAACAAGCTGACCTCGCCGCCGCTTCCGAGACGAGGCCGCCCGTGCTGAGGGGCGAGTGGGAGGACGTCGCGCAGGGCGAGGGGTGGAACCCGGTGGCGTCCTACCTCGTGCCGCTGGGCTCCTGCAGGTTCTTGGTCGCCAAGTTCTTCGAGACGAGAGAGTGGCAGCAGTTCAAAGACGGCGGCGGGGATTACGGAAAATGCGACAACTTTGCGGTGTTTGCCGGCGTGGAGCTGCTGCCCATGCCCAAGGCCGGCGGAGGGCTGAGCATGATCAAGCACCGGTCCAAACGTTACTCCCACGTCTGCGCCGCGCCGGATTGGGTCATTTGATGATGGCGCGCGGATCAGTTTGTCTTGGAATGAAATAAAGAGGGACCTCCCCTAAACAACAACAAAACAAATAAATAGAGTGATTTTCATGGCACATAAAAGAGAATAGCCATTTCGATTGTTTCCAGTACGTGTTTTTTTTTTCAGGAAAGTTTCCAGTACGTGTTTGTGAGACTGTTTCGCAAAAGAAAAAAAAACATTGAGATCCCGTTTTAAGAGATTTATTACTTTTTTCGCGGTGAAATTAAGAGATTTATAACTCATACCGGTTATTAATTTGTTATGCGTACACTCCTAGCAAAAAAATTTTTGGATACAAAGAAGATTTCATACTATATTACGTCTCATATAGATTGATCTGTCAAGAAAATTATATTGAGTCTGTCTAAACCTCATCTAGATGTGACAAAAGGATGTCATCTAAATGTCATGTCAGCAACAGCTCATCCTAAAATAAACCCCACCTCCGCTCTTTGTCTTTGTTTTTTACTTTGTTTGTTTGTATTTTTCTTTTCTTCTGTGTATCCTCCGGCCCACTACAAACAACCCCGACACCCCAGCTCATCCTAAAATGTTGTTTGTTACTGGTCAGATCCGGGCTGCACCTGTATATATTCATACACATGTATATGTATTTGTACTCATCGTTATGTCTTTTCTCTGGGTGCCACGCACACCACGCAAGTAGCCCTGCTAGCTGCTTCTTTATCTTCAGTTTAACCGCACATGCATGCATGCACATACGTGCGCTCGCTCACGCAACAAAATGTTAAGCTAACTAAGCTTCATATATAATGAATCTCTCGCTCTCACAACACGTACATGTACCTGTACCACCATATTGCATTTGTCTACCGTTGATTAATTAATAGTCCAATATTCTCTTTAAAAACATATCTGTGCACGAAGGGCCAAAAGACACATGCATGAAAAAACTTCTAATCTATATCTATATTAAAAAAATACTTCTCTAGTTTGATGTAAATCCTATTTACAAAAATAAACGAAGATGAAAATATAGTCATGTATTGCATGAAGATTTTTTTTTGTAGAAGTGCTCAAGTTTTTTTTAAAAAAAACTGTTGACATATTTTCACAATACACGATGAATCTTTTTGAAAGATGCATGATGAACATTTTTAACATACACAGAAAACATTTTCTAAAAAAACACCATTAATATTTTTTAAATAGGATCGGCGTTTTTTAGAAGAAGGCAATTTTTTTAAAAAAATATGATGAACATTTTATAAATACACGATGAACATTTTTTTAAACACGGTAAACATTTTTTAAAACACAAAAAACCACATGGTGGAGGAAAATCAAAAGGGGAAAAATGATAAGCTAAGGGTGGATATGAACTGAGTCGGGGCAAGTTGTGCGTCGAGAGTGGACAAACAACTAGGTCTGGCAAGTTTCGTGTCGAGGGTGGACATGGAACTAGATCGGGGTCGGGGCAAATTGCATGTCGATGGTGGACATGCAACCGGATCAGGTCAGGACGAGTTGTGTACCGGTGGTCGACAAACAACTGGGTCTGGCAAGTATCGTGTCGAGGGTGGACATGGAACTGGATCTGGGTCGGGGCAAATTGCATGTCAATGGTGGACATGCAACCGGATCAGGTCAGGACGAGTTGTGTACCGGTGGTCGACAAACAACTGGGTAAGGCGAGTTGCATGTCGTGGGTGGACATACAACTAGGTCAGGCGATTTGCGTGTCTAGGGTGGACATGCAACTTGGCCGAGTCGGCAAGTTGCGACTTGATGTTGGACTTACAACTGAGACAACTACACAAAACTACGACACCAGTTGCGAGCCGATGGTGAATGTGCAACTAGGAAAACTATAAGCCTAGTTGCGAGTCGAGGGTCGGCATGCAATTGGGGACCCTCGACGAACACACACCCAACCATAGTTAAGAGTCGATGGTCAGCATTCAACTAGGGACCCTCGACAAACACACAATCCCCTAGTTATGAGTCGATGGTTGACATGCAACTATGGGCACCGACAAACACACACTCCCCTAGTTGCAAGTCGATGGTCAGCTTGCGAGTCGATAGCTGACATGCAACTGGGGACCCTCGCCAAACACACACACACACACACACACACACACCTAGTTGCGAGTCAATGGTCGCCATGCAACTGGGGATCCCCGACAAACACACACACACACACACACACACACCTTTAGTTGCGAGTCGATGGTTGACATGCAATTGGGGACCCTCGACAAACATACACTCCTCTAGTTGCGAGTCGATGGTTGACATGTAACCGGGGACCTTCAACGAAACGCACGCCCACACACACACACACACACACACACCCACACCTAGTTGCGAGTCGATGTTCGGCTTGCAAATGGGGACCCTCGACAAACACTCACACCTTTAGTTGCGAGTCGATGGTCAGCTTGCAACTGGGGGCACCGACAAACACACACTCACCTAGTTGCAAGTCGATGGCCGGCATGCAACTGGGCTCCTCGACACACACACCCTCCCCTAGTTGAAAGTTGATGGGCGGCATGCAACTGGGGACCCTCGACAAAAGTGCCTTGTAAATTTTATTCTATCAAAAAAGAAAAGAAAAAGTGCCTTGTAAATTTTTATTCTATCAAAAAAGAAAAAAAGTGCCTTGTAAATTTTTATTCTATCGAAAAAAATCTATCAAAAATGTAATACTTGCAACTGGGGATCCTCGACACACACACACACACACCCTTAGTTGCGAGTCGATGGTTGGCTTGCAACTGGGGCCACGAAAAAACACACACCCACTAGTTACGAGTCGATGCTCGGCTTGCAACTGGGGACTCTCGACAAACACACAACCCTTAGTTGCGAGTCAATGGTGGACTTGCAACTGGGGGCCATGACAAAATTCACACACCCCCTAGTTGTGAGTCGATGGTCGACATGCAACTGGGGACCCTCAACAAACACACACACTCCTAGTTGCGAGTCGATTGTGGACATGCAACTGGGGACCCTCGACAAACACCCCCCCTTAGTTGCGAGTATATGGTCGGCTTGCAACTGGGGGCCATGATAAAACACACACACACCCTAGTTCCAAGTCGATGGCCAGCTTCTAACTGGAGGCCTAAACAAACACACACCCCACCTAGTTGTGAGTCGATGTTCACATGCAACTAGGGACCCTCGACAAAACACACACCGCCTAGTTGTGAGTCGATGGTCGGCTTGCAACTGGGGACCCTCGACAAACACACACACCCTTAGTTGCGAGTCGATGGTCGACTCGTAACTGGGGTACCGACAAACACCCCCTAGTTGCCAGTTGGTTGTCGACATGCAACTGGGGACTCTCGACAAACACACACACACACACACACACACACACACATAGTTGTGAGGCGATGGTGGCTTGCAACTGGGGGGCCATGACAAAATACCCTCCCAATTGCGAGTCGATGCTTGACATGCAACTGGGGACCCTTGATAAACAAACACACACACCCTTAATTGCGAGTCAATGGTCGACATGCAAATGGGGGCACCGACAACACACACACACCCTAGTTGCATGTCGATGGTCGGCTTGCGATTGGGGACCCTCGACAAACAAAAAACACACACTCTAGTTGCGAGTCGAGGGTGGGCTTGCAACTAGAACAACTACGGGCCCAGTAGCGAGTCGATGGTGGGCTTGCAACTGGAACAACTACGGGCCCAGTTGCGAGTCAAGGATGAACCTGCAACTGGGAGGAAAATAGAAAACACATGCCAGTTGCGAGTTAAGAGTAGGCTTGCAACTGGGATGAAACAAACTATGAGGCTAGTTGTGAGTTCAAGGGTGGACTTGCAACTGAGACACCTATATTGCGAGTCGAGGGTGGACTTGCAACTGAGTTAACAACACAAAACTACGATACGAGTTGCGAGTCAAGGGTGGATTTGCGACTGGATAAAACAAACTACATACCTAGTTGCGTATCAAGAGTGGACTTGCAACTAGGACAACTATACAAAACTATGATACCATTTGCGAGTCGAGGATGGACTTGCGGCTGGGACAATAACAAACTATTGTTGTGACCGTAGCAGAAATTTAAAATTTTCTACGCATCACCAAGATCAATCTATGGAGTTTACTAGCAACGAGAGGGAAGGAGTGCATCTACATACCCTCGTAGATCGCAAGCGGAAGCGTTCAAGTGAACGGGGTTGATGGAGTCGTACTCGTCGTGATCCAAATCACCGATGACCGAGCGCCGAACGGACGGCACCTCCGCGTTCAACACACGTACGGTTGGGGAAGACGTCTCCTCCTTCTTGATCCAGCAAGGGGGAAGGAGAGGTTGATGGAGATCCAGCAACACGACGGCGTGGTGGTGGAAGTAGCGGGGATCTCGGCAGGGCTTCGCCAAGCTCAGCGAGAGGGAGAGGGAGGCGCCAAGGGCTTGGGTGCTGCTGCCCTCCCTCTCCCCTCTTTATATAGGGGTCCAGGGGGGGCGCCGGCCCCCAGAGATCCATCTCAAGGGGGGGGGGCGGCCAAGGGGGGGACTTGCCCCCCAAGTCAAGTGGGGCGCCCCCCCACCCCTAGGGTTTCCAACCCTAGGCGCAGGGGAGGCCCAAGGGGGGCGCACCAGCCCACCAGGGGATGGTTCCCTTCCCCACTTCAGCCCATGGGGCCCTTCGGGATAGGTGGCCCCACCCGGTGGACCCCCGGGACCCTCCCGGTGGTCCCGGTACAATACCGGTGACCCCCGAAACTTTCCCGGTGGCCGAAACTGGACTTCCTATATATAATTCTTCACCTCCGGACCATTCCGGAACTCCTCGTGACGTCTGGGATCTCATCCGGGACTCCGAACAACTTTCGGGTTACCGCATACTAGTATCTCTACAACCCTAGCGTCACCGAACCTTAAGTGTGTAGACCCTACGGGTTCGGGAGACATGCAGACATGACCGAGACGACTCTCCGGTCAATAACCAACAGCGGGATCTGGATACCCATGTTGGCTCCCACATGTTCCACGATGATCTCATCGGTACGTTACTTGCCCGAGATTCGATCGTCGGTATCCCAATACCTTGTTCAATCTCGTTACCGGCAAGTCACTTTACTCGTACCGTAATGCATGATCCCGTGACCAAACACTTGGTCACATTGAGCTCATTATGATGATGCATTACCGAGTGGGCCCAGAGATACCTCTCCGTCATACGGAGTGACAAATCCCAGTCTCGATTCGTGCCAACCCAACAGACACTTTCGGAGATACCCGTAGTGCACCTTTATAGCCACCCAGTTACGTTGTGACGTTTGGCACACCCAAAGCACTCCTATGGTATCCGGGAGTTGCAAAATCTCATGGTCCAAGGAAATGATACTTGACATTTGGAAAAGCTCTAGCGAACGAACTACACGATCTTTGTGCTATGCTTAGGATTGGGTCTTGTCCATCAAATCATTCTCCTAATGATGTGATCCCGTTATCAATGACATCCAATGTCCATAGTCAGGAAACCATGACTATCTGTTGATCAACGAGCTAGTCAACTAGAGGCTCACTAGGGACATGTTGTGGTCTATGTATTCACACATGTATTACGATTTCCGGATAACACAATTATAGCATGAACAATAGACAATTATCATGAACAAGGAAATATAATAATAACCATTTTACTATTGCCTCTAGGGCATATTTCCAACAGTCTCCCACTTGCACTAGAGTCAATAATCTAGTTACATTGTGATGAATCGAACACCCATAGAGTTCTGGTGTTGATCATGTTTTGCTCTAGGGAGAGGTTTAGTTAACGGATCTGCTACATTCAGGTCCGTATGAACTTTACAAATATCTATGTCTCCATTTTGAACACTTTCACGAATGGAGTTGAAGCGACGCTTGATATGCCTGGTCTTCCTGTGAAACCTGGGCTCCTTGGCAAGGGCAATAGCTCCAGTGTTGTCACGGAAGAGAGTCATCGGGCCCGACGCATTGGGAATAACTCCTAGGTCGGTAATGAACTCCTTCACCCAGATTGCTTCTTGTGCTGCCTCTGAGGCCGCCATGTATTCCGCTTCATATGTAGATCCCGCCACAACGCTTTGCTTGCAACTGCACCAGCTTACTGCCCCACCATTCAAAATATACACGTATCCGGTTTGTGACTTAGAGTCATCCAGATCTGTGTCGAAGCTAGCATCGACGTAACCCTTTACGACGAGCTCTTCGTCACCTCCATAAACGAGAAACATATCCTTAGTCCTCTTCAGGTACTTCATGATATTCTTGACCGCTGTCCAGTGTTCCATGCCGGGATTACTTTGGTACCTTCCTACCAAACTTACGGCAAGGTTTACATCAGGTCTGGTACACAGCATGGCATACATAATAGACCCTATGGCCGAGGCATAGGGGATGACACTCATCTTTTCTCTATCTTCTGCCGTGGTCGGGCATTGAGCCGTGCTCAATTGCACACCTTGCAATACAGGCAAGAACCCCTTCTTGGACTGATCCATATTGAACTTCTTCAATATCTTGTCAAGGTACGTACTTTGTGAAAGACCAATGAGGCGTCTTGATCTATCTCTATAGATCTTGATGCCTAATATATAAGCAGCTTCTCTAAGGTCCTTCATTGAAAAACACTTGTTCAAGTAGGCCTTTATACTTTCCAAGAATTCTATATCATTCCCATCAACAGTATGTCATCCACATATAATATGAGAAATGCTACAGAGCTCCCACTCACTTTCTTGTAAACACAGGCTTCTCCATAAGTCTGTGTAAACCCAAACGCTTTGATCATCTCATCAAATCGAATATTCCAACTCCGAGATGCTTGCACCAGCCCATAGATGGAGCGCTGGAGCTTGCATACCTTGTTAGCATTCTTAGGATCGACAAAACCTTCCGGTTGCATCATATACAATTCTTCCTTAAGAAAGCCGTTAAGGAATGCCGTTTTGACGTCCATTTGCCATATCTCATAATCATAGTATGCGGCAATTGCTAACATGATTCGGACGGACTTCAGCTTCGCTACGGGTGAGAAAGTCTCATCGTAGTCAACCCCTTGAACTTGTCGATAACCCTTAGCGACAAGTCAAGCTTTATAGATGGTAACATTACCATCCGCGTCCGTCTTCTTCTTAAAGATCCATTTGTTTTCTATCGCTCGCCGATCATCGGGCAAGTCTGTCAAAGTCCACACTTTATTTTCATACATGGATCCTATCTCGGATTGCATGGCTTCAAGCCATTTGTTGGAATCTGGGCCCGCCATTGCTTCTTCATAGTTCGAAGGTTCACCGTTGTCCAACAACATGATTTCCAGGACAGGGTTGCCATACCACTCTGGTGTGGAACGTGTCCTCGTGGACCTACGAAGTTCAGTAGTAACTTGATCCGAAGTATCTTGATCATCATCATTAGCTTCCTCTCTAGTCAGTGCTGGCACCACAGGAACATCTTCCTGAGCTGCGCTACTTTCCGGTTCAAGAGGTAGTACTTCATCAAGTTCCACTTTCCCACCACTTACTTCTTTCGAGAGAAACTCTTTCTCCAGAAAGGACCCGTTCTTGGCAACAAAGATCTTGCCTTCGGATCTGAGGTAGAAGGTATACCCAATGATTTTCTTAGGGTATCCTATGAAGACGCATTTTTCCGACTTGGGTTCGAGCTTTTCAGGTTGAAGTTTCTTGACATAAGCATCACATCCCCAAACTTTTAGAAAGACAGCTTAGGTTTCTTCCCAAACCATAATTCATACGGTGTCGTCTCAACGGATTTCGACAGAGCCCTATTTAAAGTGAATGCAACAGTCTCTAAAGCATAGCCCCAAAATGAGAGCGGTAGATCGGTAAGAGACATCATATATCGCACCATATCCAATAGAGTGCGATTACGACGTTCGGACACACCATTTCGCTGAGGTGTTCCAGGCGGCGTGAGTTGTGAAACTATTCCACATTTCCTTAAGTGTGTGCCAAATTCGTGACTCAAATATTCCCCTCCACGATCTGATCGTAAGAACTTTATTTTCCTGTCACGTTGATTCTCAACCTCACTCTGAAATTCCTTGAACTTTTCAAAGATCTCAGACTTGTGTTTCATTAGGTAGACATACCCATATCTACTCAAGTCATCAGTGAGAGTGAGAACGTAACGATAGCCACCGCGAGCCTCAACACTCATTGGACCGCACACATCAGTATGTATGATTTCCAATAAGTTGGTTGCTCGCTCCATTGTTCCGGAGAACGGAGTCTTGGTCATCTTACCCATGAGGCATGGTTCGCACGTGTCAAATGATTCGTAATCAAGAGACTCCAAAAGTCCATCTGCATGGAGCTTCTTCATGCGTTTGACACCAATGTGACCAAGACGGCAGTGCCACAAGTATGTGGGACTATCATTATCAACCTTACATCTTTTGGTATTCACACTATGAATATGTGTAACACTACGTTCGAGATTCATTAAGAATAAACCATTAACCAGCGGGGCATGACCATAAAACATATCTCTCATATAAATAGAACAACCATTATTCTCGGATTTAAATGAGTAGCCATCTCGAATTAAACGAGATCCTGATACAATGTTCATGCTCAAAGCTGGCACTAAATAACAATTATTGAGGTTTAAAACTAATCCCGTAGGTAAATGTAGAGGTAGCGTGCCGACGGCGATCACATCGACCTTGGAACCATTCCCGACGCGCATCGTCACCTCGTCCTTTGCCAGTCTCCGTTTATTCCGCAGCTCCTGCTTTGAGTTACAAATATGAGCAACCGCACCGGTATCAAATACCCAGGAGCTACTACGAGTGCTGGTAAGGTACACATCAATAACATGTATATCACATATACCTTTGGTGTTGCCGGCCTTCTTGTCCGCTAAGTACTTGGGGCAGTTCCGCTTCCAGTGACCACTTCCCTTGCAATAAAAGCACTCAGTCTCAGGCTTGGGTCCATTCTTTGGCTTCTTCCCGGCAACTGGCTTACCGGGCGCGGCAACTCCCTTGCCGTCCTTCTTGAAGTTCTTCTTACCCTTGCCTTTCTTGAACTTAGTGGTTTTATTCACCATCAACACTTGATGTTCCTTTTTGATCTCCACCTCCGCTGATTTCAGCATTGAATATACCTCAGGAATGGTCTTTTCCATCCCCTGCATATTGAAGTTCATCACAAAGCTCTTGTAGCTCGGTGGAAGCGACTGAAGGATTCTGTCAATGACCGCGTCATCCGGGAGATTAACTCCCAGCTGAGTCAAGCGGTTGTGTAACCCAGACATTTTGAGTATGTGCTCACTGACAGAACTATTTTCCTCCATCTTACAACTGAAGAACTTGTCGGAGACTTCATATCTCTCGACCCGGGCATGAGCTTGGAAAACCATTTTCAGCTCTTCGAACATCTCATATGCTCCGTGTTGCTCAAAACGCTTTTGGAGCCCCGGTTCTAAGCTGTAAAGCATGCCGCACTGAACGAGGGAGTAATCATCAGCACGCTACTGCCAAGCGTTCATAACGTCTTGGTTCTCTGGGATGGGTGCGTCACCTAGCGGTGCTTCTAGGACATAATCTTTCTTGGCAGCTATGAGGATGATCCTCAGGTTCCGGACCCAGTCCGTATAGTTGCTGCCATCATCTTTCAGCTTGGTTTTCTCTAGGAACGCGTTGAAGTTGAGGGCAACATTAGCGTGGGCCATTTGATCTACAAGACATATTGTAAAGATTTTAGACTAAGTTCATGATAATTAAGTTCATCTAATCAAATTATTCAATGAACTCCCACTCAGATAGACATCCCTCTAGTTATCTAAGTGAAACATGATCCGAGTCAACTAGGCCGTGTCCGATCATCACGTGAGACGGACTAGTCAACATCGGTGAACATCTTCATGTTGATCGTATCTTCTATACGACTCATGCTCGACCTTTCGGTCTTCCGTGTTCCGAGGCCATGTCTGTACATGCTAGGCTCGTCAAGTCAACCTAAGTGTATTGCGTGTGTAAATCTGGCTTACACCCATTGTATTCGAACGTTAGAATCTATCACACCCGATCACCACGTGGTGCTTCGAAACAACGAACCTTTGCAACGGTGCACAGTTAGGGGGAACACTTTCTTGAAATTATTGCGAGGGATCATCTTATTTAAGCTACCGTCGTTCTAAGCAAATAAGATGTAAAACATGATAAACATCACATGCAATCAAATAGTGACATGATATGGCCAATATCATTTTGCTCCTTTTGATCTCCATCTTTGGGGCGCCATGATCATCCTCGTCACCGGCATGACACCATGATCTCCATCATCGTGTCTTCATGAAGTTGTCACGTCAACGATTACTTCTACTTCTATGGCTAACGTGTTTAGCAATAAAGTAAAGTAATTTACATGGCGTTATTCAATGACACGCAGGTCATACAAAAATAAAGACAACTCCTATGGCTCCTGCCGGTTGTCATACTCATCGACATGCAAGTCGTGATTCCTATTACAAGAACATGATCAATCTCATACATCACATATATTTCATTCATCACATCCTTTTGGCCATATCACATCACAAGGCATATGCTGCAAAAACAAGTTAGACGTCCTCTAATTGTTGTTGCATGTTTTTACGTGGCTTCTATAGGTTTCTAGCAAGAACGTTACTTACCTACGTAAAACCACAACGTGATATGCCAACTTCTATTTACCCTTCATAAGGACCCTTTTCATCGAATCCGATTCGACTAAAGTGGGAGAGACAGACACCCGCTAGCCACCTTATGCAACTAGTGCATGTCAGTCGGTGGAACCTGTCTCACGTAAGCGTACGTGTAAGGTCGGTCCGGGCCGCTTCATCCCACGATGCCGCCGAAACAAGATAAGACTACTAGTGGCAAGAAAATTGACAACATCTACGCCCACAACAAGTTTGTGTTCTACTCGTGCATAGAAACTACACATAGACCTAGCTCATGATGCCACTGTTGTGACCGTAGCAGAAATTTAAAATTTTCTACGCATCACCCAGATCAATCTACGGAGTTTACTAGCAACGAGAGGGAAGGAGTGCATCTACATACACTTGTAGATCGCGAGCGGAAGCGTTCAAGTGAACGGGGTTGATGGAGTCGTACTCGTCGTGATCCAAATCACCGATGACCGAGCGCCGAACGGACGGCACCTCCGCATTCAACACACGTACGGTTGGGGAAGACGTCTCCTCCTTCTTGATCCAGCAAGGGGGAAGGAGAGGTTGATGGAGATCCAGCAGCACGACGGCGTGGTGGTGGAAGTAGCGGGGATCTCGGCAGGGCTTCGCCAAGCTCAGCGAGAGGGAGAGGTGTCACGGGAGGGAGAGGGAGGCGCCAAGGGCTTCGGTGCTGCTGCCCTCCCTCCCCCCTCTTTATATAGGGGTCCAGGGGGGCGCCGGCCCCCAGAGATCCATCTCAAGGGGGGGGGGGGCCAAGGGGGGGGGACTTGCCCCCCAAGTCAAGTGGGGCGCCCCCCACCCCTAGGGTTTCCAACCCTAGGCGCAGGGGAGGCCCAAGGGGGGCGCACCAGCCCACCAGGGGCTGGTTCCCTTCCCCACTTCAGCCCATGGGGCCCTCCGGGATAGGTGGCCCCACCCGGTGGACCCCCGGGACCCTTCCGGTGGTCCCGGTACAATACCGGTGACCCCCGAAACTTTCTCGGTGGCCAAAACTGGACTTCCTATATATAATTCTTCACCTCCGGACCATTCCAAAACTCCTCGTGACGTCCGGGATCTCATCCGGGACTCCGAACAACTTTCGGGTTATCGCATACTAGTATCTCTACAACCCTAGTGTCACCGAACCTTAAGTGTGTAGACCCTACGGGTTCGGGAGACATGCAGACATGACCGAGACGACTCTCCGGTCAATAACCAACAGCGGGATCTAGATATCCATGTTGGCTCCCACATGTTCCACGATGATCTCATCGGATGAACCACGATGTCGAGGATTCAATCAATCCCGTATACAATTCCCTTTGTCAATCGGTACGTTACTTGCCCGAGATTCGATCGTTGGTATCCCAATACCTTGTTCAATCTCGTTACCGGCAAGTCACTTTACTCGTACCGTAATGCATGATCCCGTGACCAAACACTTGGTCACATTGAGCTCATTATGATGATGCATTACCGAGTGGGCCCAGAGATACCTCTCCGTCATACGGAGTGACAAATCCCAGTCTCGAATCGTGCCAACCCAACAGACACTTTCGGAGATACCCGTAGTGCACCTTTATAGCTACCCAGTTACGTTGTGACGTTTGGCACACCCAAAGCACTCCTATGGTATCCGGGAGTTGCACAATCTCATGGTCCAAGGAAATGATACTTGACATTTGGAAAAGCTCTAGCAAACGAACTACACGATCTTTGTGCTATGCTTAGGATTGGGTCTTGTCCATCACATCATTCTCCTAATGATGTGATCCCGTTATCAATGACATCCAATGTCCATAGTCAGGAAACCATGACTATCTGTTGATCAACGAGCTAGTCAACTAGAGGCTCACTAGGGACATGTTGTGGTCTATGTATTCACACATGTATTACGATTTCCGGATAACACAATTATAGCATGAATAATAGACAATTATCATGAACAAGGAAATATAATAATAACCATTTTATTATTGCCTCTAGGGCATATTTCCAACAACTATGAGTCCAGTTGCGAGTCAAACGTAGATTTACAACTCGAATAAAAATAAAAAACTTGCCGTGTTGCTACTTGAGGGGTGGACTTGTAATTAGGACAACTACAAGAACATTTATGAGTTGAGCATGGACTCTACTAATTCTCCACCGGCCCACAAAAAACGCATATCAAAAACCCACAAAAGAGAAACGAGTCACACCCCTCAAACCTCAAACAACAACATATATGGGCTCATGTGAAGAAAACATGAGAACAAGCCGACATAAAATAGAACGGGACAAGAGGACAAGTGACAAAAAATACCGATTGCATGATCAAGTTTGTGTGATCTTTAAAACAAACAAATTGGATGATTATAGACTCAGACGAGACATCACCAAGATGAGATTTAGCAAATCCAAAAGCAAAAAAAATCTCTTCTTTAGCCACACAGTCAAACCAAAATAAACAAAAACAGAGAATACATAGACATGTAGCCCTCCACAAAAAAGCTACAGCCCACATAAAAAACTAATACACAAAATGTAAAAACGGCCCACTAAAAAAGTCATATCAGGCCTCACTGCTTCACGAGGGACGAACGAAAAACACGACACAACAACAACGAGTACGACTCAGAAGCACGTATATCTAATGGTATATGAGTTAAATGAGACATTGTTAACTCTGATCTAAATGCGAATTAGCAAAACCTATCCAAAACAGGCCCAGGTCGCGTCGTGAAAATGTTCCAATAAAAGACGCACATGCAAGCAGACCAATAAGTAGACACCAGACGCACAATGCGACACGGGACGCGCGACAAAATAACCCACGATCAAGATTTGCGCGATATTTAAAGAAAATAAATAACATAGTAAAAAAAATCATGAATTTAAAACAAATAAATGAATAAGAAAAAAATAAAAAAGAGAAGAAAAAAGAAAGAAAAATAAAACAAGAAAATAAAATAAAAATAAAATACAAAGAAAAATAGGAGCGGAAAAATCACTTACTTACACTCCTCCCTTCTCACTACAACCCACTCGTCGCACGAAGGATAGGGAAATGAATTTTGTTTTGAGAACCGTAGGGAAATGAGTGGGCACCGTCCCCTCTCCTCTCGAGAGAAAAAAATAACGGCCGCTCTCTCAACATGTTCTTCTACCACCGTACAATGAAGCCTGCAACTAAGACAAACAGACGAAAGCCCACAAACGCATCGAGTGGTGCAGACCTGCTCGAGCTCGCGAAAAAAACAACAACAACAGGAATTGGACACAGGCCGACGAGCGTGCGAGGAACGATCAGGTTGCACGAGATTTAAAGACAAATAAGATCTAACGGCGCTAGATTTAGATGTGAATCCTTAAGAAACATCTAGATATGAATTAGTCATTCTGAATTATATTTGTGGTTCTTCAGCTATTTTGATTCTGTTGGTCCTTTTTCGAGTATTCTGTTTATTTTCAAGGTTCAAGTCTGACTATTATATTGATCTCATCACAGAATATCTTGCAAATATTAGAATAAAAATAAACCATATGTATGTTCAATTCATACTCTCATATTATTAATTAAAATAGTTCATGTCCATACAATCAAAACCTCACTAAAGAAAATTGCAACCAATTCCTTCAGTTATACATTGATAGTAGTTCATTCCATGTCTATGGATCATCACTAGGAAGCATCCACACCGCATTACTATTTGGCCCAGTGATATCTTTGCATGGATCGTGCACTCCATGCGTTCCCTCATTCCCGTCGATGGGGAAGACTCGCAGCAGGTTGTCGCCACACAGCCCCATCCAATAGACGCAGTTGGGTCTCAACCCGGAGGCGGTCGCAGAGCAGCAGCCACCGAAATACTGAGGGCACATGAGGAAGGCTCGGTCGCCGATGTCGCAGACCTTGCGCCACCTCTTCCCCGCCATGTCCAGCTCGTACACGCCGCAGCCGAGAACGCTTGTGGCGCCACCAATGTCGTAGTGCAAGAAGGCGGTCACCAGGTAGAGCTCGCCGCCGAGCTCGACGAAGGAGAGCGCCATGGAGGTGGTCGTGGTCCCCGGGGGGCGCTCGATGTCGGGTACCGGCACGGAGCCGAGGACCGGCGCAGGGGAGAACTCGAGCACGCCGAGCCCACCCTCCGACTTGAAGTAGAACTTGCCTCCGACCGCCGTGAGCCGGGTGATGAACTTCTTCGCCTGCATGCTCCTGCCGTTGATCACCGGGGACGTGACGCTTCCCATGTCGTACTCGTACCTCACCCATCCACGTTCGTCGGCGTCGCCGCCGACGTGGCAGTACCATACCACCGTGTCCTCCGGCTCGACGGCCACCACCGTGAAGCCGGCGGCGTTACCGGTGGTGGGCTTGCCGGACAGGGAGCAGGCGGAGTGCGATGGTATCTCCTGCTCCGGCGTGAGGGGCGGCAGGTCGATCTTCTCTGAGGTCTGAAGGCTCCACAGGAAGGTGGCGAGGGTGGAGGTGTCCCACGATAGAACCCACCCGTGCGGCGTCATCCATCTCCGGAACCGCCTGCTCCCAGGGTCGTCGCATGCGTGGTGTTGGTATTGTTCCCCTTTGGAGATGTCGACTAGGGTTGTGCAGGGCTCTCCTCCGGCCCCGACGTGGTCGATGACGAGGCACGGCAACGGCAGCGGCACCGGCGCCGAGAATTCCATGTCGGCGTTGCCGGTCGATCCTGTAGATGTCGTCGTTGCGATCGATCGACTTCTCTCGACTCTGCACGAGTTAACAAGCACGTCTTCGAAGGTGCGTGCGTGCGTGCTTTTTGGTCTTAAATAAGCGTGTTAGGAGGCATACGTGCCCGGACGTACGTGTTGGACCCCGACTCGAATCCCTCCTCTGCATACGATCGGAGTCGTGCAGAGCCTTGTTTTTACGATCCGGCCAGGTAGCCGATAGATAGTGGATTTCAAAAGCATGTTTTCCATAGTAGTGTGCCTTTTGCATCAATATTGTTAGGAATTAATTAATTAGATTAATTAATTATAAATCCATGCTATGTCGGTGGCCATCAGAGAGTGATTTGTAACTGCCTTGTAATGAGGGTATAAATACCCCAATCTTCAATCAATGAAACAACTGTTCCATCATTTGCTCCATCCTCTCTCGTTTTTACTTTCACACGTTATCAGCACGCTCGTAACCGAGAGTGATTTGGCCGCAGAGAAGAAAGCGAAGGGGAAACAGCGGCGAGGCGGCTCTCTCGCATCTGGAGGCAGAGACACGGCCGGCGCGTGGCTCTCCGGCAACAGAGTCCTCGGGCGCGTGTCTATGGCACACCATGGACGGCCCGGCGAGGCCACTCTCAAGCGCGGTGCTCGCGCCCGCAGTACCCATCGGCGTCGAGCGGCGACCGCTCTTCTGGTGCGGCGCCCTACAGCAGGCGGCGCTCGGCGCAGCAACCACCGGCCGAGTATCCTCTCAGGCGACACAGCGACCGCGGCGGTCTCCGGCGCACCGGTTACTCCCAGCAGCGCGTCGGAGATGTCTCCCGGCCCGGACAGGATGGCAGCAAACGCGACGTGTTCCGGAGATGCGGCGGTGGCCATCGACCGGCGCGCGGCAGCACGGTCCTCGGCCTGGGCGGAGGCAGCCCACGAGGCACAAGACGCGGCGGCGCAACCACCGGTCTGCCCGCAGCCTCGCATGAACAGCGGCAGCGGTTACCACAACGCACGCACGGGAAAGACATTGGGGAATCTTATCCCTTTGGCTGTTGTTCGATTTTGTCCTCAGACTTCATCCTAACTACTTATAAATCCCTGTAACTTGGAGACAGGCCCTTTTGGCTAATTGTCTTATGCAGATTAGAGCCTAGTACTGTTCTGTATTTTAGGCCATCAGGTTTTAATGCTACTTGAACACGAGCCCTCCAGATCATTGCTATTACAGATTATGGTTGAGTCCCAAGGCATCGACTTATGTTATTGACTGCGTCGATCATTCCATCTGGAATGCACCACAATATATTAGAATTCTTTATTGTAAGTGTAACAACTATGCTTTGCAATTGATTTTTCTTGCAAATCTTGATGAAATCCAAGAAAAAGGATTATGAAGTGTCATACTTAATATGACCACCTCAAATCGCGTTTGTGGATCACAAGGTATTGATGGCATCTACTGCGCTATTTGCAGATTATCCATCACTACTGCGAGGTCTATATCTTGTCATTTTGATAAGATGACTACCTTCAACGTGCTCTTTAAATTATTAACGTGATTACCCAAAATGTTATTTGTGAATCACAAGGTATTGGTGGTATCTACTGCACTATTTGCAGATTATCCACCACTACTGTGAGGTCTACATCTTGTCATTTTAACAAGATGACTACCTTCGAAGTGCTTTTCTAAATATTAATATTAAATGTGACTACCTCGAGATATCATAAGGTAATAGTGGCATCTACTGTAAATTTTTACAGACTATCCACTATTACTGCAAGGTCTACATCATGTCACTTTGACAGATGATTACCTTTCTTAAATATAGCATAACATAAGGTAATAGAGATATGAACATCTACTGACAAAAGTCAGACTATGTTTTCTATTACTGCGAGATCTACACCGCATCCGGTGACTATCTTCAAAGTGTTATCCTATATAAATGAAGGTCTACACATATGGCTATAAGGCATCAGCCAAATTAAAACTTGCTCATCCGAAGCATTTATTGTTGTTGTTCACTAAAATGATTTACTCTCATAGTAAATATTATTCATGCGCAATCACTATCTGCCGAAAATGGTATCTTGTACTAATTCAAGTCTCACTTTGCTTGAATATGTCATATAAAATTACGCAAATATTTGCATACCTCGATGATTACCTTCTACTACATTGGTAAAATACATGGCAGTGAAGCCTATGTCACTATTTCTATTTCTAATTATAGTGTCGTCCATCCATCAAGATGGATACCATGATTTATAGCAAGTGTCTCAAACATTGTTGCAATGTCCACATCACATTGTGGTTATACTTTCGTCGTGACTAACCAATGTCAAACATGCAAAGTCTATACGTTTTGGCAGTGACTCTAAAGTCACACACTTCCTCAAGAATGAAGTCCAAAATATTAACAATGATTTCATCACATGCGTTGTATTGAAGGATACACCTAGGTTCACCAAGGATTACCTTGGCCATGATTGTTCTCAAACAAATCATTTTCATTGCTTACATTTTCAAATGCACTAAATTCATAATTAGGTGGGAGAATTTATTTTAAGATGATTCATGACATCAGTCATTGTATCCACCTGTCGCATTGTTGCCACTATAACTCCACCGACGGGATAATATGTCATGGCTATTCTCTTAATAGCTAATGAGCACATCGCGGATGACCACCATTCAGTTTTCAAGACCTCAAGTCTATCGCAGCTCACAATTTTATCACTTAATCAACTTCAAGTTGAGTTCTCATGATCAAATATTTTCCTATATATAGATCCAGTTGAAAAGCCCTTAATGCACTTTACATCCTCTTAAGATGGTACTACCATTTTTATGATTAAGAAACATCGAATTTCTTAAAATCATCAGATTCACCCAATAGGTGCTATACCACAATTTAAAATTCTTGCTAGTACCTAGAATACTATGCAACTTAGTGCTCACTAAATAGAACCATGAGGAATTCAAAGTAAAGTGGAGGCAACTGAAGACAGAATTACCTTAATAGGGAATAAATCGTTTTCAAACGATCACAAAGACAACTCTCAAGTTCTTCAAATGTGTGGTTATACAAACATCGTGCCTATGATTACCAAACCCTTAAATACATAGTCAAACCACACCACACATTTGGGATAAATTTTAAATTTTGCAAACTTACAACCAGAAAATATTCTGGTAAACGATCGTTCTCAAATCTTCATCAGAAGGTGAGAACCAAAAACCTAGTGCAATAAAAGGATGGTGAATTCCATTGCAACGATGATATGTTTGCGTAATAATTTTTTCAATAATATAGTAGACCTCATGTAATCTCTTAATTATCCCAAAATATTATTAACCTATACTTGTTGTACTACAAGTAGTGCGATGTTCAATATCTTATTTCTCGGACATGATATTCTATAAATTTTTGAATGTATGAATCAAGTCATACTCAATATTGTTGCGTACACAATAATTTTCTAGATCTTAATAAATTAAATATTTGGCTTGGTAGCCTTAACCATCCTGGTTTGGGGATGATTAGAAAATTATTGACAATCTTGTTGGTCACAACTTATCAAGTAACAAATTTTCCCAAATCATCAGATTTTATGTGCACCGCATGTGTCATTGGGGAAATAAGTTTTAAGGCACTCTCACCTTAAAATTCTAAGCAGGACACTTATTCTTCCTTGAACACATTCAAAAGATATGTCTGGATTGCTTAACCATTATCTGGGATAATTTAGATACTTCATGGTACTCATATACACATTCATAAAATGTTTTTAAGTGTGTCTCTTATCACACACAACCATGCATGATCTTACTAAAAAAATTGCTCAACTTATCAAAGTAAGAGCAAATTCTCCTGAAAACAGGATCCATAAACCCATTCGAATGAACAATGTTGTTGAACTCATTAAATGAGCATTTTTTGCATTAAGTACTTTCTGTGCATACCCAGAATGGTTTAGCTAAATTTCTTATCAAAGAGACTTAAATGAATTACATGACCACTTTTAAAGAATTGTAAATTTACCAGCCTCTTGTTGGACACATATGGCCTTACACACCGTAAGTATGATCTAAATCATACCAACTGCATATCATACTACCTTTCCCTTGTAGTTACTACGTGGAAATCAACAAAGTATTTCCTATCCGCAATAATTCGGTTACATATCGATATCACCACTCCAGCGTACATCAATGGGCACTCACAGAAAATTAGGGATCTATTTGAGGAATAAAAATTTATCCTCAATCAAAATTATTCATAGCCCATATGCTGATTGCATCAGCAATAAGGATATTTTCCGGCATTAGGGGGAGATAAGTACCACAAAGAATGCCGAGAAATAAATTATAAATGTTATTGACATTCAATCCTTATATCCACGTACTCAAAGAATCTGAACTATAAGTTTAGAGAATCATATATTTGCAACACATTGCAAATTTGCCACATACATTTACTGATGACAAGGTGTCACTAAATTCTATATTCCTGCAGTAAAGTGTCAGAAAGAGTGGAGGTACCTGATAAACCACTCTTCTCCCCAAATGAGAGCAAGAGGGGGAGAAAGTCTGACAACACAAGATATAACTTCTCATATGCTTCCGCGGAAACAGAGGAAATCAATTCCTCAACCAGTAAATGTAATTCAACATCAAGTTGAAAGACACCTCAATGGATGCTCATCATCCAAAGCCCGGCATAAATGTGCACAAATGTTTTGGTGCCGTGACATCGAAACACCTTGCCTCCATTTGTTGTAGGAAATGACAAGGAGTTAAAAAGGAATAAATATATTATCCACAAACTTCAATGATTCCATCAGAATCATATAAACTAAAGACTACATTTGTCGACATATATTTCTTCTCAAATTGCTAAACCTTTTGGGCCCCAAACCAAAATCCATGGTAGAGTGCCTCTTGCACTCATATTGGTTCACATAACAGGAAGTAAGTAATGAAGAATAGCACTCGCTCTACAAATGAGTAGTATTTACTGCAGTAATACCTACTCCTCATAAGTATCTTCCATATGGAATAAACTTCATACGTTAAAAAACTTCTCATTCATAGACAAAGTCATTGAGGTGGTGAGAAAGCAAGGCTTGTAGCAAAAGGGTTCATGCAGAGACCCGACATCGATTATGATGTAACATACCCTCTTGGTATGAGTGGAATTATGTTTCGATACTAAATATTATTGGCAATAAAAATAATAACAATATCCATGCAGTTGATGGATGAAGTGGCTACATACTCATATGAGTCTCTCATTTCGGAAATCTCTATTCAAGTCCCTGAAGGGCTTATACTTCCGAATCCAAAAGAAAATCACAACAATTTTTGTGTAAAACTTCATAAGTCACTCTATGACTTGAAATAGTCGGAAATCATATGGTACTACCGACTAAATGAGTTCCTTCTTCAAAAGGATTACTGGAATAATGGTGATTATTTACATGTTTAATAAAGGAATCCCAAATTTGATTTCCTTTCATCACCTCAGTGTATATTGATGACCTCATCATCAATGTCTATACAAGACCTAAACATACACATAATCATCTCAAGACGGGAAATTTGGATTCAACCAAATTTAGCTTAAGCTTACAACTTGAGCATTCTCTCAAGAATACATATCAATCTACATATATCCAAGACATATAGGAGAAGTTCAATGTGGATATATCAAACCAATAAAAGACATGTAATATGGTCATAGTACCCCTGATAGGGTACAAATCCATTCATACCTAGGGGTGATAATGAAGTGATATCAGGACCTGAAGTTCTATCTCACTAATGTCAAAGCACTCATATAATTGCAAAACTACGTTAGGCCTGACACTAAATTTGCTATCTTTGTTCAGAGTGTAATCCACAACAAAAGGTATATGGCCGATATAAGAAATATTAGCTTATATCTCAAGCTCACAGTAAAGCTTGGATATTTCCATCAGGAAATACAAGATATGACCATGATATGATATAATGATATTGGCTCTTTCTTTGATCCCAACAATGCCATATCAATGACTGAATTTGCGGGAATAGCCTTCATATGGAAGTCATCTAAATGAGCATTAATGGCTATTTCTAGTTATCATTTTGACATAATTGCTTTATCTAAAAGCATTGCAAAATATGCATGGCTTAGCAGAATGATTAACCACATTCAAAATCATGTGGTTGAGATTCATTAGAATCACATAACTTGATTTATCAAGACGCTACCACTTGTGTTACTCAATACCTGAAGGTTATATGAAGAGCAATATCATAAAGCACATTGCTCGAAAATTACTTATCCTCACAAATTATAGAAAGTGAGGAAACAATATGCAAAAAACATACTTTGAAAATCCTACATATTATTAATAATGTCTTGATCATATCAATGGAATTTGTATTACACATTCTCCAGGTTTGCAAAGTTCAGGGGGAGTAATTTCCCAAATCTATAACATGTTAACAATCATGACACTGCATATATTGTACTCTTTTTCCCTTCATGAGTTTTTCCCTAATGGTTTCTCATAAAAGGTTTTTAATGAGACAATAGAAGCACAAGTGTACATATATGCCATATCATTTCTCCTTATATTTTTCCCACTGGGTTTTAAAGAAGTTTTCAATGGTATATATAATCGCACTCTTTTTCTTTATGAGTTTTCTCTCAAAGTTTCTCATAATGGTTTTTAATGAGGCTATATCTTCTCAAAGATCATATGTCATACTTTCTATTTTCCCTATAGGGGTTTTTAAAGGAAGTACTCAAGACATATTTATTGGTCTCTATACTCATTTATGAGTTTTATCCTTCTCCGAAGGTTTTTTTCATATGGGTTATCAAGAGACATAATCATTATATGTTGCCTCATTTTCTCCTTATTTTTCCTACTGGGTTTAAAGGAGTTTTAGCAACATATCAAATACAATTATCCTCATATTTTTCCCACAGGGTTTTTGGAGGAGCCTTTTCCAAGATGAAGATGATGAACGTTCAAGGAAAATACATACTAGGAGGAGTCTTTATCAAGATGATGTATATTCACAAAGACAAGCATTGATTAGGGGGCCATCCTCTCTCGTTTTTACTTTCACAAATATAATCCGGATATTCCCACCGTTTCAATCAAATAAATTAACGGAAATGCTATTTGGCGAACGCTAGCCAGAAGGGTGGTTCCACTGAACACCACCTCTCAGGGCATCTCCAAAATAGACCCTTAAACTGCCCGCAACTGTTGGTCCGGACTGTGCGGTCTAGACGTACTTTTTCTGGCAAATCCAAAACAAATTGGGGAGGGGGGACTTTGCGGGAGTCCGTACAGCAACCACGTAGGACTCCGAGACCCCCAGCCGACCCAAAACCCCTTCCGGACCCCACGCCTCCATCCACCCATTCTCGCTCCTTTCTTTTCTCTCTCTTTCTTTCGTCGTTGCTCCACCACCCCAGCCGCTGTTGGGGAACGTAGCAGAAATTCAAAATTTTCTATGCATCACCAAGATCAATCTATGGAATAATCTAGCAACGAGGGGAAGGGGAGTGCATCTACATACCATTGTAGATCGCGATGCGGAAGCGTTGCAAGAACGCGGATGAAGGCGTCGTACTCGTAGCGATTCAGATCGCGGTTGATTCCGATCTAAGCACCGAAGAACGGCACCTCCGCGCTCAACACACGTGCAGCCCGGTGACGTCTCCCACGCCTTGATCCAGCAAGGAGAGAGGGAGAGGTTGAGGAAGACTCCGTCCAGCAGCAGCACGACAGCGTGGTGGTGGTGGAGGAGCGTGGCAATCCCGCAGGGCTTCGCCAAGCACCGCGGGAGAGGAGGAGGAGGGAGAGGGGTAGGGCTGCGCCGAAAGAGAGACGTTCTCATGTCTTGGGCAGCCCCAAACCTCAACTATATATAGGGGGGGGGGGAGGGGGCTGCGCCCCCTCTAGGGTTCCCACCCCAAGGGGTGGCGGCCAGCCCTAGATCCCATCTAGGGGGGCGGCCAAGGGGGGAAGAGAGGGGGGCGCCACTAGGGTGGGCCTTAAGGCCCATCTGGACCTAGGGTTTGCCCCCTCCCACTCTCCCATGCGCCCTGGGCCTTGGTGGGGGGGCGCACCAGCCCACCTGGGGCTGGTCCCCTCCCACACTTGGCCCACGCAGCCTTCTGGGGCTGGTGGCCCCACTTGGTGGACCCTCGGGACCCTCCCGGTGGTCCCGGTACATTACCGATATCACCCAAAACCTTTCCGGTGACCAAAACAGGACTTCCCATATATAAATCTTTACCTCCGGACTATTTCGGAACTCCTCGTGACGTCCGGGATCTCATCCGGGACTCCGAACAACATTTGGTAACCACGTATATCTATTCCCTATAACCCTAGCGTCATCGAACCTTAAGTGTGTAGACCCTACGGGTTCGGCAACCATGCAGACATGACCGAGACGTTCTCCGATCAATAACCAACAGCGGGATCTGGATACCCATGTTGGCTCCCACATGTTCCACGATGATCTCATCGGATGAACCACGATGTCGGGGATTCAATCAATCCTGTATTCAATTCCCTTTGTCTATCGGTATGCTACTTGCCCGAGATTCGATCGTCGGTATCCCTATACCTTGTTCAATCTCGTTACCGGCAAGTCTCTTTACTCGTTCCGTAACTCACATCATCCCGTGATCAACTCCTTGGTCACATTGTGCACATTATGATGATGTCCTACCGAGTGGGCCCAGAGATACCTCTCCGTTTACACGGAGTGACAAATCCCAGTCTCGATTCGTGCCAACCCAACAGACACTTTCGGAGATACCTGTAGTGCACCTTTATAGCCACCCAGTTACGTTGTGACGTTTGGTACACCCAAAGCATTCCTACGGTATCCGAGAGTTGCACAATCTCATGGTCTAAGGAAATGATACATGACATTAGAAAAGCTCTGAGCAAACGAACTACACGATCTTGTGCTAGGCTTAGGATTGGGTCTTGTCCATCACATCATTCTCCTAATGATGTGATCCCGTTATCAACGACATCCAATGTACATGGTCAGGAAACCGTAACCATCTATTGATCAACGAGCTAGTCAACTAGAGGCTTACTAGGGACATGGTGTTGTCTATGTATCCACACATGTATCTGAGTTTCCTATCAATACAATTCTAGCATGGATAATAAACGATTATCATGAACAAGGAAATATAATAATAACCAATTTATTATTGCTTCTAGGGCATATTTCCAACAGCCGCCACACCATACCCTGCCAGAACTCGATGAGTCCGTCACGTCCAACGGCACACCCAAGCTCCATGCCATGTCTCCTCCGCCACCGGCACGAGCCTCTCCTCCGACTGCCATTCAGGTACCATCCGCTCCTACAATGCTCACCATGCCCGACAGCTGTTCGGTGAATTCCCTGAGCTAATTTTTGTGGCATTATTCTTTGAAGCAATGGATTCGTTTATGGGGTAAATATATGAGCACTATGTTGACTCGTCCGATGAGGAGGACTACACGGATGAGACGGCGATGATGCAGGCTGTGCTTGTAAACGCGGAGCATGCGGAGGAGTATGTTCTCAATTTCAAGGGATTGATCAAGGGTCATCGACTGCTCAAGCGCAACCGGGCGCGCGACCATTTGACGCTGATGGACGACTACTTTGCCCTTGATGCCCTCTTCGCTGACTATTTCCACTGGCGCTTTCGCATGCGCAAAAATGTCTTCGTCCGTCTCTACCATAGCGCCTGACCCTTTGATGACTACTTCATCCTGAAGAAGGACACCGTGGGAAGGATTGGTTTCTCTGGTTACCAGAAGTGCACGGCCACACCAGGGATGCTAGCATATGGCACGGCCACAGATTATGGGACGAGTACATGCGGATGTCCGAGAGCACATGCAGAGATGCCATGGTCAGGTTTGCAACTACCGTGGTCTCGGTGTTTGGTCCTCAGTACCTGAGAGAACCAACTGTGGCAGACACCGAGAGGCTCTTGGCAATCTCGGAAGCAAAAGGGTGGCTAGGTTTGCTTGTATCACTTGACTGCATGCACCGAAAATGAAAGAACTGCCCAAAAGCTTTGCAAGGGCAATATCAGGGTCATGTTAAGAAGTCCACCATCATTCTTGACGCAGTTGCATCACAAGATCTTTGGATTTGGCACGCTTTCCTTGGCATGCCCGGGTCTCACAAGTCACAATGACATCAATGTGCTGTAGCGATCACCATTTTTTTGTTAGGCTAACTGAAGCAAAAGCTCATCCTTGCCATTATACCGTCATGGGCATGAGTACAACATGGGCTACTATCTGGTTGACGATTTCTATCCTGGTATTTTCACGGCAGATGTCCTCGCCAGGAGAACTTAGGTGTGAGGCCATCACAACTAGGTGGTAGCTTGAACGAGGTTGGTCGGAATCGAGAGACGCGTGTTTTACCCAGGTTCGGCCCCTCGCGGTGGAGGTAAAAGCCTACGTCCTACTTCATTGATATTGATGATGATGATCTCGGTTACAAGGGCGGTGTTTCGCTACCTCTAATCTCGAGAGCTCTTGATTTGTCTGTCTATCTAGACTTGTAAAACTTGTCCCTCTTGGGGTGCCCTACCCCTCCTTATGTAAGTTGAAAGGGTGGCTTACATGAAGAGTCCTAGTAGGATTGGGACTACTCTATTACAAGTGGAATCCTAGTCTTGCTTCCCTTGTAAGGGAAATATTCCTTATGCCTTTCCTCTCAAGCCGGCCCACCGGATATCGTACCCTGAGCAGATCATCTCAGCGATCCACCTTTTAGGCCTTGGGCCTTGTCATTCGTCTGACCCGCCAACCAGGTCACCAGTGAGTCGCCAAGCTTGGCCGGGTTACAAGTGAGTCACCAAGTCTTGGGCGGGTTACAAATGAGTCGCCAAGTCTTGGGCGGGTCATACCACAGGGTATATCCCCAACAGGTACCTTTGTGAACACCATCTCTAACCCGGTTGGTCAGAAAAAGTCTCACTTTGCCCGAAGACAAGAAGCAACTAGAAAGGATGTTGAGAGGGCTTTTGCAGTTCTGCAGGCATGTTTTGTAGTTGTTCGTGGACCCGCTAAATAATGGGATCCGAAGACCTTGTGGGAAGCGATGACTGTTGTGTGATCATGCACAACATGATCGTGGATGATGAAGGTGAGGATGTTGTCGCAGGTCTTGAATTTGAGAACATTGGTGATCCTATCAAACTTTCCGACCAAAATCCGGCCGCATCTGAGGACTTGTTCAAATGCATAGTGGACAGTTAAGAGGGACACAATGTTGGTGTGTGATATTTAAACCTTTTTATTTAGAACTACTGATGCATTTGAACATTTGGACTGTTTTAGACTATATATGCGGCCGTTTGAACGTGCAGACTTAAAAACATAGGATCGGATGTATGCGGGCAGTGTTGGCTCGCCGGCTCCCGCATCCGTGTCCCAGACCCCCGTGTCGGTAGGGATGGCACCCGCAGGGTTTGGGTACGGGTACAGCCACCCTGTACCCTTACCCGTCCCATTAGATCTTACCCATCACCCGTATCCATACCCGCTAATGGGTACAATTTTTTCCCATACCCGTCATCCGACAGGGTAAATGGTTATCCACGGGTAAAAATACCCACATTTATTAACATTAACTTGAGCATCACATAATTATAAACAACATATAATCATAATTTATAAACAACAACACATAATAACATCAATGCATACTTATAAACAACAACACATCCTATAAAAATCAACACTTTTTGGTAAACAACAACACATCAAAATATCAACACACAGCCATAAATAATAGCACATAGTCATACATTTTAAATTGACAAACTCACGACAAAGTGGAGGTAATTTGTCAATATTCATTAGATTTTTTAAGGGTACATGGGTACGTGGGTATGGGTTATGTGATCCCATACCCCGTACCCGCTATACCCGATGGGTTTGATATTTGTCTATTTATATACCTATGGGTAACGTTTTGTCCCATACCCTTATAGAGTTTTTACCCGCAGGGTACGTGGGTAATGGGTACCCATTGCCTGTCGGTACACGGATGTCGAAGCAAATTTACGGGTCCCTTAGTATAACACGGTTAAGAAACAAAGGCATTTTCTAAAAGGCATTAAAAAGTGCCTTAGATGACCCCTCTTAAAGGCGTTCTAGATAAAACGCCTTCGAAGGTCTCATGTTAGGATACACATATGAGCACCCTCAAAAACAAAGGATACACTTATGAGAACGCCTCAAAAAATGATTAATTAATAGCGTTTTGAAAAAATGCAGTAATATGAATTTTCCCTGTAAAGAAACATAAAAACATTTAGATCACTAATAGTTTAAGCAGCATTTTGCAGAACCCCACTGCAGATTTAGAGGCATTTTCAGAAAAATGTCGTAATATAACAAAGCATAGGGAGCGTATTGAAAATTGCCAGCACACACTTGAAGGCGTTCCCGAGAGCCCCGCAAAAAAGGGCGTTCTGGAGAGGAAAACCCCTTGAATTCTTGGTTAGATTTTCGATTTAGTACCTGTTGTAGGAATATGTACCTGTACCGGCTTCCACTCCTGTGAGTGACCTGCCAGATGGTGGTAAGGGCATCTTCAACGTTGACCTGCATATTTGCTCCCGCATCCAATAGCCGCATATGTTGGGTTACATTTCAAATGAAATTCATTGAAAATGAATAAATTTGATTCAAACTCAAACAAACCAGACAATATTCATTTACACTTTGATGATTTTTACATAAAACCTTTTCAGCTAAATCGGAGCATATTCATTACATTTAGACATTTTTCAACTAGACCGGACTCTAAACCTAGACTAAAATAACCATCGGTGCCCATTCCCCATCTCCGGCCGGTCGTGAGCCCCAGAAAATGAACCCACGCCCCCTCCGCAGCCCTTCGTGTCTTTCCCATGTTTGGCAGCCCGCTCGTTGAACTGTCGGATGCCTTGGAGGGATATGCTTCGGCAAGAGGGGAAGAATAGCCTCCGCTTCCCCCGTATCTTCCCTATGTCTAGCTGCACCGCTCATCGGAGTGGCCTCCGCTTTCGTGAGGCATGAATCATAGTTGGTTTTTGGGGCGGTGGACGCCGGTGGTCTGCGAAGAGGGAAAGCTACCCGTTGTCCACACCGGTGATACGTCTCCGGCGTATCAATAATTTTTTATTGTTTCATGCTATTATATTATCAATCTTGTATGGTTTATATGCCATTCTATATCATTTTTGGGAACTGACATATTAACCTAGTGCCCAATGCGAGTTGCTGTTTTCTGCATGTTTTTGGATTTTTACAGAAAATCCTTACCAAACGAAATCCAAACATGATGAAACTTTTTCACGATTTTTTCTGGACCAAAAGATACCCTAGAAACTTCGGGGGGAGACCATACGATGCACGCAAAAGCGATAATGCAGGGGGCGCCCCAGGGTGGGAGGCGTGCCCTGCCCCCTTGTGCCCCTCCTGCTCTGATTGTCCTAATTCCTGACCTACGAATTCACATATATTGCAAAACGCTCAGATGGACATCCGAAACAATTCTTCCGTCGCCGCAAGCCTCTGTCCTTCCGCGATCCCATCTAGCGGCCTTTTTTCTGTGCTAATAATAAAGGAATTATTGCTTATGCCTGTCTATCATAGGAATTTCCCTCAAAGTTGCAAAGTATTACCCATCGATACCACCTATAAATGACAAAAAAAACATTTCACACAAGACTATACTACGCCTGGGCCGGCCCACGCAGTAGAGACCTCCTATACTACACTCTCCATGCTGGGAGAAGATGCAGCGCGCCTGTTTGGGCTAGCCCATGTCTGAGCAACCTGTTTTTTAAATTTCATTTTTCATTTTTTTATTTTTTGTTCTACTTTAAATAATTTGGGACTTCAAAAAAGTTCCGAAAAAATTAAAATAGAATTTTGAAATAACATGTTCAATAAATCATAAAATATTTGCGGATTCAAAAAATGTTCGCATATTCAAGAAAAAGGTTCGCCATTGTGAAGAAAAAGTTTGAGAAATAAAAAAAATCATCCTTTTTCAAAACAGTTCGTGTACTGATTTTTTTAATGAAATTGAACAAAATGTTTGCCGATTCAAAAAATGTTAATGAATTGAAAAATATCCTAAAAAAACAGTTCGTGAATTACCAAATAGTTTATTGATTCATAAGATGTGCGCTGATTCAAAAAATGATCATGTATTTCAGAAAAATTAATAAACTAAAAAATGTTCATGAATTTCATAAATTGTTCCACAAATTTCCAAAAAAATGTTCGTCGACTCTAGAAATGTTTGTCGATTCTAGAAAATTGTTTTAAAAAATGTTCACTATTTTTAAAAAAATGTTTACAATTGTATAAAAAGTTCATGATTCAAAAATGTTAAAGATTTTGGAAAATGTTCAAATGTTTGTAAAAATGTTCACGAATTCAAACAATATTCATAATTTGAAAAAATATTCATGATTTCTCATATGTTCACGAGTTTCAAAAAAATGTTCATAATTTGGAAAATTTGTTCACAATTACACGAAAAATGTTAACAAATTTGTAAAGATCTTTAAAGAAGAAAAAAACTAAGAAAGGAAAGGAAAAGAAGAAAAAAATGAAAAGGAAAAAACAGAAGGAAAACAAAAAAAGCCGGTATTTCTGAACATTATTTGAAAACATGAATATTTTTAGAATTTATGAGCATTCGGTAATTTTTAAGATTTATAGGACCGATGTGAAAACAAGGCCATAAGCAATTCTGTAATCACGAATGGGCACTTGTTAGCTTGTATGAATTGAACATCAATTTCTTATTTGTCTGTTTTCTTTGTTTCCGTGCATAAATGTACAATCCTCAAGATTTTAGGCTCTCATTAATATATCAACTAATGAAGGTAATGGCTCTTTACACATGGTTAATTAACTTGAAGATTAATTTAGGTATTTAAATCAGCCAATCATTTATGATGGGAATGAACATGTCACCTTATCTTTTGTTAGTCTCTGTCTGACACGAACACAAATCCAAGGCACGGAGAAGTTGTTCCATGCTTTTATGGTTGAAGTGTAACACTTCATACATGCACATTGTGTGTAAAATACATTACATGAATAATGCTCCTATGGGGCTGCGGTGGCTGGTGAGAGATTTGGTGGCTCGATACTTGGTTGGTGGCTTGTGGTTGCAGATATGATGATTTTTCTTCGACTTTGTCGAATGGAGGTGCTGGGGCTGGAGCCGAGGAGATGCACGGGGTTGATCCCCAGTCGACGTGCCTCAACGGCAAGGCAACGCCTCTTCGTTCGCGGCAGGGTTCATATTCAACTCAGAAAGCCGATTCAGATGATGGTGTGCCCTCGGTTCAAGATTTGGTGGCTTTCAACATTTCGGTTGTTGTTAGTCTCAACGGCGGCGACAATTAGCAACTGTGTTGGCTTAGTTTGCGTTAGTCTTCTTTTTTGCAAAATATATACAACTATTTAAAAAAAAGGAATGTCTCCATGAGAAAGAGCTTAATAGTGTATCTCAGTGATGCAGCAAAATATGCCCATGGCCATTGGTGATTATGATATTTTTTTCGGTTGCAACGCACGGGCCCTTTTGCTAGTAAACAGAAAAGAACTACAAGAAAAAGCTAGATCAACTAGTGGACAGTGTTATCCCCTACCCATTAGGGCTCAAATCCTTGTGCTCGCATTTATTCTGGATTTATTTTAGGATTTCCGGCGATGCACCTTCGGTGAGACATTCCCGTCAACTACGAGGTGGCTACAGTGACTTCGTAAAATCACAAGATGATATGCGGGCTCAGAGTCTCGGAGGTGCTCATAGAGGTAGGGTGTGCGTGTGTGCGTTCATAGGGGAGAACTTCAAATAATCATGACGATATCCAGGAAATGATCATTATATAGGCATCTCGTTCAAGATTAGTAGACCGACTCCTGCCTGCATCTACTACTATTACTCCACACATCGGACGCTATCCAACATGCATCTAGTGTATTAAGTTCATGGAAAAATAGAGTAATGCAATAAGAACGATGACATGATGTACACAAGATCTATTTATGTAGAAATAGACCCCATCTTATTATCCTTAATAGCAACGATACATACGCGTCGGTTCCCTTTCTGTCACTGGGATCAAGCACCGTAAGATCGAACCCATCACAAAGCACCTCTTCCCATTGCAAGATAAATAGATCAAGTTGGCCAAACAAATCCCAAATATCGGAGAAGAATACGAGGCTATAAGTAATCATGCATATAGGAGATCAAAAGAAGACTCAAATAACTTTCATGGATAAAAAGATAGATCTGATCATAAACTCAAAGTTCATCGGATCCGACCATTGTATTGAGAATCAAACGAGAGAGAGAAAGCCATCTAGCTACTAACTACAGACCCGTAGGTCTACAAAGAACTACTCAGACATCATCGGAGAGGCACCAATGGACATGATGCACCCCTCCGAGATGGTGTTTAGATTGGATCTGTGGTTTCTGGAACATGCGGCAGCTGGAATTGATTTTCATCGACTCCCCTAGGGTTTCTCGAATATTGGGGGTATTTATAGTGCAAAGAGGCGGTTCGGGTGGCACGCGAGGTGGGCACAACCCACCTGGGCGCGCCCTGGTGGGTTGTGCTCCCATCGGAGCACCCCCCAGGTGCTTCTCTGGCCCACTGGATGTCTTCTGGTCCAAAAAAAATCCACAAAAAGTTTCACTGCGTTTCCGTTTGGTATTGATTTCCAGCGATGTAAAAAACATGCAGAAAACAACAACTGGCACTTGGCACTATGTCAATAGGTTAGTAGCAAAAAATGATATAAAATGACTATTAAATGATTATAGAACATCCAAGAATGATAATATAACATCATGGAACCATAAAAAATTATAGATACGTTGGAGACGTATCAGCATCCCCAAGCTTAATTCCTGCTCGTCCTCGAGTAGGTAAATGTTAAAAACAAAATTTTTGATGTGGAATATTGCCTAACATATTCATCACATATTCTTTTCTTTGTAGCATGGACATTTGGACTTTTATATGGTTCAAAGCAATAGTTTAGTTTTGACATGAGACTTAAATACTCAAGCATATCAACAAGCAACCATGTCTTTCAAAATATCAACGCTAAAATAAGTTATCCCTAGCCCATCATGTTCAATCATTGATCCATTCATGAAACACACTTGCATATTAGCTACACCCAATGCTCAAGTACGACCATATTGCCTCCTAGTTGGTGCTTTATAAGAGAAGATGGAGACTCAAATTAAAAATAAAAATTGCATAAAGTAAAAGAAAGGCCCTTCGCGGAGGGAAGTAGGGATTTGTAGAGGTGTCAGAGCTCAAAGTGAAAACTTAGAGATAAAAACATTTTGAGAGGCATACTTTTCCCACCAACCAAAACGACTTAGAGCTCCCAACACTTTCCATGCTAGATATATCATAGGCGGTTCCCAAACAGAAAAAGTTTATTCCTTTTTAAACCATACTTTCACTTTCCATGGCTAGCTGTATCCACGGTTGCCCTCCATACCAACACTTTCCAAGGACTTTATTATTTGAAAAGATAAAGTAAATTCATTTTCATTTCGGGACTGGGCATCCCTAATACCTTTGCCTTACTCTCGTGCAATGACAAGTGAATAAACACTCATCATGAGAATAACACATCTAGCATGGAAAATATCAGCCACCCCTCACCGCCTCGTGATGACCCACAAGTGTAGGGGACCTATCGTAGTCCTTTCGATAAGTAAGAGTGTCGAACCCAATGAGGAGCAGAAGGAAATGATAAGCGGTTTTCAGTAAGGTATTCTCTGCAAGCACTGAAATTGTAGGTAACAGATAGTTTTGTGATAAGATAATTTGTAACGGGTAACAAGCAATGAAAGTAAATAAAGTGCAGTAAGGTGGCCCAATCCTTTTTGTAGCAAAGGACAAGCCTGGACAAACTCTTATAATGAGAAAAGCGCTCCTGAGGACACATGGGAATTATCGTCAAGCTAGTTTTCATCACGCTCATATGATTCACGTTCGTTACTTTGATAATTTGATATGTGGGTGGACCGGTGCTTGGGTACTGCCCTTTCTTGGACAAGCATCCCACTTATGATTAACCCCTATTGCAAGCATCCGCAACTACAAAATAAGTATTAAGGTAAACCTAACCATAGCATGAAACTAGTGGATCCAAATCAGCCCCTTACGAAGCAACACATAAACTAGGGTTTAAGCTTCTGTCACTCTAGCAACCCATCATCTACTTATTACTTCCCAATGCCTTCCTCTAGGCCCAAATAATGGTTAAGTGTCATGTAGTCGACGTTCACATAACACCACTAGAGGAGAGACAACATACATCTCTTCAAAATATTGAACGAATACCAAATTCACATGACTACTAATAGGAAGACTTCACCCATGTCCTTAGGAACAAACTTAACTACTCACAAAGCATATTCATGTTCATGATCAGAGGAGTATTAATATGCATTAAGGATCTGAACATATGATCTTCCACCAATTAAACCAACTAGCATCAACTACAAGGAGTAATCAACAATACTAGCAACCCACAGGTACCAATTTGTGGTTTTGATACAAGATTGGATACAAGAGATGAACTAGGGTTTTGAGAGGAGATGGTGCTGATGAAGATGTTGATGGAGATTGACCCCCTCCCGACGAGAGGATCGTTGGTGATGACAATGTCGATGATTTCCCCCTCCTGGAGGGAAGTTTCCCCGGCAGATCAGCTCCACCGGAGCCCTAGATTGGTTCCGCCAAGGTTCCGCCTCGCGGCGGCGGAGTTTCATCCCGAAAGCTTGCTTATGATTTTTTCCAGGGTAAAAGCCTTCATATAGCAGAAGAGGGGCACCAGAGGGCCACCAGGGGGCCCACGAGACAGGGGGCGCGCCCAGTAGAGGGGGCGCGCCCCCACCCTCGTGGACAGGGTGTGGGCCCCCTCTGGTACTTTCTTTGCTCAATAATTCTTAATAATTCCAAAAATGACTTTCGCGGAGTTTCAGGACTTTTGGAGCTGTGCAGAATAGGTTTCCAATATTTTCTCCTTTTCCAGCCAGAATCCCAGCTGCCGGCATTCTCCCTCTTCATGTTAAACCTTGTAAAATAAGAGAGAATAGCCATAAGTATTGTGACATAATGTGTAATAACAGCCCATAATGCAATAAATATCGATATAAAAGCATGATGCAAAATGGACGTATCACCTCGCGAGCGGTACGAGCACACAAAAGAGAAATTTATTTTGAAAATTAGAGACGACACATACAAATTTGCTTAGAATGGCAAAAGAATACCGCACATAGGTAGATATAGTGGACTCATGTGGCAAAACTGGTTTAAAGGATTTTGGATGCACAAGTAGTGATCATACTTAGTGCAAAATGAAGGCTAGCAAAAGATTGAGAACCGACCAACCAAGAAAGGAATAATCTCATAAGCGAGCATTAAGCATAATTAATACCGAATAATGCACCAGAAGTAGGATGTAATTTCATTGCATGACTATTGACTTTCGTGCTTGCATAGGGAATCATAAACCTTAACACCAATATTTTTACTAAAGCAAAATTACTCATCAACATGACTCACATATCACATCATCATATCTCAAAACTATTACAAGGAATCAAGTTTATTTTGTCCAATGATCTTCATGAAAGTTTTTATTATATCCTTCTTGGATATCTATCACTTTGGGACTAATTTTCATGTGTTGCTGTTGATAAGTTCAAACAAATATAAGTGAAGATCATGAGCATAATATTTCTTTCCCCCAAAATAATTTAAGTGAAGTAAGAGAGAATTTCTTAAAAAAATTACTAACTCTCAAATAAATCTAAGTGAAGCGTGAGAGCATTTCTTCAAAAATACTAAAGCACACCGTGCTAAAAAAGATGTAAGTGAAGCACTAGAGCAATTCCATAGCTCATAAAGATTTAAGTAAAGCATAGAGAGCAATTCTAACAAGTCATGGCATAATTTTGGCTCTCTCAAATAGGTGTGTCCAGCAAGGATTCAAGACTTAAAGCAAAAAGCTAAACAAGTAAAGACTCAAATTATACAAGACGCTCCAAGCAAAACTCATAGTATGTGACAAATAAAAATATAGTTTCGAGTAAAATACCGATGGTCGTTAGAAGAAAGAGGGGATGCCACTCGGGGCATCCCCAAGCTTAGTTGCTTGCTTCTCTTTGGATAATAGCTTGGGATGCCATGGGCATCCCCAAGGTTTGGCTCTTCTTAATCCTTATTCCTTCATCCAGTGTAACATCACTCAAAACTTGAAAACTTCAATTACACAAAACTCAACAAAACCTTCGTGAGATCCGTTAGTATAAGAAAACAAATCACTACTATAAGTACTGTAGCAAACCAATTCATATTTTATTCTTGCATTATATCTACTGTATTCCAACTTTTCTCTGGCAAAAACTCATAAAAAAACCATAGAATCATCAAAACAAGCACACAACGCAAAGAAAACAGAATCTGTCAAAAACAAAACTGTCTGTAGCAATCTGGATATTTTGAATACTTCTGAAACTCCCAAATTCTAAAAAATCAGGACGATCTGAGCAATTTGTATATTAATCTTCTGCGAAAAGAATCAGACCGAAAGCACATTTCTGTGATTTATGAAAATTATTTTCGTGAATGCAAAAGTTTCTGTTTTTCACCAAGATCAAACAACTATCACCCAAGAAGATCCTAAAGGCTTTGCTTGGCACTGTCGGCGTTCTGGGAATAGGGGTCCCCAGACTTGCCTGCCTGCGGCCCACGGCGTGGCTCTGCGAGCGGGCCCGTATGCCCCATCTTCACCAACAAGCTTTCAAGACCCTCGCGAGGGGCCAAGCCTCGCGAGGCGGATGACACAAGACCTCCTCGGGAGCGGCCTCACTAGGCTGGCTCACGAGGGGCGGAGAGATCAAGGCAAGGCAAACCTCGCGATGTTCTCGTGATGTAAGCCATGACGATCGAGGCCAGGCGGGCGCCAGCACGCGCAGTGTCCTTGTTTCCTCTTTGGTGCTAAGGAGGCAAGCGCAGGCGAGGAGTACCGAGGCATCAAGCAAAGGTTTCCCTATCGGTGCAACGAGACCAAGACCAGCAGGATGGAGGTCACCGTGGAGCCCAAGGCGGCGTCACCACCAGAGCCTTTAGCAGGCGAAGACTACTTTTGTCAGGATAAGCTGTACTAGCAGTCCCCTTTCAAATTGGCCGTTGTGGGATCCCTTCCCGCTCAATATTTGGGAAGAGGACCGGGGCCTCTATAAATAGGACTAGCCACCACAGTAGGAGAGACGGAAGAGAGAGCAATCCCCTCACACCCTCAAGTTCACCAAGCACAAGAGCACGTCTCCTCAGGAGGCTATTCTTCCCATTGTACTCTTCATCCTCAGCCCAAGAGGCAATCCACCACCACCACACTTGAGTAGGGTATTACACCACAACGGTGGCCCGAACCAGTATAAATCTTGTGTCCCTTGTGTTGCAAGTTCGTCGAGCTAGCCTAGAGATCGCGAAGCGTGTGAGGGCGTAACTTGTGAGGGAGAGATCTTCGCGCGCACCCCAAAGTTCGAACCTTAAGGGTTTTGCCGGAACCCGAGATCCGACAGGCACAAACACTAATTAAAACACAAAAACACAATCATAATATTAGAATAATTGTGCAAACACTCAAGAACAGAAAGCAAAAAACAAAAATAAATTTTATTCATTGGGTTGCCTCCCAACAAGCGCTATTGTTTCACGCCCATAGCTAGGCATAAAGCAAGAATCTAACTTTTGTCATCCTTGTCCAACTCTTCAATCAAACACTTAGAATTCTTCAAGGATTTAGCATAAAGATTTTCAATGACAATACTCCTAGGAACAAATTTAAAGAATTCATTCTTGCCCAAGGGATCTCTTATAAGTTCAACAAAATCTGGGTGAATACTAATCATCTTAAGATCCTCTTTATTGTTATTACTAGAAGTTGCACCCTCAAAAAATAAGTTGCACCCTTGTTCTTAGTGACTTGAGTAGTCTTGCCAATCTTTAGATGAGTTTTTTTCTATAGTTTTAGCAGAGGCAAAAGCCGTGCTTAAATTACTAAAGATTTCTTCCTGTTTGTTAATCCGAGACGGGCTTTCTTCAATTATCTCATGAATTACAGTCCCCTTTTCTTTCAACAACTTAAAAACTTCTCTCGCTTTTGACCCAATTTTAGTGGCAAAATAATGCATCTTTTTATCCAAATTTTCAATGTGATCTTCGATAAGCATTTTCTTTTCAATAGCATCTAATCTTTCCATGACATGCTCAAGAGTCAAAGTTGTTTCATTAATCATAAGAGGTGGTGAGCCCACTAAATTTCCCATAGCATTAAAAGCATCAAGAGAAGGACACATCAAGAAATTTTCACCGGTAATCGTATCAAGGACCAAATCCTGCAAATAATCATGACGATATCCAGGCAATGATCATTATATAGGCATCACGTCCAAGATTAGTAGACCGACTCCTGCCTGCATCTACTACTGTTGCTCCACACATTGACCGCTATCCAGCATGCATCTAGTGTATTAAGTTCATGGAAAAATGGAGTAATGCAATAAGAATGATGACATGATGTAGACAAGATCTATTTATGTAGAAATAGACCCCATCTTGTTATCCTTAATAGCAACGATACATACGTATTGGTTCCCCTTCTGTCACCGGGATCAAGCATCGTAAGATCGAACCCATCACAAAGCACCTCTTCCCATTGCAAGCTAAATAGATGAAGTTGGCCAAACAAACCCAAATATCGGAGAAGAAATACGAGGCTATAAGTAATCATGCATATAAGAGATCAAAAGAAGACTCAAATAACTTTCATGGATAAAAAGATAGATCTGATCATAAACTCAAAGTTCACCGAATCCCAACAAACACACCGCGAAAAGAGTTACATCATATGGATCTCCAAGAGACCATTGTATTGAGAATCAAACGAGAGAGAGAAATCCATCTAGCTACTAACTACGGACCCGTAGGTCTACAAAGAACTACTCACACATCATTAGAGAGGCACCAATGGACATGATGCACCCCTCCGAGATGGTGTTGATTGGATCTGTGGTTTCTGGAACTTGCGGCGACTGGAATTGATTTTCGCCGACTCCCCTAGGGTTTATGGAATATTGGTGTATTTATAGAGTAAAGAGGCGGTTTGGTGGGCACCCGAGGTGGGCACAACCCACCAGGGCGCGCCTGGGCCCACTGGATGTCTTCTGGTCCAAAAAATCCACAAAAAGTTTCACTGCATTTGGACTCCGTTTGGTATTGATTTCTTGCGATGTAAAAACATGCAGAAAACAGCAACTGGCACTTGGCACTATGTCAATAGGTTAGTACCAAAAAATGATATAAAATGACTATAAAATGATTATAAAACATCCAAGAATGATAATATAACAGCATGGAACAATAAAAAATTATAGATACATTGGAGACATATCAGTGCTCCCGTGCAACCCTTAGCCAAAATAGCGGAGACGTAAGGGGCAGACATAGGAGGCAACCCGGCTTGACCAAAGATATGTTGATAATCATAGCATAGAAAGTTGGCAAAACGACCAAGGAAGAATTCACACTGGCCGGAGAATGACATGGATGAGGGCGAGGGATTTAACAGCGTGAGCCTGATCCAATGCAGGAAACAAGGAGAGTTGCCTCGAGATCCGATCTGGCATCGACCTCGAAAAAGATTCCACGCGTTCCTCCTGGGCGTGATCCGAAATCAAGGCCAGGTGAAGAGCCTTCTAGGTCCTATATGGGATTGATCCCGGAAGAAAAATCTCACATTCATCCGGAACGTTATCTGACATCAGGGTTGAGACAAGCGATTCGTGCTGCTCCTTGACTTGGCACGACACCAAGTTCGCGAAGATCATTTCTCCACGGGAATTTGCGGTGTACTGCATGCTGCCGAACCTGATGGTCCGACCAGGAGCGAAGGACTTGACTTGATTGAGGTGGCCAACCGAGCTGCCAATGAAGGCGACGCTGCCAAAGACAATGATCTGCCCTGATAAGAAGACTACACCAACGCCGACCTGAGCATTGATCTTCAGTCCCAACATCCGCAACGATCACCCATCAGGACCTATATGGGCCACCATTGACGGAACCTAAACTGGTAGATCTAAAGGTACATATCCTAAGCTAGGCGTCTAAGAGAGATGGTAACAAGGACACATGATTTCACCCAAGTTTAGGCTCTCCGAAGAGATAATACCCTACGCCATGCTTGTGTTTATTGCGTTCGAGTGTAGTATAGAGTACATGTATGTACGAAGAGATTCTAATGCGCCCTCTATGAGCCTGGACCCTGAGTTTATATAGGTGTCGGGTTTTTTTAGGGTTACAAGTTCCTAGCCGGCTATGTATGAGAAGACAGGGTTCTCCACGGAAACAATGTCTTGGAGTATACGGCAAGTCTTCTAGATATTCCTTGTAATCATCATGGGCTGCCCCCAAAGTGGCCTAGGACAGAACCGACATGGGGGTCCTCAGCCCGGCCCAACAGGCTGGGAGTCGACATGGCGGAAGCCCACTAGCCGGGACACCGTCATTAGTGGTGTGGCGATGGGAGTAGTACTTATGCAAGACAACCACTGACTTGCTTATATTAGCAAGGTTATGGGGCCCAAGACAATAAGAGCATAATTGGTTTGCTGCCAAAAATTGGCATGCCAATGTTTGGCAGTGTGACAAATATTGGCTACTACTTGGTTGGTTACCGAGTTGTCTTGTCTATCTCACATAAAGTTGCCAGTAGTTGGCAAGCTTGGTGTTGCAAATATTTGGCAATGCCAAATGTTGGCGGCACACCAATCATGCTCTAACACTTTTAATCTATGACAAAGATTATCTGCCATATTGATGGCCATAGAACAATAGAGGTCAAATCTATTAGTGAAGGATTTTGTGATTAAAACTAATCAAAAAAGTTTAATCTATCTCAGTGATCAGTGATTGTGCATTGAATGGCAACAAAAAGCTCTTACTAAGCCCCATGTGGTTATCCTATAAAAAAGGGTGTGGAAAATTCTGCATATGACTCCTTGTCAAGAAGGCCTCACGCAGAGGATCGTCTATTGATAACTATTTTGCATCCTAAATTCTTAGAAGAGGTTATCCAAGGTTGTCATAAATACCAGTAATCTTGGGACTTGATCCAAGAATTAGCCATCAAACCCGATTCATGTTAACATTACTAGTTGCATAATGGTGTTTTGAGATATCAGGGGTGTATGGATTGGCAACAACCAAACATTACATTAGATTTTTTTTCTCCGTGTTTCATGACAGCCCAGTAGAAGGGCATTCAGGATTTCTAGTTACCTACAAAAGTATTCATTATTTTTTCAGATGTAAAGCTATGAAATCCTTCCACGAGGAAAGTTGTGCTTCTTGTTTGATCTGCCAACAAGCTAAGCCAGAGAGAGTTGCATATCCGAGGCTATTATCTCCTCTTCGTATGCCATCTGGAGTTTGGCATACAGCCAAAATGGATTTTACCTTTGCTTGCCTACATCTGGTATTTTATTCCTTTAAAGCACATTTTCCCTGCTCATAAGATTGTTGATGTGTTTAATGAAAACATATACAAATTGCACAGTTTGCCAAAATATGTAGTTTCGGACAAAGATATTATATTCACTAATTCATTCTCACAAACTTTTAAAAAAAATTCTACATGAATTGAAAATGAGTTCTGCTTATCATCCCTTCACCGATGGTCAAACATTGAGAGTGAAAATTAGCAGATTGAGTGTTATCTCAAATGCCTCGCCAGTGGTTATCCTAAATAGTGGAATGTTTATCTCTTTCTAAATTGTGGTACAACACTAACTGGCATTCATCAATTGACAAGTCACCCTTTGAAGTATTGAATGGACATAGCCCTAGGTATTTTGGATTCTCTACATATGGTACAGTGGCCCTTGTGGATGTTCAACAGTGGTTGGCAGACAGAGTTGTTGTTACTGAATAAATTAAATGACATTTCTATAAAGATCAACATCACATGAAAACTCAAGCTGACAAGAAACAGACTGGAGGAACTTCTTAGGTTGGAGAACAAGATTTTCTCAAGTTGCGGCCTTATGTCGAAGAATCAACTATCCATCATGCTCACCACAAATTGGCATTTCGATACTATGGACCTTTCACTATCCTGGCGAAAATTGGTACTTTCACTATCCATGTTACGCAGTTCAAGAATATGTCGATCCTAAATATCAAGTGCTTCCTTCACTACCTTCCGACTCTGATCATACTCAGGTGTCTCTTCTTGTGTTGCAACATCATGTTCGTCAGCAAGATCACCACAATTTGGCGCAAACATTGCTCAGGTGGAGTGAAGGTGACATTAAAGAAACAACTTGGGGTAGATTTTGAAGGAAATATGCCCTAGAGGCAATAATAAAGTTGTTATTTATATTTCCTTATATCATGATAAATATTTGTTATTCATGCTAGAATTGTATTAACCGGAAACTTAGTACATGTGTGAATACATAGACAAACAGAGTATCCCTAGTATGCCTCTACTTGACTAGCTCGTTAATCAAAGATGGTTAAGTTTCCTAGCTATAGACATGTGTTGTCATTTGATGAACGAGATCACACCATTAGAGAATGATGTGACGGACAAGACCCATTCGTTAGCTTAGCACTATGATTGTTTAGTTTATTGCTATTGCTTCCTTCCTGACTTATACATGTTCCTATGACTATGAGATTATGCAACTCCCGAATACCGGAGGAACACTTAGTGTGCTATCAAACATCACAACGTAACTGGGTGATTATAAAGATGCTCTACAGGTGTCTCCGATGGTGTTTGTTGAGTTGGCATAGATCGAGATTAGGATTTGTCACTCCGTGTTTCGGAGAGGTATCTCTGGGCCCTCTCGGTAATGCACATCACTATAAGCCTTGGAAGCAATGTGACTAATGAGTTAGTTGCGGGATGATGCATTACGGAACGAGTAAAGAGACTTGCCGGTAATGAGATTGAACTAGGTATGATGATACCGACGATCGAATCTCGGGCAAGTAACATACCGATGACAAAGGGAACAACGTATGTTGTTATGCGGTTTGACTGATAAAGATCTTCGTAGAATATGTAGGAGCCAATATGAGCATCTAGGTTCCGCTATTGGTTATTGACCAGAGATGTGTCTCGGTCATGTCTACATAGTTCTCGAACCCATAGGGTCCGCACGCTTAACGTTCGATGACGATTTGTATTATGAGTTATGTGTTTTGATGACCGAAGTTTGTTCGGAGTCCCGGATGAGATCACGGACATGAATAGGAGTCTCAAAATGGTCAAGACATAAAGATTCATATATTGGAAGGTTACATTCGGAGTACCGGGGGTTATCGGAACCCCCCGGGAAGTTAATGGGCCACCATGGGCCTTAGTGGAGAAGAGACAGGGCTGGCCAGGAGGTGGCGCATGCCCCCTTGCCCCAATCCGAATTGGACACGGGGAGGGGGCGGCGCCCCCCTCCTTTCTTCTCTCATCCTCCTCCTCCCCCCCTTCTCCCACTTGGAATAGGAAAGGGGGGGCAAATCCTACTAGGTTTGGAGTCCTAGTAGGACTCCCCCCCATGGCGCGCCTCCCCTTTGGCCGGCCTCCTCCTTCCCCTCCTTTATATATGTGGGGAGGGGGCACCCTAGGACACACAAGTTGATCTTTTAGCCGTGTGCGGTGCCCCCCTCCACAGTTACACACCTCGGTCATATCGCCGTAGTGCTTAGGCGAAGCCCTGCGCCGGTAACTTCATCATCACCGTCGCCACGCCGTCGTGCTGACGAAACTCTCCCTCGGCCTCAACTGGATCGAGAGTACGAGGGACGTCATCAAGCTGAACGTGTGCTGAACACGGAGGTGCCGTACGTTCGGTGCTAGGATCGGTCGGACCATGAAGACATACGACTACATCAACCGCGTTGATAAAACGCTTCCGCTTTCGGTCTACGAGAGTACGTGGACACACTCGCCCCGGTCGTTGCTATGCTTCTCCTATATAGATCTTGCGTGATCGTAGGAATTTTTTTGAAATTACTGCATTCCCCAACAGTGGCATCTGAGCCAGGTCTATGCGTAGATGTTATATGCACGAGTAGAACACAAAGAGTTGTGGGCGATAATAGTCATACTACTTACCAGCATGGCATACTTTGATTCGACGGTATTGTTGGATGAAGCGGCATAGACCGACATTACATGACCACGTTCATGAGACTGGTTCTACCGACGTGCTTGACACACAGGTGGCTAGTGGGTGTCTGTTCCTCCAACTTTAGTTGAATCGAGTTTGACTACGCCCGGTCCTTATTGAAGGTTGAAACAACACAATTGTGGTTTTGATGCGTAGGTAAGAACGGTTCTTGCTAAGCCCGTAGCAGCCACGTAAAAATTGCAACAACATAGTAGAGGACGTCGAACTTGTTTTTGCAGGGCTTGCTGTGATGTGATATGGTCAAGACGTGATGATATATAAATTGTTGTATGAGATGATCATGTTTTGTAAAAGTTATCGACAACTGGCGGGAGCCTTATGGTTGTCTCTTTATTGTATGAAATGTAGTCGCCATGTAATTGCTTTACTTTATCACTAAGCGGTAGCGATAGTCGTAGAAGCAATAGTTAGCGAGACGACAACGATGCTACGATGGAGATCGAGGTGTCAAGCCGGTGACGATGGTGATCATGACGGTGCTTTGGAGATGGAAATCAAAGGCACAAGATGATGATGGCCATATCATATCACTTATATTAATTGCATGTGATGTTTATCCTTTATGCATCTTATTTTGCTTAGTACGGCGGTAGCATTATAAGATGATCTCTCACTAAATTTCAAGGTACAAGTGTTCTCCCTGAGTATGCACTGTTGCTACAGTTCGTCGTGCCGAGACACCACATGATGATCGGGTGTGATAAGCTCTACGTTCACATACAACGGGTGCAAGCCAGTTTTGCACACGCACAATACTCGGGTTAAACTTGACGAGCCTAGCATATGCAGATATGGCCTCGGAACACTGAGACCGAAAGGTCGAGTGTGAATCATATAGTAGATATGATCAACATAGTGATGTTCACCATTGAAAGCTACTCCATCTCACGTGATGATCGGACATGGTTTAGTTGATATGGATCACGTGATCATTTAGATGACTAGAGAGATATCTATCTAAGTGGGAGTTCTTAAGTAATATGATTAATTGAACTTTAATTTATCATGAACTTAGTACCTGATAGTATTTTGCATGTCTATGTTGTTGTAGATCAATGGCCCGTGCTACTGTTCCTTTGAATTTTAATGCGTTCCTAGAGAAAGCTAAGTTGAAAGATGATGGTAGCAACTACACGGACTGGGTCCGTAACTTGAGGATTATCCTCATTGCTGCACAGAAGAATTACGTCCTGGAAGCACCACTAGGTGCAAGACCCGCTGCAGGAGCAACTCCGGACGTTATGAATGTCTGGCAGAGCAAAGCTGATGACTACTCGATAGTTCAGTGTGCCATGCTTTACGGCTTAGAACCGGGACTTCAATGACGTTTTGAACGTCATGGAGCATATGAGATGTTCCAGGAGTTGAAGTTAATATTTCAAGCAAATGCCCGGATTGAGAGATATGAAGTCTCCAATAAGTTCTATAGCTGCAAGATGGAGGAGAATAGTTCTGTCAGTGAACATATACTCAGAATGTCTGGGTACCACTACCACTTGACTCAACTGGGAGTTAATCTTCCTGATGATAGTGTCATTGACAGAGTTCTTCAATCACTGCCACCAAGCTACAAAAGCTTCGTGATGAACTATAATATGCAAGGGATGGATAAGACAATTACCGAGCTCTTCGCGATGCTAAAAGCTGCAGAGGTAGAAATCAAGAAGGAGCATCAAGTGTTGATGGTCAACAAGACCACTAGTTTCAAGAAAAAGGGTAAAGGGAAGAAGGGGAACTTCAAGAAGAACGGCAAGCAAGTTGCTGCTCAAGTGAAGAAGCCCAAGTCTAGACCTAAGCCTGAGACTGAGTGCTTCTACTGCAAAGGGACTGGTCACTGGAAGTGGAACTGCCCCAAGTATTTGGCGGATAAGAAGGATGGCAAAGTGAAAGGTATATTTGATATACATGTTATTGATGTGTACCTTACTAATGCTCGTAGTAGCGCCTGGGTATTTGATACTGGTTCTGTTGCTCATATTTGCAACTCGAAACAGGGGCTACGGGTTAAGCGAAGATTGGCTAAGGACGAGGTGACGATGCGCGTGGGAAATGGTTCCAAAGTCGATGTGAACGCCGTCGGCACGCTACCTCTACATCCACCTTCCGGATTAGTTTTAGACCCGAATAATTGTTATTTGGTGCCATCGTTAAGCATGAACATTATATCTGGATCTTGTTTGATGCGGGACGGTTATTCATTTAAATCAGAGAATAATGGTTGTTCTATTTATATGAGTAATATCTTTTATGGTCATGCACCCTTGATGAGTGGTCTATTTTTGTTGGATCTCCATAGTAGTGACACACATATTCATAGTATTGAAGCCAAAAGATATAAATTTAATATTGACAGTGCAACTTATTAGTGGCACTGCCGTTTGGTTCACATTGGTGTAAAGCGCATGAAGAAACTCCATGCTGATGGGATTTTGGAATCACTTGATTATGAATCACTTGATGCTTGCGAACAATGCCTCATGGGCAAGATGACTAAAACTCCCTTCTCCGGAACAATGGAGCGAGCAACAGACTTGTTGGAAATAATACATACCAATGTATGCGGTCCGATGAGTGTTGAGGCTCGCGGCGAGTATCGTTATTTTCTGGCCTTCACAGATGATTTGAGCAGATATGGATATATCTACTTGATGAAACATAAGTCTAAAACATTTGAAAAGTTCAAAGAATTTCAGAGTGAAGTGGAAAATCATCGTAACAAGAAATAAAATTTCTACGGTCTGATCGTGGAGGAGAATATTTGAGTTACGAGTTTGGTCTTCATTTGAGACAATGCAGAATAGTTTCGCAACTCACGCCACCCGGAACACCACAGCGTAATGGTGTGTCCGAACGTCGTAACCGCACTTTATTAGATATGGTGCGATCTATGATGTCTCTTACTGATTTACCGCTATCATTTTGGGGTTATGCTTTAGAGACGGCTGCATTCACGTTAAATAGGGCACCATCTTAATCCGTTGAGACGACAGCTTATGAATTGTGGTTTGGCAAGAAACCCAAGTTGTCGTTTCTTAAAGTTTGGGCTGAGATGCTTATGTGAAAAAGCTTCAACCTGATAAGCTTGAACCCAAATCGGAGAAATGTGTCTTCATAGGATACCCAAAGGAGAATGTTGGGTACATCTTCTATCACAGATCCGAAGGCAAGATATTCGTTGCTAAGATTGGATCCTTTCTAGAAAAGGAGTTTCTCTCGAAAGAAGTGAGTGGGAGGAAGTAGAACCTGATGAGGTAATTATACCTGCTCCCGAATTGGAAAGTAGTTCATCACAGAAATCAGTTCCAGTGATTCTTACACCAATTAGTGAGGAAGCTAATGATAGTGATCATGAAACTTTAGATCAAGTTACTACCGAACCTTGTAGGTCAACCAGAGTAAGATCCGCACCAGAGTGGTACGGTAATCCTGTTCTGGAGGTCATGTTACTTGACCATGACAAACCTACGAACTATGAGGAAGCGATGATGAGCCCAGATTCCGCGAAATGGCTTGAAGCCATGAAATCTGAGATGGGATCCATGTATGAGAACAAAGTATGGACTTTGGTTGACTTGCCCGATGATCGGCAAGCCATAGAGAATAAATGGATCTTCAAGAAGAAGACTGACACTGACGGTAATGTTACTGTCTACAAAGCACGACTTGTTGCGAAATGTTTTCGACAAGTTCAAGGAGTTGACTACGATGAGACTTTCTCACCCGTAGTGATGCTTAAGTCTGTCCGAATCATGTTAGCAATTGCCGCATTTTATGATTATGAAATTTGGCAAATGAATGTCAAAGCTGCATTCCTGAATGGATTGCTAGAAGAAGAGTTGTATATGATGCAACCAGAAGGTTTTATCGATCCAAAGGATGCTAACAAAGTGGGCAAGCTCCAGCGATCCATTTATGGACTGGTGCAAGCCTCTCGGAGTTGGAATAAACATTTTGATAGTGTGATCAAAGCATATGGTTTTATACAGACTTTTGGAGAAGCCTGTATTTACAAGAAAGTGAGTGGGAGCTCTGTAGCATTTCTAATATTATATGTGGATGACATATTGTTGATTGGAAATGATATAGAATTTCTGGATAGCATAAAGGCATACTTGAATAAAAGTTTTTCTATGAAAGACCTCGCTGAAGCTGCTTACATATTGGGCATCAAGATCTATAGAGATTGATCAAGATGCTTAATTGGACTTTCACAGAGCACATACCTTGATAAAGTTTTGAAGAAGTTCAAAATGGATCAAGAAAAGAAAGGGTTCTTGCCGGTGTTACAAGGTGTGAAGTTGAGTCAGACTCAATGCCCGACCACTACAGAAGATAGAGAGAAAATGAAAGTCATTCCCTATGCTTCAGTGATAATCCCCAAGTTCAGGGAATCATCGTAGCAATTCCCAAAGGTGGAAGTGATAAGTATGGAGTGTCGAACCCACAAGGAGCTAAAGGTAAGATCAATATTCTCTCAAGTCCTATCTGCCACTGATACGACTCTACGTACACCGAACGTTTGCTTCCAACTAGAAACGAGAAATAAAACTACGTTGTGGGTATGAAGAGGATAACTTTGCATGGTATCGGAGAGCTAAAATATAAAAGTAGGTGCTGTTATCATAAAGTTAGAATATATTACTAAATATTATAAATAGCGAGTGTGGAATAATGATGGGTCGGTGTGCGGAATTATCCTAGGCAATCGTTAGCAAGACCGGTAGTCGTCATTGCAATTTCATATGAGGGAGAGGCATAAGCTAACATACTTTCTCTTCTTGGATCATATGCACTTATGATTGGAACTCTAGCAAGCATCCGCAACTACTAAAGATCATTAAGGTAAAATCCAATCATAGCATTAACATATCAAGTCCCCTTTATGCCATACGCCACAACCCCCTTACTCGGGTTTATGCTTCTGTCACTCAAGCAACCCACTATAAGTGAATCATGAACATATTGCAACACCCTACAGCGGGAATCCCTCACGCTTTCGCGACACGGAGGGCACAATAGGACAGCACCAAAATAAAACATACAACTCATACCAATCTAGATCATCAATCAACCCAAAGACAAAGGATATCTACTCAAAACATCATAGGATGACAACACATCATTGGATCATAATATGTGGCAAAGCACCATGTTCAAGTAGGGATTATAGCGGGGTGCGGGAGAGTGGACCATGTAAAATAGATGAGGATGGTGATGTTGATGAAGACGATCACCGCAGCGATGATTCCCCTCCCGATGGCACTCCGGCGCCAACGAGAGAGAGGAGGAGAGGTTCTCCCCCTTGTGCTTCCTCCTCCATGGCCTCCCCCCTGGATGGGGAGAGGTTCCCCCTCTAGTCCTTGGCCTTCATGGCGATGCTGGCTGAGGGAGTCCTGGACTAAGGGCTCCTCGGGCGTCCGACCTGTTAGACATGGGCCGGACTGATGGGCTATGAAGATACGAAGACCGTAGACTTTCTCCCGTGTCCGGATAGGACTCTCCTTGGCCTGGAAGGCAAGCTTGGTGATCAAATATGAAGATTCATTTCTCTGTAACCGACCTTGTGTAACCCTAGATCCCTCCGGTGTCTATATAAACCAGAGGGCTAGGTCCGTAGAGGCCAATCATCATAGCCATAGTCATACAGGCTAGACTTCTAGGGTTTAGCCATTATGATATCGTGGTAGATCAACTCTTGTAACACTCGTATTCGTCAAGATCAATCAAGCAGGAAGTAGGGTATTACCTCCATAGAGAGGGCCCGAACCTGGGTAAACATTGTGTCCCCTGTCTCCTGTTACCATCAACCTTAGATTCATATTCGGGACCCCCTACCCGAGATCCACCGGTTTTGACACCGACATTGGTGCTTTCATTGAGAGTTCCACTGTGTCGTCGTCGAAAGGTTTGATGGCTCCTTGAATCATCTACAATGATGCTGTCCAAGGGGAAGTCTTCCTCCCCGGACAGATCTTCGTATTCGGCGGCTTCGCACTGCGGGCCAACTCGCTTGGCCATCTCGAGTAGATCGAAAGCTACGCCCCTGGCCATCAGGTCAGATTCGGGAGCTTGAACTAAGTCGCGGATATCCGCGGAGACTTGGTCTTCGACGGATTCGAGACCACGGTAGCCGCTCCCTGCCACCACGATGAACATGACGTAAATCTGTCATCGGACCACACCCAGGAAATAGTGCCTGTAACTGCTCTGGCCTTAGATCCGGAGCAGATCGCGCCATCCGAGGACGGGAAGCTCAACCCCACCACAGAAACCACAGACTCAGCGGCGTTGGAGCCACACATAGACCTAATTTCAGGTGATGTCTGTGCCATCGGAACCATGGACTCGTCTCCGGCTACAGGTTCCAAACCTTGCGCGTCCGCGTACGTCGAGCTTGATCGGTCATCGATCGTCGAATTCAGCTGTGCGGAAATCTTCCGGCACTCGCCCTTGGGCGACGTGCTAAACTCATTAAAAAGTCTATCCCTAGCGGGGGACTCACAACCGAATTATATCCGGTTCGAACTGGAGGCTGATGACGGAGAATTTCGTTTCCCACCCACCGCCCACTTCATAGCCACTGTTGAGGACTTAACCGACACGCTCGATTACGGCTCCGAAGACATCAACGATATGGACGACGATGCTGGAGAAGAAGAGGCCCTAAACCCGCCGTTTACCGGACGTTGGACGGCCACTTCTTCGTATGACGTATACATGGTGGATTCACCAAAAGGGAACAGCGGCGATGACAAGGAAGATCCAGTTAAGGATGACCCTCCTAAGATACCACCAAAGCGCCGGCATCAGCGGCGCCGCTCTAAATCACGCCGCAGTAAAGACAACAACAACCGCCACAGGAGAAGCTAACACTCCGGACGGCCCCGAAGATAATGAAGACCCCGTTGCGGCAACCTCCGAACAGGACGAACGGGAAGATGGGCAAGTTAGCCCTGATGAACAGGCCATAAACGAAGACTCGGAGGACAGTAATTATTTTCCGCTCTCCGAGGAGGAGGTGAGCCTCGACAACGAGGATTTTATCGTGTCTGAGGAACCTCTCGAGCAGGAGCGCTTTAAGCGTCAGCTAATAGCTACTGCAAGGAGCCTAAAAAAGAAGCAGCAGCAGCTTCAAGTTGATCAAGATCTGCTAAACGATAGATGGACTGATGTCCTGGCAGCCGAGGAATACGGCCTCAAGCGCCCAGCCAAAAGCTACCCAAAGCGTGAATTGCTATCCCAGTTCGATGAGGAGGCACTGGAGCCCATACCATCACCGCACAATGCGGCTAACCGACCACCACGTGGTCGAGACAAGACGGCAACTCAAGCCAAACACCAGCCCACCCCACCTCGCCGTAAAGGCAGAGATAAAACAACTCGGGGTTATACATATGACCTTCGGTAGGACCTGGACAATAGAGCAGGACATACCAGATCGATCTTCAGATCGCGTGGACATGCCCCGACACGTGACGATGGCTATCTATTCGGACGTGACAAACCTAGTCACACCCGGGCCGAAAACCGCAGACGGACTCCATCAGAGCTACGTCGCAATGTGGCCCAATATAGAGGTGCCGCACACCCTCTTTGCTTCACAGATGAAGTAATGGAGCACGAATTCCCAGAAGGTTTTAAACCCGTGAATATCGAGTCATACGATGGAACAACTGATCCTGCGGTATGGATCGAGGGTTTTCTTCTCCATATCCATATGGCCCACGGAGATGACCTTCATGCCATCAAATACCTCCCACTAAAACTTAAAGGGCCATCTCGGCATTGGCTAAACAGTCTGCCTGAAAACTCAATTGGCAATTGGGAGGATTTGGAAGACGCCTTCCGCGACAACTTCCAAGGTACATATGTCCGAACACAAGACGCCGATGACTTAAGTCACATCGTCCAGCAGCCCGGAGAGTCAGTCAGGAAGCTCTGGACTAGGTTCTTAGTTAAAAAAAACCAAATCGTCGACTGTCCGGACGCGGAAGCCCTAGCGGCCTTAAAACACAGCGTTCGGGACGAGTGGCTCGCCCGCCACCTCGGTCAAGAAAAAACAAAATCCATGTAATCCCTTACCACTCTGATGACCCGCTTTTGCGTGGGAGAAGACAGCTGGCTCACTCGTAGAAGCAACAGCGCCAGCGATCCGGGCACTTCCGAAGTCCGGGACGGCAATGGCAAGCCATGACGTAGTAAACCCAAACATCACAATGATAAGGAAAGAACGCACAACACAGCGGTCAACGCCGGATTCAGCGGTCCCAAGCCAGGTCAACAGAAAAAGCCATTCAAGGCAAATAGATACGGACCATCCAATTTAGACAAGATATTGGACCGGCCCTGCCAGATTCATGGCAACCCCGATAAACAAGCCAACCACACCAACAGAAGCTATTGGGTTTTCAAACAGGCCGGCAAGCTCAACGCCGAACACAAGGGGAAGAGGCCGCCCGGTGATAGCGACGACGAAGAGACTCACCAACTAAATACCGGGGATCAGAAGCAGTTTCCCCCCGAAGTAAAAACAGTGAACATGGTATACATGACACACACCTCTACAGGGGAGCACGAGAATCACTCCCTCCGGACTGACGATCATACTACGGTTACTTCAGCCGAAGTGCAAAGCGGTCTTATTAAACCACATACCTTGTCGGCCATTAAGCCACCAGTCTCCATTCAGCATGACTGAACAATATCGGAGTTGGACTAGCAGTTCGGCTTCCACCGTCTGCCTCATATACCCGCGAAATATGTACCGCGCATACATCACTATGCACTTAAAATACCTGGGCATCGGCGGAAGCACAATACGGACGGGCCTACAAGTACTCCCATAACCTCCTTCCTTTTTCTTTTCTAATTACTCTTTCTTTTTCATTATCCTTTATCACAGGTGGCTCAAAAGCTGGTCATCTCACTGACTCTATCAGGAGTTCGGGTTCGTATATTTACCCAAAGTCCACTCCCGTCAAGGAGCCCCTTGACCGAGGAAAGGCGGCGCAGACGTACGACAGGAGGTCCAAAATAACTTTTTGTAGACCGCACTCTCTATTTTTGAGCCTGTAAAGTGCCTTTTTCCTCAGCCGTCGACCCCTGGCATGTCAAATATCCAGGGTCATGGCGTTATTATTTATAAAATGATGATCGGCATATCACTCAGGTTCTAGTGAACATAATCCGTACGCAGTATTCACTTTTCTCTAAAGAGCTAATTTTTTCCGATTGTTTCACACTTGCACCTCGGCACAATCGCCAGGGGCTCGGTATGGGAACAAATTGAGTTGCCAACAAAGTTCGAACAGCTTTACAGCACACTTCGGCGTCACGAGTTTGGCCTTATATGCACCAGCTCCGAATCATGTGTTTGGTCAATAGTTGGGTTGCCCGGCTCCTGTGCTTACTACCTTACGTTCCGCTATATCGGCTAGGGTAGTAAAGGGAGAACTACTGTGATTGTGTCCCGGTTCATCCGGATGAGCACCTCAGTAGAGAAAGCCGAAAACTGACTGTCAATGCGAGAGCTGGTCAACCACTCGATGACTTACTAGAATCTTTCGCGATCCTTTCCGTACTAAATGAAGGGCCATTCTTCAGGTCATACATGTAACGCACCGTATTCGGATAACCGCGTACATACCAGGGGCTATATCGTAGACCCACCATAAAACTCCTATGGCTAAGTGAAAGTGTTAATGCCCTATAGTTCGATTGCCTAGTTCGCCGCATTGACACCTTCTTCATGGACCAAGACGTTGGGGTAAGAGTAATCAAGTGCTTTTCTGAACACCCCCGTATTTTCTACGAGGGGGCTGAAGCCGACGACTGGAAAACTTTCAGATTATACAAAAATGGCCGCACAGGAGGAACTAAAGCTTTTTAAGTGACTGTCATAATGTTATAATAATATTGTCTATTACAATTCTAATACATTTCATTCGAATATTATGTCTTTCGAGCACTGACCCTCTATCAAGTAGGCACCCTCTAACACGTCCTCGAAATAATGCCCTGATGCGTGATGGTCCTTGCCCTTAGGTGGACTCTTTGCTGCAACATCAGTGGCCTTCATCTTCGCCCAATATGTCTTGACGCGGGCAAAGGCCATCCGTGCACCTTCAATGCACGTTGACCGCTTAACGGCGTCGATACGTGGCACCACATCAATAAGTCGCTGCACCAAACCGAAATAACTATCCAGAATTGGCTCGGTCGGCCACATCCGGACCACGACGTCCTTCATGGCGAATCCGGACATCTTGCGGAGCTCTGCCCACTGGGCCATCTGTTCGTTCAGCAACAGCGGACGCTTTGGCATGCTAAACTGCGACCAGAACAGCTTTTCGGTTTCACGTCCTTCTTGCGCTTGGAAAAACTGGGTCGCATCGGAGACACTCTTCGACAAGTCCAACAATGCGTCTGGAGAACTCCACACTTGATTAAGCGGGGCATAATTCGGATCGCCGAACTTAGTTTGTAATAAAAAGGGCTTACCAGCCGCGATCTCCCTCGCTTGCCAGATCTCCTTGCGGGCCGCTCTAGACTCGGACCGCTCTTCTTTCGCCTCTTGCAAGGCCTTGTCAAGATCAGCCGTTCTGGCTTTATTATCCTTCTCGAGAAATTCGCAGCGGCTAGCGGCATCCTTTAGCTCAAGCGCCATCGTGGATATTTTCTCCTCGTATTGGCACCGAGCAGCCTGTTCGGCCTTTAACTCGGCAGATGCCTTTTCGGCAGCCGCATTACTAATCCTGGCCTGTTCCTTGGCCTGGGCTAGCTCAGCCCGAAGGATCTCAACTGCGGTGGCACCATCTGCAGTCATGCATATCTCAGTATACTATTCTTAGCGTCATGCTTATATTATACGCATGTGCATATAATGACTGCCCCAAAAAATACCTTGCGCCTCGTCAAGCCGCTTGTTGATAAGCGTGATGTCATCATCCGCCTCATCAATCTTCCGCTGCAGATCTGCAATCTCTGTAGTCTGGGCAGTAGCCAGGGAGGTAATAGCCTGTGTTACAATTAGTCAGATTATTTCCTGGGCATATCTTTTTGATCCTCCGATCGCCTCCCTTGGGAAGCCAATCAGAGTCTCAGGGGCTACTATCTATACACAGGCGCATTTTGTGAACAACACAATCGAAAAATATTACAGTACAAACCTCAAAGCCTCTTAGCAGGCTCGTGAAGGCCTCATTCAATCCGCTTTTCGCGGACAGGACCTTTTCAACCACTGTACCCATCAAGGTACGATGTTCCTCTGAGACGGACGCCTGTCGCAGCATGTTCATCAATATATCCGGCGCTTCTGGATCTCGGGAAGTTGCTATAGGAGTATGGCCTCCCTTTGAAGGGCTCCGTTTATTTGTCCCTGGAGTTGTCTCTGGCTGTAAGCTGGGCAGTCCGAGGTCTTTATTGTTGGCCCACGGACCCTGGGCCACCGAAGTATCACCTTCGGGTAGTGTCTTCATCATCCCTCGCACCACTTGTTGATCAGGGGAGACCCTCCGGGACGACACCTCGAAGTCGTCCGCCCTATTGGGCGAGGAGACAGGTGGAGGCGTCTCGCTTTCCATCATCTCCGAGAGAAGGTCCCCCAAAGAAGAGGATTGTTGAAGAAGACTGTGCGCCGAGCTGCAAATACATATATTCTAGATGTTACCTTGGTCACAGGAAAGGAACCGGATATGTTCAAAACACCCTTGTTCACTTATGATTTGGCTAAAGGCTTGTCCTCACTGCGGGCCTGCGCGATGACGTCGTCCTCCAAGCCCGAGCCACCCGACAGGGGCACTTTGCCTCGCTTAGGAGCCTTTTCCTCCCAACCATCGGAGGCGGCCCTTTTCTTACCGTGGGGAGAAGAGATGTTGGCTTCTCCTCCACTCTTGTCTTCGGACGATGGAATTTTGATTTCCCCGGACGCATTGTCCGATATACCTTCGGGATGGAGGCCACCTTTGATCCTCCCGCTCTCCGCCTTGTCCTCCTTCGCAGGCATCTGGTATGGTGCTGGGGCCAGCATCCTTGTTAGGATGGGATCCGCTGAGTCTTTGGGGAGGGGAGCCGAACACCTAATTTGCTCCGCTTTCTTTATCCAGCCCTGGAAGAAGATAGTTTGCTCAGTATCATATTACGACATACATGGTAAAAATCGTTCGGGAGTCGATCGCTTACCGAGGTATCCGGATGGTTGCAGTCGAGCCCGATGTCCTCGGTGGTGTCCGGCCACTGTTTTCGTTTCCCAAAAAAAACTTCCACATTCCTTTGTGCGTAGTGCCAAAGAAGTGTTGGAGGGTCCGTGGTCCTTTCGGATTAAACTCCCACATACGGAGAGGCCTACACTAGCATGGCAGGGCTCGGCGGACTAGCATTACTTGAATCACGTTGACAAGATCGATGTCCTTCTCAAGGAGGGTTCGGATGCGGCTCTATAGAGTATGCACTTCATCAGCTGATCCCCAGTCCAGCCCCTTATTAATCCATGATGCAAGCTGTAACGGAGGGCCAGAACGGAACGCAAGTATAGCTGCCCACATGGTACCGCGGGGTTCTGTAACGTAAAACCACTCCCGCTGCCATTGGTTGGAAGTTTCGATGAAAGAGCCTTTTGGCCAGAGAGTATTGGTAAGCTTGCTCACTATAGCACCACCGCACTCCGCCTGTTTCCCGTCGACTACCTTCAGCTTCACATTAAAGGTCTTGAGCCCTAAGACGAAGTGTGGGGGAATTCGGAGGAAGGCCTCACATGTGATGATAAACGCCGAGACGTGGAGGAAAGAATCTGGGGCTAGATCGTGAAAATCTAGTCCGTAATAAAACATGAGCCCCCGGACGAAGGGGTGAAGAGAGAATCCTAGCCCACTGAGGAAGTGAGAGATGAATACGACCCTCTCGGCGGATCTGGGAGTCGGAATAACCTGTCCTAGAGCAGGAAGCCTGTGGGGGATCTCCGCGGTCAGGTATCTGGCCGCCCGGAGCTTCGCAATGTCCTCCTCTGTAACAGATGAAGCCACCCATCGGCCCTATGGGCTGGGTCCGGACATGATTGGGAAGCTTGAAGCAATGAAGTCGAACCTTGGGTGCTAGAACTCGAGGTTGGAAAGGCTGAGGAGAGGTTTGGCATAAAAAGAGACGGCCCTTGGCTCCTTTATAAAGACGGGTATCGGACGCCTCCTCCTAAGCCTGAAAACTTGCCTATTCCTAAGGAATCATCAAAATGGGATGGTTGGGTTACCCACGCTCGTATTGATGAGAATCCCGCAATAAGGGGACACGATCTCTGCTTCGACAAGACGTGCCAATAAAAACCGCGCCTCGAAACGTGGAATGGCAGGACAAGAAACGGTTCGAAATAATGACCGGGCAGACATGATGTCATATTATAGAAAAGTCGTCAGCGGATTGGACTCGTGAAATATTATACTCTCTGCGGTTGTGTGTGGTACCTCTGTTGCAGATTCGGATACATTCGTTGCGTCCGAAGACTATCCTAGAGTATTCGGAAAGGGGAACCCGCCTTGTAATGCCGAGGACAATCTACACGCCGGACACCTCGTCGTTGAAGCCTGGTTCAGGGGCTACTGAGGGAGTCCTGGACTAAGGGGTCCTCGGGTGTCCGACCTATTAGACATGGGCCGGACTGATGGGCTGTGAAGATACGAAGACCGAAGACTTTCTCCCGTGTCCGGATAGGACTCTCCTTGGCATGGAAGGCAAGCTTGGCGATCAAATATGAAGATTCCTTTCTCTGTAACCGACCTTGTGTAACCCTAGATCCCTCCGGTGTCTATATAAACCGGAGGGCTAGGTCCGTAGAGGCCAATCATCATAACCATAGTCATACATGCTAGACTTCTAGGGTTTAGCCATTACGATCTCGTGGTACATTAACTCTTGTAACACTCATATTCGTTAAGATCAATCAAGCAGGAAGTGGGGTATTAACTCCATAGAGAGGGCCCGAACCTGGGTAAACATTGTGTCCCCTGTCTCCTGTTACCATCAACCTTAGACGCACAGTTCGGGACCCCCTACCCGAGATCCGCCGGTTTTGACACCGACAATGGCCCCTCCGAGATCCTTCCCCATGGCCTCCGGTGATGATGGCCCCCTCCGGCAGGGTGCCAGAGAGGGCCTAGATTGATTTCTCATGGCTACAGAGGCTTGTGGCGGTGGAACTTACGATCTAGGTTATTTTCTGGAGGTTTGGGCATTTATAGGAGAGGTTGGCGTCGAGAACAAGTCAGGGGGCCCCACGGGAAGTCCACGAGGCACAGGGGCGCGCTCCAGGGGGGTGGGCGCGCCCCCACCCTCATGGGGCCCACGGGACTCCCCTCCGGTAGATTTTTGTTCAAGTATTTTTCATATTTTCCAGAAAAAATCTCCGTTGATTTTTAGCGCATTCCGAGAACTTTTATTTCTGCACAAAAACAACACCACGGTAGTTCTGCTGAAAACAACGTCAGTCCGGGTTAGTTCTAATCAAATCATACCCAAAATCATATAAAACTATTGTAAACATGGCATGAATACTTCATAAATTATAGATACGTTGGAGACGTATCAGCATCCCCAAGCTTAATTCCTGCTCGTCCTCGAGTAGGTAAATGATAAAAGAAATAATTTATGAAGTGTGAATGCTAGCAAGTTCATAAGTTTGATCAATATAGTTCCAATCACTTTTTCTAGCATCATTATATATCATAACAGTAGCTCAACTCATAAAACTTCTCATGATCAAGTAACAAGCTATTCACACGTTAAAGTGTAGATCATAAACTTTCTTGAAAACTAACAAACTGTGCTCTTAGTCATCAAATAATTGCAATTCATCTTATTTTTGGGAAGGGTCTATGTAAGAGCTTTGATTCAGCAAACTCCACATACTCAACTATCATTTAATCTTTCACAATTGCTGACACTCATGTGATATTTATGGGTTCAAAGTTTTGATCGAACACAGAGAAAGATAGGGGCTTATAGTTTCGCCTCCCAACCTTTTACCTCAAGGGTAATGTCAATAGTAATAATTTATGAGAACCTACATCCAAGTGGATATATATATCCGGATCGCTCCAACACAAAGTGCTTGCCAAAGGAAAATGTAAAAAGGGAAGGTGATGATCACCATGATTCTTGTATAAGGGTAGAAGATAAAAGTAAAAGATAGGCCCTTCGCAGAGGGAAGCAGAGGTTGTTATGCGATTTTATGGTAGAATGCACAAAATCTTAATGCAAAAGAACGTCACTTTATATTGCCGCCTGTGATAAAGACCTTTATTATGCAGTCTGTCGCTTTTATTTCTTCCCTATCACAAGTTCGTATAAAGCTTATTTTCTTCACACTAATAGATCATCATATTTAGAGAGCAATTTTTATTGCATGCACCGATGACAACTTACTTGAAGGATCTTACTCAATCCATAGGTAGGTATGGTGGACTCTCATGGAAAAACTAGTTTAAGGGATGTTTGGAAGCACAAGTAGTATTTCTACTTGGTGCAAAAAATTTGGCTAGCATGAGAGGGAAAGGCAAGCTCAACATGTTGGATGATCCAAGACAATATAACGTTTCGGATATAGGAAAACATAACCCATTAAGTTGTCTTGCTTGTCCAACATCAACCTTTTAGCATGCCATATTTTAATAAGTGCTCACAATTACAAAAGATGTCCAAGATAGTGTATTTATATGTGAAATCTCTCTTCCTTTAATATTCTTTCAAGAATTGTTCAAGTGACCAATTCCGTGTTTGCTAGCTTTCAATAAATTTACCACCTATAATTATTATGTGTGAAGTCATTACTCCCCATGGTATAAGCATATGAAACATATATAAATTCAGATTTATGATATTCAATTCATTCAACCATTTACTCATAGGATATACGTGAAGCACGTGAGTAAACAAGAAACTACTCCAAAAAGATATAAGTGAAGAACACTGAGTAGTCAAATAATTAACTAGCCATGGGAGGATTCTTTTTCATTCAAGATTTCAGATCCAATGATTTTATTCAAACAGCAAGTAAAATTGAAAATACTCTCCAAGCAAAACACATATCATGTGACGAATAAAAATATAGCTCCGAGTAAGGTATACCGATAGTTTTGAAGACAAAAGATGGGATGCCTTCCGGGGCATCCCCAAGCTTAGGCGCTTGAGTATTCTTTGAATATTACCTTGGGGTGCCTTGGGCATCCCCAAGCTTAGTGTCTTTCCACTCCTTATTCTCCTCATATCGATATCTCACTCAAAACTTGAAAACTTCAATCACACAAAACTTAATGGAACTTCGTGAGATGGGTTAGTATCATAAAGAGTAAACCATTCACTTTGGTACTGTTAGAGACAAGGTTCATAATTGTTCTCACACAATGCCTACTGTACCATATCATTTCTACAAATTATATTGAGAAATATAAGCCATAGAAACTAGAAATCAAGCAAACTATGCAATGAAAACAGAATCTGTCAGAAACAGAACAGTCTGTAATGATCTGAACAGAAATCATACTTATGCTACTCCAAAAATTATTAAATAAATTGGTGAACGTGAGGAATTTGTCTATTAATCTTCTGGAAAAAGAATCAACTCAAAAGCACTCTTCTTTAAAAAATGACAGCTAATCTCGTGAGCGCAAAGTTTCTGTTTTTTACAGCAAGATCACATTAACTTTCACCCAAGTCTTCGCAAAGGTCTTACTTGGCACTTTATTGAAACAAAAGCTACAAAACATGATTACTACAGTAGATTAATCATGTGAACACACAAAAATAGTAAGGGTAAATATTGAGTTGTCTCCCAACAAGCGCTTTTCTTTAATGCCTTTTAGCTAGGCATGATGATTTCAATGATGCTCACATAAAAGATAAGAATTGAAACATAAAGAGAGCATCATGAAGAATATGACTAGCACATTTAAATATAACACACTTCCTATGCCTAGGGATTTTGTGAGCACACAACTTATGGGAACAAGGATCAACTAGCATAGGAAGGCAAACCAAGTATAACTTCAAAACTTTAAGCACATAGAGAGGAAACTTGGTATTATATTCCTCCCTCGTAGTAATTTTCAGGAGCATCATGAATGAATTCAACAATATAACCATCACATAAAGAATTCTTTTCATGATCTACAAGCATAGAAATTTTTCTACTCTCCACATAATCAAAATTCTTATCATTCGGAATAATGGGAGCAAACTCAACAGAATAACGTTCATGTCAGGCATAATCCAATTGAAAATTAAAATCATGATGAAAATTTTCATGGTTAACATTATTCTTTATAGCATACATGCCATCACAATAATCATCATAGATAGCAACTTTGTTCTCATAATCAATTGGAAGCTCTTCCGAAATAGTGGAATCATTACTAACTAAAGTTGACACTCTTCCAAATCCACTTTCGATGATAGTCTTATTCATACTCCAAAAGATATAAGTGAAGTTCATGGATCATTCTACAATTAATATAGACTAACCAATATCCAAGCTCAAAATATATAAGTGAAGCACACGAAGCATTCCCATACTCAAAAGATTTAAGTGAAGCGCAAAGAGCCTTCTATAAGATCATACTCAAAGGATTGTATAAATCAACGAAGCATTCTATAAATAAATGAAGGGCTATCTCATACTAGCATGGTTCCTAAAGAAAAATAAAAACACACAGGACACAAATCATGTGAACAAAACAAAAACCGAGGTATACCGATAATTGTTGAAGAAGAAAGATGGGATGCCAACCGGGGCATCCCCAAGCTTAGATGCTTGAGTATCCTTGAAATATTTACTTGGGGTGCCTTGGGCATCCCCAATCTTGAACTCTTGCCTCTCTTTATTCTTCTCATATTGATAGCTCCTCGATCTTTGAACACTTCATCGACACAAAACTTTAACAAAAACTTTGTGAGATCCGTTAGTATAATAAAGCAAATCACTACCTTTAGGTACTGTTGCAAACTCATTACAATTTCATATTAGAACTATATCTACTGTATTCCAACTTCACCATGGTTCATACCCCCCGATACTACCCATAGATTCATCAAAATAAGCGAACAACACATAGAAAACAGAATCTGTCAAAAACAGGACAGTCTGTAGTAATCTGGAAATTTAGTATACTTCTGTAACTCCAAAAATTCTAAAAAATATATGAAAATTTAAACAAATTGTACAGAAGTAATGTGAAGAAAGTTTCAGACCCATTTGACTCTCCAGTAAGAAACGTAAATTCATGCGCTACAGCCAAAGTTTCTGTTTTTGTACTGCTCAAAGTAAACAAGCAATCTAATCATCCTAAAACCAAAGCTTGGCACATTATTTTTATAATACAATGGATATATACAAGGGGATAATTATTTACAGAGAAACTTCCATGAAAAAATTCTACATTGTTTCCATGAGCATGAACACAAGTGCTCAAGGTCGACCCTCACTTCTTCAAGGCATAACTTTCCAATCACTTCACTTTTTGAAAGACCTTTTAGGCAGAAGAGGCAAGTAATTTTTTCTTGTATTTTCATTCTTTAAAAAAATGTATGTTTCACCCACAACTAAACAGAAACAAAAAGGAAAAACAAAATCTACTTAGTGAAGAAAGCAAACAAGCACACACGAGAATATCAACCCCACGCTATTGCTCCCCGGCAACGGCGCCAGAAAAGAGCTTGATAATCCCCAAGTGCAGGGAATCATCGTAGCAATTCACAAAGGTGGAAGTGATAAGTATGGAGTGTCGAACCCACAAGGAGCTAAAGGTAAGATCAATATTCTCTCAAGTCCTATCTGCCACTGATACGACTCTACGTACACCGAACGTTTGCTTCCAACTAGAAACGAGAAATAAAACTACGTTGTGGGTATGAAGAGGATAACTTTGCATGGTATCGGAGAGCTAAAATATAAAAGTAGGTGCTGTTATCATGAAGTTAGAATATATTACTAAATATTATAAATAGCGAGTGTGGAATAATGATGGGTCGGTGTGCGGAATTATCCTAGGCAATCGTTAACAAGACCGGTAGTCGTCATTGCAATTTCATATGAGGGAGAGGCATAAGCTAACATACTTTCTCTTCTTGGATCATATGCACTTATGATTGGAACTCTAGCAAGCATCCGCAACTACTAAATGTCATTAAGGTAAAACCCAACCATAGCATTAACATATCAAGTCCCCTTTATCCCATACGTCACAACCCCCTTACTCGGGTTTATGCTTCTGTCACTCAAGCAACCCACTATAAGCGAATCATGAACGTATTGCAACACCCTACAGCGGGAATCCCTCACGCTTGCGCGACACGGAGGGCACAATAGGACAGCACCAAAATAAAACATACAACTCATACCAGTCTAGATCATCAATCAACCCAAAGACAAAGGATATCTACTCAAAACATCATATGATGGCAACACATCATTGGATCATAATATGTGGCATAAAGCACCATGTTCAAGTAGGGATTACGGCGGGGTGCGGGAGAGTGGACCGCGTAAAATAGATGAGGATGGTGATGATGATGGTGATGTTGATGAAGACGATCACCGCGGCGATGATTCCCCTCCTGATGGCACTCCGGCGCCACCGAGAGAGAGGAGGAGAGGTTCTCCCCCTTGTGCTTCCTCCTCCATGGCCTCCCCCCTGGATGGGGAGAGGTTCCCCCTCTGGTCCTTGGCCTTCATGGCGATGATGGCCCCTCCGAGATCCTTCCCCATGGCCTCCTGTGATGATGGCCCCCTCCGGCAGGGTGCCAGAGAGGGCCTAGATTGATTTCTCGTGGCTACAGAGGCTTGCGGCGGCGGAACTTACGATCTAGGTTATTTTCTGGAGGTTTGGGCATTTATAGGAGAGGTTGGCATCGAGAACAAGTCAGGGGTCCCCACGGGAAGTCCACGAGGCACAGGGGCGCGCCCCCACCCTCGTGGGGCCCACGGGACTCCCCTCCGGTAGATCCAGTATTTTTCATATTTTCCAGAAAAAATCTCCGTTGATTTTCAGCGCATTCCGAGAACTTTTATTTCTGCACAAAAACAACACCACGGTAGTTCTGCTGAAAACATCGTCAGTCCGGGTTAGTTCTAATCAATCATACGCAAAATCATATAAAACTATTGTAAACATGGCATGAATACTTCATAAATTATAGATACGTTGGAGACATATCATTCAGCCATAGGTTCTATCATGTATGCAATGCTGTGTACCAGACCTGATGTGTGCCTTGCTATTAGTTTAGCAGGGATGTACCAAAGTAATCCAGGAGTGGATCACTGGACAGCGGTCAAGAACATCCTGACATACCTGAAGAGGACTAAGGATATGTTTCTCGTTTATGGAGGTGACAAAGAGCTCGTCGTAAATGGTTACATCGATGCAAACTTTGACACCGATCCGGATGACTCTAAGTCACAAACTGGATACGTGTTTATATTGAACGGTGGAGCTATCAGTTGGTGCAGTTCTAAGCAAAGCGTTGTGGCGGGATCTATGTGTAAAGCGGAGTACATAGCTGCTTTGGAAGCACCAAATGAAGGAGTCTGGATAAAGGAGTTCATATCCGATCTAGGTGTCATACCTAGTGCATCGGGTCCAGTGAAAATCTTTTGTGACAATAATGGAGCAATAGCCTTAACGAAGGAATCCAGATTTCACAAGAGAACCAAACACATCAAGAGACGCTTCAATTCCATCCGCGATCAAGTCAAGGAGGGAGACATAGAGATTTGCAAGATACATACAGATCTGAATATTGCAGACCCGTTGACTAAGCCTCTCTCACGAGCAAAACATGATCAGCACCAAGACTCCATGGGTGTTAGAATCATTACTATGTAATCTAGATTATCGACTCTAGTGCAAGTGGGAGACTGAAGGAAATATGCCCTAGAGGCAATAATAAAGTTGTTATTTATATTTCCTTATATCATCATAAATGTTTATTATTCATGCTAGAATTGTATTAACCGGAAACTTAGTACATGTGCGAATACATAGACAAACAGAGTGTTCCTAGTATGCCTCTACTTGACTAGCTCATTAATCAAAGATGGTTAAGTTTCCTAGCATAGACATGTGTTGTCATTTAAGGAACGGGATCACATCATTAGAGAATGATGTGATGGACAAGACCCATCTGTTAGCTTAGCACTATCATCGTTTAGTTTATTGCTATTGCTTTCTTCATGACTTATACATGTTCCTATGACTATGAGATTATGCAACTCCCGAATACCGGAGGAACACTTAGTGTGCTATCAAATGTCACAACGTAACTGGGTGATTATAAAGATGCTCTACAGGTGTCTCCGATGGAGTTTGTTGAGTTGGCATAGATCGAGATTAGGATTTGTCACCCCGTGTGTCGGAGAGGTATCTCTGGGCCCTCTCGATAATGCACATCACTATAAGCCTTGCAAGCAATGTGACTAATGAGTTAGTTGCAGGATGATGCATTACGGAACGAGTAAAGAGACTTGCCAGTAACGAGATTGAACTAGGTATGATGATACCAATGATCGAATCTCGGGCAAGTAACATACCGATGACAAAGGGAACAACGTATGTTGTTATGCGGTTTGACCGATAAAGATCTTCGTAGAATATGTAGGAGCCAATATGAGCATCCAGGTTCCGCTATTGGTTATTGACCGAAGATGTGTCTCGATCATGTCTACATAGTTCTCGAACCCGTAGGGTCCGCACGCTTAACGTTCGATGACGATTTGTATTATGAGTTATGTGTTTTGATGACCGAAGTTTGTTCGGAGTCCCGGATGAGATCACGGACATGAGGAGGAGTCTCAAAATGGTCAAGACATAAAGATTCATATATTGGAAGGTTACATCCGGACACCGGAATGGTTTGGGTCGTTTCGGATAAGTTTCGGAGTACCGGGGGTTATCGGACCCCCCCCCGGAAGTTAATGGGCCACCATGGGCCTTAGTGGAGAAGAGAGAGGGCTGGCCAGGAGGTGGCATGTGCCCCCCATGCCCCAATCCGAATTGGACAAGGGGAGGGGGCGGCGCCCCCCTCCTTCCTTCTCTCCTCCTCCTCCTTCCCCCCTTCTCCCACTTGGAATAGGAAAGGGGGGGGCAAATCCTACTAGGTTTGGAGTCCTAGTAGGACTCCCCCCCCATGGCGCGCCTCCCCCTTGGCCGGCCTCCTCCTTCCCCTCCTTTATATACGTGGGGAGGGGGCACCCTAGGACACACAAATTGATCTTTTAGCCGTGTGTGGTGCCCCCCTCCATAGTTACACACCTCGGTCATATCGTCGTAGTGCTTAGGCGAAGCCCTGCGCCGGTAACTTCATCATCACCGTCGCCACGCCGTCGTGCTGACGAAACTCCCCCTTGGCCTCAACTAGATCAAGAGTACGAGGGACGTCATCGAGCTGAACGTGTGCTGAACACGGAGATGCCGTACGTTCGGTGCTAGGATCGGTCAGATCATGAAGACGTACGACTACATCAACTCAATTGATAAAACGCTTCCGCTTTCGGTCTACGAGGGTACGCAGACACACTCTCCCCACTCGTCGCTATACTTCTCCTAGATATATCTTGCGTGATCGTAGAATTTTTTTGAAATTACTGCGTTCCCCAACAGATTTGGTGTTGTTTGAAGCAAAAGTTTCATCGAGCTCTGGCTTGGGTATAAGACGGTCCATCAAGGCGGGGGGGGTGCAGCAAGTCAGCTGGCAGCCAACTAGAACAACACCGACAGGAAGGCGTGGGAGACATAAGTCAAGACATGGGCCACGACAAGCTTGTTCTAAGGTCTCAAACAACAAAAAGTTGCCAAGTTGGCTTGCAAGCCACGATTAGGCCCGTTAGGCCTTGTAGTAGCACTATATTAGCTACCGCAACAATTTCTACAAGTAGCGACAGATGAAATGGCTAGTCACTGAGTGGCTTGTAAAATGAATAAGTTGTGAGGGAGGTTGGGAGGAACAACAATGGAACATGCCATGTTCCCCTGTATTTCGAATTCCAGCTAGAACCCTAGATCGAGAGGAGAGGAACCTGACACAAGTCAAATATGTGTGTGGGCCGCCGCGTGCCCCTTCGAATTTCTCGTGAAATCTAAATAAAAATAACAAAATCCTCACTCTTCAAACCTAGCTACCCAACTGATGTTAACATCAAACCCCAAATTTGAAATTTTTAGCGGGAAAAGTTATAGCCTCCTTAGTTTCGTTCTACGATTTTTTTTCCTTATTGATAACTAACGAACGGTCGCCAGGAGGCCAAACCCAGCAAATGCCTTCCCCGCCGTGGCATGTACCTTGGCGCAAGACCGATGCCACGTAGATCAGCTGAAGCAGTGCACTATCTCCCATTTTCCTGGCGAACACTCTCTTTTTTTGTCCAAAAAATTCAGGACCAAGGTGCGCTAGGAGGGGTTTGAATTCGCGACCTCCTGCATAGGGGGCGAGGACGCTTAGTACTCGACTGAAGTGAGGGGTTGTGAACACTTGTGTTTAAACTATATAGTATATTTTAAAGCTACATTTGTTTTAAATTCAACTTTTTATTTGAAACAAATGCCAAAATCTCGATCTTTTTTCCATTTTGAAAGAACAAAAATCCCTATTTTTACACTACTAGGGAAAAGCCTAGCAGCAGTGCGGGTTTTAGGCCTATCAGTAGCGCGGGACGATGCGCTACTGATAAGGCGCTACAGCTAACGTATAGCAGTAGCCCCTATCGTCCCACTCTACTGCTATACATGGATAGCTGTAGCGCGCTTCAGGGAAGAGCGCTGCTGATATTATTTGCAGCGCTTTTTACAGGGAGGCGCTACTGGTAAGGCGGCGCTACTGCTAACTTTTTTCCCCTCGCTACTACTAGTTTTATTAGTTTTTTTGTTTTGTATTTGAATAGGCTTTATACAATAATCTTTAGCATATCATACACATACAAATGTAATCATAGCATATACATACAACTAGTCTCATCAAATCATGTCATCATCATAATCATCATCCAACACAAAGTGGTCTCTCGTCATCATCTCGAAAATAGCGATACAAGTCTCGATTACTTGCAAATACATCGTCATCCATCTAAACAATGATATATGCGAGAAGAGCTATCACTTTGAGTGAGAGCGGAACTATGCAGTACATGAGTTCGTATCCCTCTCTCGCATTAGCGTGAACCTAAACTAACTACTACCTGTCGCTCAGAAAAAGGAAACCTGTACACCTGGGCCTGACACTCTAGCCACTCGTCATATATATACTCCTGGCGTAGCACTTCTTCGCCATCGATGATCTATGCACCTGCATCGTCACATGAGTCGATGATATGCAACATATATAGTTGAGCAACAGAAAGAGACAGACTTGGCAAAAATAGAAACAACATATCATAAGCATAAATAACAAAGTTCATCATACCCAAAATGCCCTAACTAGAGTGATCTTCGCTAGTTAAGGAGGAGGACGGTTTAATTACATCACAAATAAAGTTTCGCCGTGCATAACTCAAAGTTTTGTCATGCAGAAAGTATGGACTAAACGGACACATTGTCATATATCGACAATCACTCCAACATGTCGTGCCATCCATCCATGTCAGGGAGATAGTCCCCGAGCTTAGTGAAAGGCTTCATGTCGAGACGCTGAGAGGCTACCCATGTTCGGACGTCTTCCCACGACATTTGTCCTCCGTAGAACATCCCTGTTTTTCCGACGACCTCCTTCATGATGATTTGGGCAAGTTCGCGCTGGATGTTATAGAACTCAGCTCGAAGTCGATGATCCTCGATATCTCCTATGTCCTTTGCCCATTGCAGAATATGGGCATCGCCGGATCTAGGTGATATGCGAAGGTTCTGGTGATCCCGTCTGTACTCCAGCATGTGGTGTAGGATCCATCATTAAGAGAATCGCTCGGTTGCTGGATGCAGCAGAAGTCGGTCTTATGGCCGAAGGCGAGCCTGCCGCCCCTTCTCTTCTTGTCCTTGACCTCTCCACCCCGTGCTTGGTAGTAAAACATAGCACTGTCGAGAACAGCCTTGATGTGGGTGTAATCCTTTTTGTGAATGTTCTTCGACGAGTCCAAGTAAAGAGCGTGTGAGTATCGGGGGTAGAGGATGATGAGGACGGCGCGCCCGCCGCTGCGCAAAATAAGTACACCTCAAATTAATTAGCCTCCACCGTGCAAATGAATGATTGAAATCGAAGGAAGGATAGCCACGCGGATGAATACACGGGATGATAAGGCACGAGAATCGCCTCCTTGTCCTTATTGGCGAGCATGAAACTGACGATGTATTCCCTCGCGTATTCATAGTGCTTTGCGCAGACTCCCAAGAAGCCCTCGTGCATGTAGTACGGGTCAGCGACACAGATATGAGGTATCTGCTCAACCCCGATGATGTAGTTCATGTGCAAGGCATAAAGGCGGACAAACGTAAAATCCAGCTTCTTCACGTGAAACATGTCGAATATGTAATCGAATCGAAGGAAGAACTTATCCGCGGGGAAGCAGTCGACGTACGACATTTGCCGCGGAACGTTAACCACGTAGAGTGGGTATCCTGGATCTTTCGAGGCGATGAGGCCTTTCTCTATCCGTAGCACATCGTCATGAAGTCTCATTAGATAGCCGAATCTGGCCCCTAGCGCTCTTGCAGGTAGGATTGGTTGACCGGGATATGGCATTTATCCGCATCGGGGATATCTATACGGTCCTGAAGCCGAGGCAGCTGAGGCGGCTGGATCATAGAATCAACTTTTTTGCCTTTCCTCGCTCTCTTCCTAGACTTCTTTACTACTGGAAGGTCGTCCATAATACGTTCAACCTCCGGAGACGGCAATTCAGGCACCGACTCATGACACTCAAACCCTGAGTAGGCGCCAGTATAGACATACTGTTGAGTGCCATCGTCATCCTCATCCTCATCCATGGCGACGTCATCAGTGACTAATGGAGCCTCCTCCTTACCCCATCCGCTATCACCCAACCCGACACGCGACACTAATTGGGTAGGTGGGGTGTTGATGTTCATACCTTGCTGAGGCTGCGTGCTCGTGGGTGTGCTCTCGGCCGCCTCCAGACGAAGCAGACTCTTTGGCCACAACAGGACCCACCCATTGCAACAATCACCAAGCCGCCGCGGGGTCTCATCGTCATCCCCCACTAGTATCAGAGGAGGCAATTCTCGTGGCCCGGTTTGACACTGGCCATGGAAACCTTAAAGACGTTCGGGGGGATCGGCCGGCTGTGGAACAAAGGTTCCTTCGGCTCCATTATCGTCACCTTCCCCACGTCCACCTTCTGGTCACCGATGGTGTACAATATGGTGCATGGGGTTTCGTCGGCCTGCAAAGAAAAGTCTGTGACGCGAGACATCCGAAAGGCAATGAAAAAGGGAGATTATACATTTATTGAAGGGGGCCGGTGTGACAGATACCGTGAGGGCTGATACGTCTCCAACGTATCTACTTTTCCAAACACTTTTGCCCTTGTTTTGGACTCTAATTTGCATGATTTGAATGGAACTAACCCGGACTGACGCTGTTTTCAGCAGAATTACCATGATGTTGTTTTATGTGTAGAAAACAAAAGTTCTCGGAATGACCTAAAAATCCACGGAGGCACTTTTCAGAAAAAATAAAAAATACTGGCGAAAGAATCAAGGCCAGGGGGCCCACAGCCTGTCCTGGAGGGTGGGGGCGCGCCCTCTCCACCTGGGCGCGCCCCCTGTCTCCTGGGCCCCCTGGAGCTCCACCGATCTCAACTCCAACGCTATATATTCCGTTTCATGGACAAAAAAAATCAGAGAGAAAGTTTCATTGCAATTTAGGATACGGAGCCGCCGCCAAGCCCTAATCTCTCTCAGGAGGGCTGATCTGGAGTCCGTTTGGGGCTCCGGAGAGGGGGATTTGTCGCCGTCGTCATCATCAGCCATCCTCCATCACCAATTTCATGATGCTCACCGCCGTGCGTGAGTAATTCCATCGTATGCTTGCTGGACGTTGATGGGTTGGATGAGATTTACCATGTAATCAAGTTAGTTTTGTTAGGGTTTGATCCCTAGTATCCACTATGTTCTGAGATTGATGTTGCTATGACTTTGCTATGCTTAATGCTTGTCACTAGGGCCCGAGTGCCATGATTTCAGATCTGAACCTACTATGTTTTCATGAATATATGTGAGTCCTTGATCCTATCTTGCAAGTCTATAGTCACCTATTATGTGTTATGATCCGACAACCCCGAAGTGACAATAATCGGGATACTTCTCGGTGATGACCGTAGTTTGAGGAGTTCATGTATTCACTAAGTGCTAATGCTTTGTCCCGGTTCTCTATTAAAAGGAGGCCTTAATATCCCTTAGTTTCCACTAGGACCCCGCTGCCACAGGAGGGTAGGACAAAAGATGTCATGCAAGTTCTTTTCCATAAGCACGTATGACTATATTCGGAATACATGCCTACATTACATTGATGAACTGGAGCTAGTTCTGTGTCACCCTATGTTATAGCTATTACATGAGGAATCGCATCCGACATAATTATCCATCACTGATCCAATGCCTACGAGCTTTTCACATATGTTCTTCGCTTATTTACTTTTCCGTTGCTACTGTTACAATCACTACAAAACCCAAAAATATTACTTTTGCTACCGTTACCTTTATTTCCATATTACTTTGCTACTAAATACTTTGCTGCAGATACTAAGTTATCCAGGTGTGGTTGAATTGACAACTCAACTGCTAATACTTGAGAATATTCTTTGGCTCCCCTTGTGTCAAATCAATAAATTTGGGTTGAATACTCTACCCTCGAAAGCTGTTGCGAACCCCTACACTTGTGGGTTATCAAGACTAATTTCTGGCGCCGTTGCCGGGGAGCATAGCTCTATTCCTTGAGTCACTTGGGATTTATATCTGCTGGTCACTATGAAGAACTTGAAAGACAACAAAACTAAAATTTATCCCTCAACTACGAGGGGAGGTAAGGAACTGCCATCTAGCTCTGCACTAGATTTTCCTTCTGTTTTGAGTAAGCTTGCGACACCTAAACCTGCTACTGCTACGAATTCTGATATGTCGCATGTTATTGATGATGCCACTTCTGCTATACATGATACTTATGATGAAACTACTTCTGTGCGTGATACTACCTTGCCATTAGGTGAATTTCTTGATGAACAACTTGCTAGGGGTAGAGAGAATGAAATTATTGAAGATGCTATTATTGATGATAGTGATGATGAAAGTTCTCCCCCTGATTATGAATTACCTGTTGTCCCTGAGGGTTATGTTATGAATGAGGAAGCTGCTAGAGCTATCTTTGCTTGTAGAGATAGATATGATCTTAAAAGGTTATTAGCTAAATGGAAGCAGCAATCTCTTAATGCTAGAATGAAACCTGACCCTGCTTTTGCTACTTCACCTATCTATGTTACTGATAAGGATTATGAATTCTCTGTTGATCCTGAGATAATTACTTTGGTTGAATCTGATCCTTTTTATGGCCTTGAATCTGAAACTGTTGTGGCACATCTTACCAAGTTAAATGATATAGCCACCCTGTTTACTAATGATGATAAATCTCGCTACTATTATATCCTTAAGATATTTCCGTTCTCATTAAAGGGTGATGCTAAGACTTGGTTTAATTCTCTTGCTCCTGGTTGTGTGCGTAGTCCCCAGGATATGATGTATTACTTCTCTGCTGAATATTTCCCTGCTCATAAGAAACAAGCTGCCTTGCGAGAAATATATAACTTTGTGAAAATCAAAGAAGAGAGTCTCCCACAAGCTTGGGGGAGGCTTCTCCGATTACTTAATGCTTTGCCTGACCATCCTCTTAATAAAAATGAAATACTTGATATCTTTTATAATGGACTAACCGATGCTTCCAAGGACCACTTGGATAGTTGTGCTAGTTGTGTTTTCAGGGAAAGAACAGTCGAAGAAGCTGAATTACTATTGAATAATATGTTGACTAATGAAAATAATTGGACTCTTCCTGAGCCAATTCCTGAGGCAATTCCTGAACCAATTGAGCCAACTCCTGAGCCTATTCCTAAACCCACTCCGAAGAAGAGAGGTGTTTTATTTCTCAGTCCTGAAGATATGCAAGAGGCAAAGAAATCAATGAAAGAAAAAGGTATAAAAGCTGAAGATGTTAAGAATTTACCACCTATTGAAGAAATACATGGTCTTAATAAACCGCCTGTTGAAGACCCACATTGTCCTGATAACCTGACACAGGTAGTAAAGGTAAATTCTCTCTATAGATATGATAAAGTTGAAATCCCCTCTACTAAATTTCATAGCCCATGCCTAGATGAATTTGATGACTTTATGGCTAGACAATAAAGTTTTAATGCTTATGTTGGTAGAGAGTTAAAGAATAATGCTTTCGAGATAGGACGCGTGAGTGATCATATGGCTAGAGTTAAAGGTGAACTTAGACTCATTAGCAAATATGCTTCTATGGTTGCTACTCAAGCTGAGCAAGTACTTAAAGCTCAAAATGATTTGCTTGATGAATTAAATAATAAACCTGACCTTCCTATTAGAGTGGCTACTAGAACTGGTAGAATGACTCAGGAACCTTTGTATCCTGAAGGCCACCCTAAGAGAATCGAGCAAGATTCTTAGAGAAATAATTTAGATGCACCTAGTCCTTCTAAAAAGAAGAAAAAGAAAAATGATAGGACTTTGCATGCTTCTAGTGAACCTGTTGCAGACACACCTGAGAATCCTAATAATATTTCTATTTCTGATGCTGAAACACAATCAGGTGATGAACATGAACCTAGTGATAATGTTAATGGTGATGTTCATGTTGATGCTCAACCTAGCAATAATAATGAAGTAGAGATTGAACCTGCTGTTGATCTTGATAACCCACAATCAAAGAATCAACGTTATGATAAGAGAGAATTTGTTGCTAGGAAACACGGTAAAGAAAGAGAACCATGGGTTCAGAAACCCATGCCCTTTCCTCCTAAACCCTCCAAAACAAAGGATGATGAGGATTTTGAGCGCTTTGCTGAAATGATTAGACCTATTTTCTTACGTATGCGCTTAACTGATATGCTTAAAGTAAATCCTTTTGCTAAGTATATGAAGGATATCATTACAAATAAAAGAAAGATACCGGAAGCTGAAATTTCCACCATGCTTGCTAATTACACTTTTAAGGGTGGAATACCAAAGAAACTAGGAGACCCAGGGGTACCAACTATACCATGCTCCATTAAAAGAAATTATGTTAAAACTGCTTTATGTGATCTTGGAGCCGGTGTTTGTGTTATGCCTCTCTCTTTATATCGTAGACTTGAATTGAATAAGTTGACACCTACTGAAATATCTTTGCAAATGGCCGATAAATCAACTGCTATACCTGTCGGTATTTGTGAGGATGTGCCTGTTGTAGTTGCAAATGTCACTATCTTAACGGACTTTGTTATTCTTGATATTCCCGAGGACGATGTATGTCGATTATCCTTGGTAGACCTTTTTTGAATACCACAGGGGTTGTTATTGATTGCAACAAAGGCAATGTCACTTTTCATGTTAATGGTAATGAGCATACGGTACACTTTCCGAGGAAACAACCTCAAGTTCATAGCATCAATTCTATTGGAAGAAGTCCAACTATTATTATTGGAGTTACGTCGATGCGAACTTTGACACTAATCCGGATGACTCTGAGTAGTAAACCGGATTCGTATAGTAGAGCAATTATTTGAAATGGCTCCAAATAGCGCATGGTAGCATCCACAAGATGACATAGATATTCGTAAAGCACACGGTTCTGAAAGGTTCAGACCCGTTGACTAATAACCTCTCTCACAAGCATAACATGACCAAACCAGAACACATTGAGTGATAATCACATAGTGATGTGAACTAGATTGTTGACTCTAGTAAACTCTTTAGATGTTGGTCACATGGTGATGTGACCAGTGAGTGTTAATCACATGGTGATGTGAACTAGATTATTGACTCTAGTGCAAGTGGGACACTGTTGGAAATATGCCCTAGAGGCAATAATAAATGGTTATTATTATATTTCTTTGTTCATGGTAATTGTCTATTATTCATGCTATAATTGTATTGTCCGGAAATCGTAATACATGTGTGAATACATAGACCACAACCTGTCCCTAGTAAGCCTCTAGTTGACTAGCTCGTTGATCAACAGATAGTCATGGTTTCCTGACTATGGACATTGGATGTCATTGATAACGGGATCACATCATTAGGAGAATGATGTGATGGACAAGACCCAATCCTAAGCATAGCATAAAAGATCGTGTAGTTTCGTTTGCTAGAGCTTTTCCAATGTCAAGTATCTTTTCCTTAGACCATGAGATCGTGCAACTCCCGGATACCGTAGGAGTGCTTTGGGTGTGCCAAACGTCACAACGTAACTGGGTGACTATAAAGGTGCACTACGGGTATCTCCGAAAGTGTCTGTTGGGTTGGCACGGATCGAGACTGGGATTTGTCACTCCGTGTGACGGAGAGGTATCTCTGGGCCCACTCGGTAATGCATCATCATAATGAGCTCAATGTGACTAAGGCGTTAGTCACGGGATCATGCATTGCGGTACGAGTAAAGAGACTTGCCGGTAACGAGATTGAACAAGGTATTGGGATACCGACGATCGAATCTCGGGCAAGTAACATACCATTTGACAAAGGGAATTGCATACGGATTGATTGAATCCTCGACACCGTGGTTCATCCGATGAGATCATCGTGGAACATGTGGGAGCCAACATGGGTATCCAGATCCCGCTGTTGGTTATTGACCGGAGAGGCGTCTCGGTCATGTCTGCATGTCTCCCGAACCCGTAGGGTCTACACACTTAAGGTCCGGTGATGCTAGGGTTGTAGAGATATATGTATGCGGAAACCAGAAAGTTGTTCGTAGTCCCGGATGAGATCCCGGACGTCACGAGATGTTCCGGAATGGTCCGGAGGTGAAGAATTATATATAGGAAGTCAAGTTTCGGCCACCGGGAAAGTTTCGGGGGTTACCGGTATTGTACCGGGACCACCGGAAGGGTCCCAGGGGTCCACCGGGTGGGGCCACCTATCCCAGAGGGCCCCGTGGGCTGAAAGTGGAAGGGAACCAGCCCTTAGTGGGCTGGGGCGCCCCCCTTGGGCCTCCCCCCATGCGCCTAGGGTTGGGAACCCTAGGGTGGGGGGACTTTCCCCTTGCCTTGGGGGGCAAGGCACCCATTTTCCCCACTTGGCCGCCGCCCCCCTTGGAGATCTGATCTCCCGAGGGCTGGCGCCCCCCCAGGGGTCCTATAAATAGTGGGGGGGAGGGAGGGCAGCAATACACAGCCTTGGGCGCCTCCCTCCTCCCCTGCAACACCTCTCTCTCTCTCGCAGAAGCTTGGCGAAGCCCTGCCGGAGACCCGCTACATCCACCACCACGCCGTCGTGCTGCTGGATCTCCATCAACCTCTCCTTCCCCCTTGCTGGATCAAGAAGGAGGAGACGTCGCTGCACCGTACGTGTGTTGAACGCGGAGGTGCCGTCCGTTCGGCACTCGGTCATCGGTGATTTGGATCACGGCGAGTACGACTCCGTCATCCACGTTCATTGGAACGCTTCCGCTCGCGATCTACAAGGGTATGTAGATACACTCCTTTCCCCTCGTTGCTAGTAGACTCCATAGATGCATCTTGGTGAGCGTAGGAAAATTTTAAATTATGCTACGATTCCCAACAGTGGCATCATGAGCCAGGTCTATGCGTAGTTACTATGCACGAGTAGAACACAAAGCAGTTGTGGGCGTTGAGTTTGCCAATTCTTCTTGCCGCTACTAGTCTTTTCTTGTTTCGGCGGCATTGTAGGATGAAGCGGCCCGGACCGACCTTACACGTACACTTACGTGAGACAGGTTCCACCGACTGACATGCACAAGTTGCATAAGGTGGCTAGCGGGTGTCTGTCTCTCCTACTTTAGTCGGAACAGATTCGATGAAAAGGGTCCTTATGAAGGGTAAATAGAAATTGGCAAATCACGTTGTGGTCATACGTAGGTAAGAAACGTTCTTGCTAGAAACCTACAAACCACGTAAAAACTTGCAACAACAATTAGAGGACGTCTAACTTGTTTTTGCAGCAAGTGCTAGGTGATGTGATATGGCCAGAAGATGTGATGAATGATATATGTGATGTATGGGATTGATCATATTCTTGTAATAGGAATCACGACTTGCATGTCGATGAGTATGACAACCGGCAGGAGCCATAGGAGTTGTCTTTATTATTTTGCATGACCTGCGTGTCATTGAATAACGCCATGTAAATTACTTTACTTTGTTGCTAAACGCGTTAGCCATAGAAGTAGAAGTAATCGTTGGCGTGACGACTTCATGAAGACACAATGATGGAGATCATGATGATGGAGATCATGGTGTCGTGCCGGTGACGAAGATGATCATGGTGCCCCGAAGATGGAGATCAAAGGAGCATGATGATATTGGCCATATCATGTCACTATTTGATTGCATGTGATGTTTATCATGTTTTTGCATCTTATTTGCTTAGAACGACGGTAGCAAGTAGGATGATCCCTTATAATAATTTCAAGAAAGTGTTCACCCTAACTGTGCACCGTTGCGAAGGTTCGTTGTTTCGAAGCACCACGTGATGATCGGGTGTGATAGATTCTAACGTTCGAATACAACGGGTGTTGACGAGCCTGGCATGTACAGACATGGCCTCGGAACACACGCAATACACTTAGGTTGAGTTGACGAGCCTAGCATGTACAGACATGGCCTCGGAACACGGAGGACCGAAAGGTCGAGCATGAGTCGTATAGAAGATACGATCAACATGGAGATGTTCACCGATCTTGACTAGTCCGTCTCACGTGATGATCGGACACGGCCTAGTTAAACTCGGATCATGTTTCACTTAGATGACTAGAGGGATGTCTATCTGAGTGGGAGTTCATAATCAGATGAACTTCATTATCATGAACATAGTCAAATAGGTATTTGCAAATTATGTCATAGCTTGCGCTTTAGTTCTACTGGTTAAGATATGTTCCTAGAGAAAAATTTAGTTGAAAGTTGGTAGTAGCAATTATGCGGACTGGGTCCGTAAACTGAGGATTGTCCTCATTGCTGCACAGAAGGCTTATGTCCTTAATGCACCGCTCGGTGTGCTGAACCTCAGCGTCGTCTGTAGATGTTACGAAACATCTGACATACACGTTTTGATGACTACGTGATAGTTCAGTGCGGTTTAGAATTGTGGCACCAAAGACGTTTTGAAACATCGCAGAACATGTGAGATGTTCCGAAGACTGAAATTGGGATTTCAGACTAGTGCCCACGTCAAGAGGTATGAGACCTCTGACAAGTTTCTTAAGCCTGCAAACTAAGGGAGAAAAGCTCAATCGTTGAGTGTGTGCTCAGATTGTCTGAGTGCCACAATCGCTTGAATCGAGTGGGAGTTAATCTCCCAGATGAGATAGTGATAGTTCTCCATAGTCACTGCCACCAAGCTAGTAGAGCTTCGTGATGAACTATAACATATCAAGGATAGTTATGATGATCCTTGAGCTATTCGCGATGTTTGACACCGCGAGAGTAGAAATCAAGAAGGAGCATCAATTATTGATGGTTAGTGAAACCACTAGTTTAAGAAGGGCAAGGGCAAAAGGGATACTTCATGAAACAGCAAGTCATTTGCTGCTCTAGTGAAGAATCCCAAGGTTGAACCCAAACCCGAGACTAAGTGCTTCTGTAATGAGAGGAACGGTCACTGAAGCAGTACTACCCTAGATACTTGGTAGATGAAAAGGCAGGCAAGGTCGACAGAAGTATATTGGATATATGTTATATGAATGTGTACTTTACTAGTACTCCTAGCAGCACCAGGGTATTAGATACCGGTTCGGTTGCTAAGTGTTAGTAACTCGAAATAAAAGCTGCGGAATAAATGGAGACTAGCTAAAGGTGAGATGACGATATGTGTTGGAAGTGTTTCCAAGGTTGATGTGATCAAGCATCGCATGCTCCCTCTACCATCGAGATTTGGTGTTTGCGTTGAACATGATTGGATTATGTTTACCGCAAAACGGTTATTCATTTAAGGAGAATAATGGTTACTCTGTTTATTTGAATAATACCTTCAATGGTCTTGCACCTAAAATGAATCTCGATCGTAGTGATACACATGTTCATGCCAAAAGATATAAGATAGTAATGATAGTACCACATACTTGTGGCACTGCCACTTGAGTCATATTGGTGTAGAACGCATGAAGAAGATCCATGTAGGTGGATCTTTGGACTCATTCGTTTTTGAAAAGATTGAGACATGCGAACCATGTCTATTGGTATATATGCATGAAGAAACTCCATGCAGATGGATCATTTGGACTCGCTTGATTTTGAATCACTTGAGACATGCAAATCATACCACATGGGCAAAATGACTGAAAGTCCTCGTTTTCAGTGAGATGGAACAAGAGAGCAACTTATTGGAAGTAATACATTTTGATGTACGCAGTCCAATGAGTGCTGAGGCATGCAGTGGATATCGTTATGTTCTTACTTCACAGATGATTTGAGTAGATGCTGAGTGTATTTACTTGATGAAACACTAGTCTGAATTATTGAAAGGTTCAAGTAATTTCAGAGTGAAGTTGAAGATCGTCGTGACAAGAGGATAAAATGTCGGTGATATGATCATAGAGATGAGTATCTGAGATACGAGTTTGGCACACAATTGAGACATTGTGGAAAGTGTTTCACAATTAATACCGCCTGGAACACCATAGTGTGATGGTGTGTCCGAACATCATAACTGCACCCTATTGGATATGGTGCATACCATGATGTTTCTTATCAAATTACCACTATCGTTTATGGGTTAGGCATTAGAGACAACCGCATTCACTTTAAAAGGGGCACCACGCAATTCCGTTGAGACGACACCGTTTATAGAAACCTAAGTTGTCGTTTCTTAAAAGTTTGGGGCTGCGATGCTTATGTGAAAAAGTTTCAGGCTGATAAGCTCGAACCCAAAGCGGATAAATGCATCTTCATAGAATACCCAAAAACAGTTGGGTATACCTCCTATTTCAGATCTGGAAGCAAAAGTAATTGCTTCTAGAAACGAGTCCTTTCTCGAGGAAAAGTTTCTCTCGGAAGAATTGAGTGGGACGATGGTGGAGACTTGATAAGGTTATTGAACCGTCACTTCAACTAGTGTGTAGCAGAGCACAGGAAGTTGTTCCTGTGGCACCTACACCAATTGAAGTGGAAGCTTATGATAGTGATCATGAAACTTCGGATCAAGTCACTACCAAACCTCGTAGGACGACGAGGATGCGTGCTACTTCAAAGTGGTACGTGATCCTGTCTGAGATATCATGTTGTTGGACAATACTGAACCTACGAGCTATGGAGAAGCGATGGTGGGCCCATATTCCGACAAATGGTTAGAAGCCATAAAATCCGAGAGGATCCATGTATGAAAACAAAGTATAGACTTTGAGAGTACTACTTGATGGTCGTAAGACTGTTGAGGTAAATGGATCTTTAAGAAGAAGACGGACATGGACGGTAATGTTACCGTCTATGAAGCTCGACTTGTGGCAAAGAGTATTTCCACAAGTTCAAGGAGTTGACTACGATGAGTTTTTCTCATCCGTAGCGGTGCTTAAGTCCGTCGGAATCATGTTAGCATTAGCTGCATTTGTGAAATCTGGCAGATGGATGTCAAAACAAGTTTCTTTACTAGTTTTCGTAAGGAAAGGTTGTATGTGATACAATCAGAAAGGTTTTGTCGATCCTAAGGATGCTAAAAGGTATGCTAGCTCCAGCAATCCTTCCATGGATTAGAGCAAGCATCTCGGAGTCAGAATATACGCTTTGATGGGGTGATCAAAGTTTTTGGGTTTATACAAAGTTTGTTAGAAACTTGTATTTACAATAAAGTGAGTGGGAGCGCTACAACATTTCTGATAAGTATATGTGAATGAAATATTGTTGATCCGAAATGATGTAAATTTTTTGGAAAGCATAAAGGGTTGTTTGGAAGGAGTTTTTCAAAGGAAGACCTGGATAAAGCTGCTTACATATTGGGCATCAAGATCCATAGAGATAGATCAAGACGCCTGATGATACTTTCAAAAGACAGCACACCTTGACATGTTTTTGAAAGAGTTCAAAATAGATCAGCAAAGAAGGAGTTCTTGGCTGTGTTACAAGGTGTGAGTATTGAGTGAGACTCAAGACCTGACCACAGCGGAAGATAGAGAAAGGACGAAGGTCGTCCCCTATGCTTTAGACATAGGCTCTATAGTATGCTATGTTGTGTACCGCACATGTTTTGTGCCTTGCCATGAGTTGGTCAAGAGGGTACAATGGTGATCCGGGAAAGGATCTCATGACAGCGGTCGAACTTATCCTTAGTACCTAGTGGATTAAGGAATTTTCTCGATTATGGAGGTGGAAAGGAGTTCGTCGTAAAGGGTTACGTCGATGCGAACTTTGACACTAATCCGGATGACTCTGAGTAGTAAACCGGATTCGTATAGTAGAGCAATTATTTGAAATGGCTCCAAATAGCGCGTGGTAGCATCCACAAGATGACATAGATATTCGTAAAGCACACGGTTCTGAAAGGTTCAGACCCGTTGACTAATAACCTCTCTCACAAGCATAACATGACCAAACCAGAACACATTGAGTGATAATCACATAGTGATGTGAACTAGATTGTTGACTCTAGTAAACTCTTTAGATGTTGGTCACATGGTGATGTGACCAGTGAGTGTTAATCACATGGTGATGTGAACTAGATTATTGACTCTAGTGCAAGTGGGAGACTGTTGGAAATATGCCCTAGAGGCAATAATAAATGGTTATTATTATATTTCTTTGTTCATGGTAATTGTCTATTATTCATGCTATAATTGTATTGTCCGGAAATCGTAATACATGTGTGAATACATAGACCACAACCTGTCCCTAGTAAGCCTCTAGTTGACTAGCTCGTTGATCAACAGATAGTCATGGTTTCCTTACTATGGACATTGGATGTCATTGATAACGGGATCACATCATTAGGAGAATGATGTGATGGACAAGACCCAATCCTAAGCATAGCATAAAAGATCGTGTAGTTTCGTTTGCTAGAGCTTTTCCAATGTCAAGTATCTTTTCCTTAGACCATGAGATCGTGCAACTCCCGGATACCGTAGGAGTGCTTTGGGTGTGCCAAACGTCACAACGTAACTGGGTGACTATAAAGGTGCACTACGGGTATCTCCGAAAGTGTCTGTTGGGTTGGCACGGATCGAGACTGGGATTTGTCACTCCGTGTGACGGAGAGGTATCTCTGGGCCCACTCGGTAATGCATCATCATAATGAGCTCAATGTGACTAAGGCGTTAGTCACAGGATCATGCATTGCGGTATGAGTAAAGAGACTTGCCGGTAACGAGATTGAACAAGGTATTGGGATACCGACGATCGAATCTCGGGCAAGTAACATACCGTTTGACAAAGGGAATTGCATACGGATTGATTGAATCCTCGACACCGTGGTTCATCCGATGAGATTATCGTGGAACATGTGGGAGCCAACATGGGTATCCAGATCCCGCTGTTGGTTATTGACCGGAGAGGCGTCTCGGTCATGTCTGCATGTCTCCCGAACCCGTAGGGTTTACACACTTAAGGTCCGGTGACGCTAGGGTTGTAGAGATATGTGTATGCGGAAACCCGAAAGTTGTTCGGATTCCCGGATGAGATCCCGGACGTCACGAGAGGTTCCGGAATGGTCCGTAGGTGAAGAATTATATATAGGAAGTCAAGTTTCGGCCACCGGGAAAGTTTCGGGGGTTACCGGTATTGTACCGGGACCACCGGAAGGGTCCCGGGGGTCCACCGGGTGGGGCCACCTATCTCGGAGGGCCCCGTGGGCTGAAAGTGGAAGGGAACCAGCCCTTAGTGGGCTGGGGCGCCCCCCTTGGGCCTCCCCCCATGCGCCTAGGGTTGGGAACCCTAGGGTGGGGGGACTTTCCCCTTGCCTTGGGGGGCAAGGCACCCCTTTTCCCCACTTGGCCGCCGCCCCCCTTGGAGATCTGATCTCCCAAGGGCTGGCGCCCCCCCCCCCCAGGGGTCCTATAAATAGTGGGGGGGAGGGAGGGCAGCAATACACAGCCTTGGGCGCCTCCCTCCTCCCCTGCAACACCTCTCTCTCTCGCAGAAGCTTGGCGAAGCCCTGTCGGAGACCCGCTACATCCACCACCACGCCGTCGTGCTGCTGGATCTCCATCAACCTCTCCTTCCCCCTTGCTGGATCAAGAAGGAGGAGACGTCGCTGCACCGTACGTGTGTTGAACGCGGAGGTGCCGTCCGTTCGGCACTCGGTCATCGGTGATTTGGATCACGGCGAGTACGACTCCGTCATCCACGTTCATTGGAACGCTTCCGCTCGCGATCTACAAGGGTATGTAGATACACTCCTTTCCCCTCGTTGCTAGTAGACTCCATAGATGCATCTTGGTGAGCGTAGGAAAATTTTAAATTATGCTACGATTCCCAACAAGAACACTGCAGAAGGGGCAAGCACCTGGCCAGGAGGGTCCAGCGCGCGCCCACACCTATAGGGCGCGCCCCCTATCTCCTGGGCCCATGGTGGCTCCCCTCCACTTATGCCAGCACCCACACACTCCATCTTCTTCCCAAAAAAATCCCCATCCAGCTCAAGCACGAGTTCCAGCTCATTTTGCTGCGATTTTCGATCTCCTTGCTCAAAGCTCCACTCGAAAAACTGCTTTGGGAGATTGTTGCTTGGTATGTGACTCCTCCATTGGTCCAATCAGTTTTTGTTCTAGTGCTTTATTCATTGAAAATTTTTGCTGCATAGGTGACCCTGTTCTTGAGCTTGCATGTCAAATTTATGAGGTCCCAAGTAATTCTAATGCATGATATAGGCTCTAGACACTTGTAGGAGTAGTTGCTATCAATCCTGTTTAGTTTAATTCACTTTTATTTTGAAGTTACTAAAATTTCAGAAATTTTTCAGAGGAAGAAATATGTCTAGGAAAATGTACCAAGGTGGTTCCTCAACAAAGAAAGGACCCAGGCGCGCAATGCGTGAGCAAGACGATGAACCATCAAGGGAAGCTATGTGCGGCCTTGTGAATGGCCGTCAGAAGAATTTATGGTCAATGCAGGCATTAAGGAAGAATTTGATGCATATGTGCATAACGCCGACCTTGAGGACTTCATGCAAGATAAGTGTCCTCAGTACTACTATTTGACTGATGCATTCGTGAGAAGGTTTAAATTTTCATCTTCGCGTAATTCTCAAACTGTCCTGTTTGATATATATGATCAATCTTATACCATGGACTTAGAAGATTTCACTACTGCTTGCAAACTCCCACAGTGGGGTAATGTTAATGAACCCCGTAAATATGAATATAAAGACTTTCGTACTAGTATTACTGTGGGAGAATCTAGGGATATAGCACAAGCTACTATAGGGAGCATTCATTTTCCTGCTATACATTATTTTGCTCTCTTCATTGGTAGATGCATAAATGGTAAAGACGAAGCTTGTCACATGTGTGTCCCTGATCTCTGTGTCCTCAAGAGTGTTGTTTTAGGTAATAAAGATTACAACTTGGGGGCAATAGTTGCACGTAGGTTGCATAATAATGGTTTGTCTGGAGATTTATTTGGAGGGATTTATGCGACTCACGTTGCTAATTATCTTGGTATACCTCCACGTGAGGGTGACATGCTGTTACCTTCCGCTTATTTAGATTATGACGCTATGGTCAGTCATCGTTTTCTTGGGGGGAATGAACAATTCCTCCAATATCGACTAATCTTTGACAGACGTCACGCTGTCCCTGTCACTCTCCCTGCTCCTTCCCTTTTTGATTACCAGGAAAAACGAAGATATGTTGTAACCAGGGAGGAGGCAACCGAATACGAGAGGAGAGCGGAGGCAGCCCGCCAACATGCCGCAGCTCAGGAGGCATTGGCTGCTGCATCCCAGTACGACCCCAGTTACAACTATGGATATCAGCCAGGCTATCCTTGGCATTAGACCAACTTAGGCCAAAAGCCTAAGCTTGGGGGAGTACGTATTTCTCACCGACTTTACATTCATGTTCACACACTATTTTGGTCGTCGGTGCTCATACTCTTTCATTGTATTATCCATGCTAGTTTAAATTTCCTTTTCTAGCTTTCTTCTTGTGTGTTTGATAAAATTTAGAAAAACCAAAAATATTAGTTAGTTTAATTTCCATGCTTGTAGTAGAAGTTAAAATGAAAACCCAAAAAGATTCCTCATTCTTCTTTTACTTGTTGGGAGCTTTCCCGTGTAAATAGTTTTATTTCTTTTCTTTCCTTTGGGGGTTGAGAGTGGAAGACCGTATTGAAAATGTTTAGTGGCTCCCATATGCATGATTGTTTATTTAACTTAGAGCCCATTTTACCTTGTCTTCTCTCTTGAGTTGAATGCTTGCAGATTCCAGCTTAGTCCAATACACGTGCACTGTTATTATTATACACATCGTTCGGTCGTGCAAGTGAAAGGCAATAATGACGATATATGATGGACTGATTGAGATGAGAGAAGCTGGTATGAACTCGACCTCTCTTGTTTTTGTAAATATGATGAGTTCATCATTCCTGGTTCAGCTTATTATGAAGTAAACATATTTGCAATGACATTTAGAGATTATAGTCGCTTGTGTCATGCTTGATTAGCTATGAGTTATAATGGTTTACCTTGCGTGCCAACATGCTATTAGAATGATTGTGATGTGGTATGATGGGATGGTATCCTCCTTTGAATGAATCGAGTGACTTGACTTGGCACATGTTCACGCATGTAGTTGAAAACAAATCAACATAGCCTTCATGATATTTATGTTCATGGTAGATTATATCCTACTCATGCTTGCACTCGGTGTAAATTAATTTTAATGCATGTTCATGACTGTTGTCGCTCTCTCAGTTGGTCGCTTCCCAGCCTTTTGCTAGCCTTCACTTGTACTAAGCGGGAATACTGCTTGTGCATCCAAATCCTTAAACATCAAAGTTATTCCATATGAGTCCACCATACCTTCCTATATGCGGTATTTACCTGCCGTTCCAAGTAAATTTGTATGTGCCAAACTCCAAACCTTCAAATGAAATTCTGTTTTGTATGCTTGAGCAGCTCATGTATCAACTAGGGATGTCTGTATCTTCCATGCTAGGTGGGTTATTCTCAAGAGGAGTGGAATCCGCTCCTCATTCACGAGAAAATGGCTGGTAACTGGGATGCCCAGTCCCATGCTTTATGCAAATCAAATCAAAATAATTTCAAACAAAACTCCCCCGGGACTCTTGTTAGTTGGAGACACTCGTTGTTTCGAGCAAGCCATGGATTGATGCTTGTTGGTGGAGGGGGAGTATAAATTTTACCATTCTGTTTGGGAACCGCCTATAATGTATGTAGCATGGAAGATATTGCCATCTCTTGGTTGTTGTGTTGATAGTGAAAGTATACCGCTCAAAATATTATTCAATCTCTATTTTAAAATCAAGCTCTGGCACCTCTACAAATCCCTGCTTCCCTCTGCGAAGGGCCTATCTATTTACTTTTATGTTGAGTCATCACCCTCTTATTAAAAAGCACCCGCTGGAGAGCACCGCTGTCATTTGCTTGCATTACTATTAGTTTATATTGGGTATGACTTGACTGGATCTCTTTTACCATGAATTACAATGTCTAGTCAGTCCTTGATCTTTAAAGGTGCTCTGCATTTATGTTTTGCGGTCTCAGAAAGGGCTAGCGAGATACCATCTTGTTATATCATATTATGATTGTTTTGAGAAATTGTTGTCATCCGAGTTTTATTATTATTGCTCGCTAGTTGATTATGTCATTGATATGAGTAATTGTAAGACCTGGGTGTTATTATGAGTATGGTTAGTTCATAATGTGCTGAAACTTGAATACTGGCTTTGCATGTTTACAACAACAAGAGCAAACAGAGTTTGTAAAAGTTTTTCTTTATCACTTTCAGTTTATCAACTGAATTGCTTGAGGACAAGCAAAGGTTTAAGCTTGGGGGAGTTGATACGTCTCCAACGTATCTACTTTACCAAACACTTTTGCCCTTGTTTTAGACTCTAATTTGCATGATTTGAATGGAACTAACCCGGACTGACGCTGTTTTCAGCAGAATTACCATGATGTTGTTTTATGTGTAGAAAACAAAAGTTCTCGGAATGACCTGAAAATCCACGGAGGCACTTTTCGGAAAATATAAAAAATACTAGCGAAAGAATCAAGGCCAGGGGCCCACAGCCTGTCCAGGAGGGTGGGGGCGCGCCCCCTGTCTCCTGGGCCCCCTGGAGCTCCACCGACCTCAACTCCAACGCTATATATTTCGTTTCGCGGAGAAAAAAATCAGAGAGAAAGTTTCATCGCGTTTTACGATATGGAGCCGCCGCCAAGCCCTAATCTCTCTCGGGAGGGCTGATCTGGAGTCCGTTCGAGGCTCCGGAGAGGGGGATTCGTCGCTGTCGTCATCATCAACCATCCTCCATCACCAATTTCATGATGCTCACCGCCGTGCGTGAGTAATTCCATCGTAGGCTTGCTGGACGGTGATGGGTTGGATGAGATTTACCATGTAATCAAGTTAGTTTTGTTAGGGTTTGATCCCTAGTATCCACTATGTTCTGAGATTGATGTTGCTATGACTTTGCTATGCTTAATGCTTGTCACTAGGGCCCGAATGCCATGATTTCAGATCTGAACCTATTATGTTTTCATGAATATATGTGAGTTCTTGATCCTATCTTGCAAGTCTATAGTCACCTATTATGTGTTATGATCCGACAACCCCGAAGTGACAATAATCGGGATACTTCTCGGTGATGACCGTAGTTTGAGGAGTTCATGTATTCACTAAGTGCTAATGCTTTGTTCCGGTTCTCTATTAAAAGGAGGCCTTAATATCCCTTAGTTTCCACTAGGACCCCGCTGCCACGGGAGGGTAGGACAAAAGATGTCATGCAAGTTCTTTTCCATAAGCACGTATGACTATATTCGGAATACATGCCTACATTACATTGATGAACTGGAGCTAGTTCTGTGTCACCCTATGTTATAGCTATTACATGAGGAATCGCATCCGACATAATTATCCATCACTGATCCAATGCCTACGAGCTTTTCACATATTGTTCTTCGCTTATTTACTTTTCCGTGCTACTGTTACAATCACTACAAAACCCAAAAATATTACTTTTGCTACCGTTACCTTTATTTCCATATTACTTTGCTACTAAATACTTTGCTGCAGATACTAAGTTATCCAGGTGTGGTTGAATTGACAACTCAACTGCTAATACTTGAGAATATTCTTTGGCTCCCCTTGTGTCGAATCAATAAATTTGGGTTGAATACTCTACCCTCGAAAGCTGTTGCGATCCCCTACACTTGTGGGTTATCAAGGGCGTCGAGCTCAGCGAAAGACGAAGCACCACCGAGAACGTCCGGTGCCGGAGCCGGTGCGGGAGCAGGTGCGGGAGCAGGTGCTGGTGCAATGCTAGTCGAGCTGCTCCCCAAGAAGTCAGCAAGGGGAAAGTCCTCTGCATTTTTTTCTGGATTTTGCCTGGTCCAAGTGAAAATGGCCAGAAGCAAGGAAGTAGATATATCTGCAACCACCTGTTTTGCGGCAGCTACCGCTGTTGCGACTGTCTGAGATGATTTCTTCTCAACCGCAATCTCAACCTTCTTGTCGATGTTTTCTTCAGTTAACCTTCGTCTTTCCTTTCTCTCCTCCGTGGTCTCACGGTAGTACTTCTTCCACGTGGCGCCGTCTCCGACACCGTGCACGCGTCCATACGACGATCGAGTATCCATCGGGAGTCGTTTCAATATGTTCAACGCCCGGTTGAATGGAGTGTCCCACTTGGGCCTCGCCAATGCCTCAGACGGCGAGGCTTTCGGCCGCAATCCTGTGCTGCTCTCTCTGCAAAAGGCACAAGGATCGTTTACAAATATGACTAACGTGTGCAGTCGAATTGATCAGAAACTAAAATTACCAGCAGTCTCATGAACTCCGTCGTGACCGGGTTTGTCTCGTAAACCTTCTTCACTGGGTCCCAATGGTGCCGGGCCCTGAGGACGTCACGCTCCTACGGGACGGTGAACTCCGCCAAGGGGTCTGGGATGCCCAGACTCGCGGCTTCCGCGTCCTCCTTGGCCCATTTGGACATCTTTCCGCCATAACCATGGCTTCCGAGGTGGTGGCTCCCAATGTTCCTCTCTTGAAGCCCCTTCATGTACTTAGACTTTTTTGGCAGCTTCGGCCTCGCAAGCCTCCTTGAATATTTGAAACTGCTCTTCCGTGATTGTCGGATTATCCTTTACAATCTCGGAGTAGGGTTCCTTGTCGATGATCCTTGCTTTCACCCTTGTTTTCCAGGCGGCCAACGCGTCGCTAAACTTGGTCATGGCGTGTTTGTTTATCTTCTTCATTGCTGGGTCCTTATCTGGATCTTCATAATCCTTCTCATTCCGGCCCGGGAACAAGAATATCTGGTGAAACTTCTTTAGGAGGGAGGGCCTCATATTATCTATCTTTTGTAGTTTCTCATCGTTGATGGTGGCGGTTGTCCGTACGATGCAGCCTATTTGATTGCTGTAGCACGAGCGCGCTTCCTCGGGCGCCTTTGGCTTAAAATTGCCGTCGTCCACCTCCGTGACCACCAGTCTAGTAGTCCTGAGTTTGTTAGGAAGCCGTTGCCTCTTTGCTTTCGGTTCTACACCGGCTCCGCTCCCCGAGGCAGCGCCGGTCTCAGTCTCAGCGCCGGTCTCGATGCCGGTCTGGGTCTCAGCGCCGGTCTCAGTCTCAGCACCGGTTTGCGTGTCGGTCTCAGTCCCCGATGCCACCGGTGGGCCCAACAACAACATCGGTTGATCGTCGGCAAGGCTCAAAAATTCGTCTGCCGCCCTGTAGACGTCGTCGCAATCACCAGAACCCTGTCCTTCATCGTTGCTAGCCATGTTTCCTATGATTAAATCTAGTCAATTAATTCTAGACCTAATAAAATGAATAATGACATAAAAAGGCCTATTGTTTTGCAGGAACGTTGACTCCTTCCTGGTGTGGCAAATCCCGGGCACTCGATATGTCCTAGTTTGTAGCACAAGTCATGCCGAAATTCACGGAAAATTTCGGCATGACCTTTGCTAAAAAGTGGACAAATCGAGAACCTGAAATTTGCCAGAACGGAAATGAATCAACATTCCGGCAAAACATAGGCCACTCAGCTTCATTCCCTGAAAACAGTGTTCAAATATCCCTCTTCGACACCGCAACACATGTCCAGATATACACGAGCAACCACATGTCCAAATTTCACAAGCTAATTCAAAAACAAAGTGTAGAAGAAAATTCATTTAACTACTAATAGAACAAAATTCAGTTAACTTTAGTGCTCTATAATGATGAAAGGAAAAAAAATTCAGTTAACTACTAATTTCATTCATTTAGGTTATTCATTTAACTTCACCTAATTAACCTACTGTACCACTACTACTAGCAGCACTACTAACCTAATTAACCTAGCAAAACTCTACTGCCCTAACTGAAAAACATCTAATTAACATCTACTAGTACCACTACTGCCCTAACCTAATTAACATCTACTAGTATCACTATATACTACAAGCAACATCTACCCTAATTAAACCCTACTGCCCTAACTAACTTTTGCTGTAAACCAAATTTTTTGCTCTAAACTAATTTTTGCTCTAACATCTACTACTTAACATCCTTTGCTCTAAACTAAATTTTTTGCTATAAACTAACTTTTGCTCTACTAATTTTTGCTCTAAAATGCAGAGAGAGAGGAGTGGGGGGAGGGGTGGGGGACTTATAGAGAGGGGAGACGGTGGCGGGGAGGTGCTCAGCGACGGAGGCAGGGGCGGAGAGGGCGGGCTCGGGCACGGGCAACGGCGGTCCTGGGCGGGCTCGGGCAGCGGTGAGGTGGAGGGCGGCGACGGTGAGGTCGAGGGCGGCCTCGGGCGGCGGCGGTGAGGCTGAGGGCGGCCTCGGGCGGCGGCGGTGAGGATGACGGCGGCCTCGGGGGGAGACGGTGAGGTTGCGGGCGTCCACGCCGGCAGGAGACGGCGGCGAAGTGGGGCGACGGCGAATTGGGGAGACGGCGGAGAGGGCAAGGGATTTGGGGAAGAAGTGGTGGCCGGGGGAGGGAAACCGCTGTTTAAGTGGAACGTAACGGTAGCGCGTTCTTAAAACGTGCTATAGCTAAGTTAGCTACAATGCGATTCCTGAAACGCGCTACTGCTATTCCTTTCTCCTTTTTCCCTTTTTTCATTTATTTTTCTTTACATTTTATTTTTTTCCTTTCTCCTTTTTCTATTTCTTTCATTTTCATTTACTTTTCTACTTGTTTTTCATTTTATTTTATTTTGGTTAGCAGTAGTGCCTTACACATAAATGCGCTGCTACAATAAAATTAGCGGCAGCGCTGTTTCTGAAAGAGCGCTACTACTATGTGTAGCCGATCGGCTTAGTGGTGGGAATTTTTACAGCGGGACGCGCTACTGCTATATATGTATCGGCAGCGCGGTTATTCCGCGCGCGCTACTACTGTCTAGCAGTAGTACCCTTTTTTAACATGCGCTACTGCTAAAGTTCTGTGTATAGGCTTTTCCCTAGTAGTATTAGAGAGGTTTTTTTTCTAAACTTGCCATGTGCATTTTTAATTATAGGTAGCATGGCAATTTTTTTAATTTTAAACCATGACATTTTTGTCTACCAAACATGGCGATTTTTAGGTCTTTTTGTAATGCCCCATGGCAAGCTTTGGGAAATTTTATCACTTTTTCATGGCAACTTTGGAAAAAAATTAACTTTCTCGCATGACAATTTTATTAGTAAGAGCATTGCATCTTAATAATTAATAACATGGCATTTTTATTATTAAAAGGATGGCAGCTTTATTATTTAGAGCATGACATTTTTTAATGATTTTTGCACACTGTGTCAAATCAATCCAAAATTTAGAACATGGCATTTTGTTTTTGGTCCATGGCAAAAAAAAGAAGAAATATGTTCTCTAAAACATGGAATTTTGCACAGTGAAACATCTCCACATCGAAATTCATACATTTATTTTCTTGTAGATCACACAGCAGTTTTTCCAATCATACTATTGTAAATTTATAAATTTGAGAAATGGCAGTTTTATAAAGTAGCATGGCAGTTTTCATATTTTCAGATCATGGCAATTATAAACTTATGTTTTCTCTTTTTTTTTAATATGTAAAAAAATTGGTTCAGTGGGAGCTGCTCTCTGGCAACTGGTCGCCAGATATTAGAGATCTACGAATTTGAATTAATTTAGTTGAGTTTGAATTACGGGAGAACCTACCAAATCGTGCGAACTGAAAACAATCATCATAGGAAAGTGTCACACCTGCATCGCCAGGAGGTGATGCGGTGGACGCGTGATGGTGGGACCCCTCGGCCAGTTGGCATGGACCCACCGGTCAGGCAAGGCGGACAAGTGGAGCGCACCTATTTAGCCAGCTGTAGGCCAGTAGGCAGGGCATGCGATGTGTGTGTTGTATCTCTGAACCTCTCCCACCTAATCTGTACCTCCTCCCTTGGAAGGAACCTTCTCTCCCAAGTCTCGATCTCACCCCCTTCCCCTCTTCGATCCAATTCTACGAGGATGAGTTCGTGACAGTTGGTAATCAGAGCTCAGGTTTTGCCCACCTAAAAAATTTCCCCGTTGCCACTCATCCCTCTCGATCGAGCAGTAACATCCACCGCTGCGGGTGCGGCCTCGCTCCGGCGAGATCCGCTCGAAATCCCCAGCGGGGTTGGCCTGATTTGGAGCGTGTGCGACGGCGCCGCCCAGCAAACCCTCAGCTCAAACTCGCCACATCATCACCGCCATGGCAGAGTCCACGGGAGAGCTCAAGACGATGCTGCAGGCGCTCCTGAAGCGCTTCGACGAGACCACGCTCGCGGGCGACAAGCAGCGCAAGGCCCAGATCGCATTCAACACGCAAGTCTCCGCGGATCTGGCGCACATCCGCAAGCAGCTGGAACTTACCCAAGCCGACGTTGACGAGGTGCGGCAGCAGCGCGAGCTACCACCTTCACCATCCGCTGCCGCGCGCCACCGACCGATCGACGCCGACCACCACAACGGCGACACCCAGGCCTCCGCGGTGACGTCGTTGGAGCACGCACGCAGGCCTCGTCCTTAGGGCCCCGCCGTTTGCCTCACCAACAACGGGCCGCCCTGCTTCCTACGCGGCATCCTCTCCAGTTCGCGGGCGCCGGGCAGCCTGCAGCGTTCATGGCGGGCCGCGATGCTCACAACGGACCGCGCGAGGAGTACACGGTCAAGCCGCCCAAGCACGATTTCCCTCACTTCGATGGCAACGCGCCCAGTCTCTGGATCGATCGCTGCATCACCTACTTCGACCTGTACCGAGTTCCGCCGCACAGTTGGGTGACCACGGCCTCGCTCTACATTGATGGCCACGCCGCGCACTGGTACCAGGCGTACCGCCAGACTCACCGCTCGCCGACCTGGGACGAGTTCACCGCGGCCATCATCAGCGAGTTCGCACTAGATGAATTCGAAGTGGAGATGCATGAATTGCTTCAGCTTCGCCAAACCGGCACCGTCGCCGAGTACAGGACGGCATTCGAGGCTCACAGGTACCACCTGCTCACCCTCGACGCGTCGCTCAACCCCAAGCTGTTCATCACGCAGTTCCTACTGGGCTTGCGCGACGATCTGCGGGCGGCCGTCCGTCTTCGGGAGCCGTCCAGCATCACACGCGCGGCGGTGTTGGCCCGGATCGTCGAAGAGGAAGCGGGCACACAACGTGCTCGACCGCGCATCATTCCAGCGGGACGACCACCACCGCCACCGCCATTACCGCTTCCTCCTCGGGCGGTTGGGGCGTCACGACCCGGCGGCACTGCCGTGCCCAACGACGACCTGGCACGCGAGCGGCAACTTCGAGAGCACCGGCGCGCCAACGGGCTCTGCTTCAAGTGCGGCGATCGCTACTCCCGCGACCATCGATGCAAGCCAGCCACTCAACTGCTCACAATTTAAGTCGGCGACTATGGAGAAGTTCCCAGCGATGATGCGGTTCATGCCCTGGACCTGCTCGACGCACCAGCAGAGCAAGAGCCTGCGCCCGAATGCTGCCTGCTCTACACGCACGCAGTTGCCGGTACCGAGTCGCCACGCACCATCTGTCTGCGCGCGCTCGTTGGCAATCAAGTCATGTTGCTCTTGGTGGACTCAGGGAGCACGCACAGCTTCGTCTCCAAGGTGTTCGCCGAGCGCGTGCGCGCTGCATTTGTGCCCGTGCCCGCGGTGGAGGTCCGGGTGGCCAACGGCGAGCGCATGACCTGCAACAGCATGGTGCAAGGGCTGAACTGGTGGATTCAGGGGCACACGTTCACCACCGATATGAGGCAACTGGACTTGGGCGCTTACGACGGCGTGCTCGGCATGGACTGGCTGGAGCAGTTCAGCCCGATGAGTTGTCACTGGCTCGAGAAGACGCTGACCTTCGAGCACCACGGCACCATGATCACACTGCAAGGTGTTTGACCCAAGCAGAACGACAAGATGGAAGAAATTGAGCCCGAGCAATTGCGCAAATGGCAAGCAGGCAACGACATTTCGTACATGGCCGTCCTCGACTTGCCACGTACACCGGAGCCGCAAGCTACAAAGGTGCCACCCAGTGTGCAGAGCGTCCTGACGGACTTCGCCGACCCCAAGGGCTTGCCTCCTCATCGCCGCTATGATCACGCCATTACCTTGGTCGACGACGCGCGCCCTGCCAACTCGCGTCCCTATCGCTACTCACCACTGCAGAAAGACAAGATCGAGCGTCAGGTACAGGAGATGCCCCAGTCAGGCGTCATCGAGCACAGCATGAGTCCCTTCGCCGCGCCCGTGCTGCTCGTCAAGAAAAAGGACGGCACATGGCGCTTTTGTGTCGATTATCGCCGGCTCAATGACACCACGGTCAAGAACAAGTTTCCCCTGCCCATTGTGGATGAACTGCTCGACGAGTTGGCTGGCGCGGCCTTCTTTTCCAAGCTGGATCTCTGCACTGGTTATCACCAGATATGCATGCGCGAGGGCGATGAGGAGAAGACGGCGTTCAAGACCCACCATGGCCACTTCCACTTCAAAGTCATGCCGTTCGGGCTGACGAATGCCCCGGCAACCTTCCAGTGCCTCATGAATGCAATCTTCGCCAAGTACGTTCGTAAGTTTGTAATCATATTTCTTGATGACATCTTGATCTTCAGCGAAACCTTGGAAGAGCACCTGGAGCACCTTCGCCTCGTCCTCGCCCTACTCCGGGAGCACCAGCTATACGCCAAGGAGTCCAAGTGTTCGTTCGCCCAGGACAGCATCTCCTACCTCGGCCACATCATATCCAAAGATGGCGTCGCCACGGACCCCGAGAAGACGCAAGCTATGGTGGCATGGCATACCCCAACCAACGCGACTGAGCTTCGCGGCTTCCTCGGCCTCACCGGCTACTATCGCAAGTTCATTGCGCACTACGGCATCATCGCCAAGCCACTCACGAGCTTGCTGACCAAGAAGGGCTTCGAGTGGACGGAGAAAGCGCAGGTGGCGTTCGATCTCCTCAAGCGCGCCATGGTGACCGCGCCCGTGCTCGCGCTTCCAGATTTCGCGCGCCCGTTCGCGATCGAGACGGACGCCTGCGACACCGGCGTCGGCGCGGTGCTGGCATAGGAAGGGCACCCAGTGGCGTTCCTAAGCAAGGCCTTGGGCGTGCGCAATCAGCGGCTGTCGGCGTACGAAAAGGAGTTCATCGCCGTCATGATGGCCGTCGAGAAGTGGCGCGCGTACTTGCAACGGGCCCGTTCACCATCATCATGGATCACAAAAGCCTCTGCAACCTACAAGATCAGCAGCTTGCCACCGACCTGCAACACAAGGCCATGGCCAAGTTGGTGGGGCTCCAATTCAAGTTCCGCTCCCGTTGCGGCAGCGACGGAGCTGCGGATGCGCTCTCTCGCGTGGGTGCGTCTCTGAACCTGGATGCGCTCTCCATTTACCAGCCAGCATGGGTTCAAGAGGTGGCAAACTCCTACGCCACGGACGCCGATGCGCAGGATTGCCTGGCGCGGCTCGCGATCCACAGCCCCGACGACGACGGGTACGAGCTCTACAAGGGGCTCATTCGCAAGTAGGAGCGCTTGTGGATCGGCAAGAACACGGCCTTGCGCACCAAGATCATCAGCCCTCTGCACGACAGCGCGGTCGGTGGTCACTCCGGCGCTACGGCCACCTACCAGTGCATCAAGAAACTTTTTGTGTGGGACGGATTGAAGACCGACGTCACCGACTACAGGCGGCAGTGCCCAGTGTGTCAGCACGCCAAACACAAGCAATCCAAGCCGGTGGGCACGTCGCACCCTTGCCCGTGCCGACCGCTCCCTGGCGCGACCTCACCATGGATTTCGTGGAAGGCTTGCCGCCGTCGGAGGGCTTCGACTCCATTATGGTGGTCGTGGACCGGCTCACCAAATCAGCACACTTCATTCCGCTTCGTCACCCTTTCAAAGCTCCTCAGGTGGCCAAGATCTTTTGGGATCACGTCGTCAAGCTGCACGGCATCCCGAGCTCCATCGTCTCCGACCGAGATCGCGTCTTCACCAGCGCTCTCTGGCGCGAGCTCTTCGCCAGTGCGGGCACCAAGCTGCTCTTCTCCATAGCGTACCACCCCCAGATGGATGGCCAGAGTGAACGCGTCAACCAGTGCATGGAAATGTACTTGCGTTGCGCGGTGCACGACGCGCCCCGGCAATGGCGTCGCTTGCTGCCGACCGCAGAATTCTGGTACAACTCGTCGTTTCATTCCTCGATCAAATGCTCCCCCTTCAAAACTCTGTACGGCGTCGAGCCCAACCTAGGTGCCATGGCACTCTGGGACGACAAGACAGTGCCCATGGTCGACGGCGAGCCTTGGGATTGGGGCGTGCACACGGCACGGCTACGCGATCACATTCTTCGTGCCCAGCACAGATTCAAGAAGCAGGCCGATCAGCACCGCACGGAGCGCTCCTTCAAGGTGGACGACAGTGTTCTCCTCAAGCTCCAGCCCTATGCACAGTCGTCGGTGGCGAACCGGCCCTGTGCTAAATTGGCGTACAAGTACTTCGGGCCCTTCTCGGTGCTCGACGGGATCGGCAAGATGGCGTACAAGCTGGAGTTGCCGGCGGACAGCAGGATACACACAGTCTTTCACGTGTCCCAGCTCAAGCCATTCACCCCCAACTACACTCCGGTCTTCTCCGAGCTGCCACGACCCCCAGACCTCGCCGGCCACGAGACGAACCGGTGGAGATCCTGGAGAGGCGCATGGTCAAGCGCGGCAACAGCGCCCTGGTGCAGATCAAGGTGCGCTGGCGCAACGACGAGACGGCGACGACGTGGGAGGACTACGACACCCTACGCCGCCGTTTTCCGCAAGCACCGGCGTGGGACGCACCAATCACCGGCGACGCGGAGCAGCACACTGAACGTGAAGACAGCGCCCGTTCTGAAGGAATGGGGAATGTCACACCTGCACCGCCAGGAGGTGATGCGGTGGACGCGTGATGGTGGGACCCCTCGGCCAGTTGGCATGGACCCACCGGTCAGGCAAGGCGGACAAGTGGAGCGCAGCTATTTAGCCAGCAGTAGGCAGGGCATGCAATGTGTGTGTTGTATCTCTGAACCTCCCCCACCTAATCTGTACCTCCTCCCTGGGAAGGAACCTTCTCTCCCAAGTCTCGATCTCATCCCCTTCCCCCCTTCGATCCAATTCTGCGAGGATGGGTTCGTGACAGAAAGTGAACAAGTTTCAGAACAAAACCGTACGCATGCAGTGAGAACTACGAAGAACCAATTACTAGCACATTTGATTTGATACATTCTTTACATACCAGAACCACGAGTACACCATCATGCACATAATCATACATCCAAGTTCAAGAGACTATGTGAGAGAACTGAGATGTAAGTTTTCATCGGTATCTCAAAGAGCGCCACCGTCGGCGCCGGCGGGGGGCCGTCACCGCGACAGTGAGCGGCAGGACGAGGTCGTCCCGGACGTGGGTGTAGAGGGAGCCGAGGAGGTCGCAGAGCTCCGGCAGCAGTGCGGTGAGGTTGCGGCCGGACGGCACCAAGGCGGGGAACGGGCAGAGCAGGAACCCCACCGCGAACAGCGTCGCCGGCGGCAACATCGACGCTTCGACGGTCGATTTTGCACTCCTGTTGTGTGAAGTATCCTCGCGATGCTGTTGAAGGCAATCAGTGTGTAGTATATAGAGGTTAGAGGGTCGTCGTTATTCATTGGGTTGGGTGAGGGCGTGCTTGACTCGCAGGTGAGGAGAAAGTTAGCTGCGTTTCATGGGCCCTGGGCAGCTCCGATTCGCGTGGCCATCGTTGTGCGAGGCGGTGGCCCGGAGCATAACCAGTCGAGGTGAAGCCTACGTACGATAGTAACACCAGAGTATAGTGATGATGTCTACATGGCTCTGCCGAGTGCGTCCAGTGCCAAGTGCCATTTATCTTTTGCTGTTTCTTATGCAACGGAAAAGGAGATTTCCTTTTTTGCGAATGGAAAAAGATACTCCCTCCGTCTCAAAATAAGTGTCTCAACTCTAGTACAACTTGCCCCTCGAGCGACTCCCGTGTCGCTCCCGCGGGCGGCCCGGGAGTAAACCCTAGCCGTCGCCGCCAGCACCACTCCACCAACCTTTCTCCCCTCGCCGCCGCCGGCACGGGTCGCTGGGCAAAGCCCGCGCGGCCTGGCGGCGGCGGGGCCCTATCCACCTCCGTCTCGGGGCAAGGCGGCGCGGGCCGTTGGTCTCGGAGGAGCTCGTGTGGACGCGCGTGCTCGAGCCTGCGCGACAAGACGGCGTCGCGGCGCTGGTTGGCTCGGGCCCGCAGGTCGCGGTGCGGACGCGCGTGGATCTGGCGCCTGGAGGGCGCGCGGTGAGCGGGGTGATTGCGCCTGGTGGGCGCGCTGTGGCACGGCCTGGTTGTGCAAGAAGGTGTCGGGCATGGGCGCTAGGTGTTCGGGCGGCCCAGATCTGGCGCATGTTGTCGCGCAGCGGCACCGGTGGTCGGCGGTGCGGCTCCCCCTCACTTCCCTTGACGGGATCTCGTCCGCGGAGCTTCTGGCGGCGCGGCGCGCCTAGGCTCTGGTGGTAGCCCTGTTCAGCGGAGGTGGTGGTGGGCTTCTGCTTCGTCCGGTGGTGCTGGGTGACAGCGGTGTCGGGCGGCGCGACTTCTCCTCCCTACCTCAGATGGGATCTCGTCCGGCGGAGCTCCTGGAGGCGCGGCGCGTCCAGGCTTCGGTGGCAGCCCTGTCCGGCGGTGGTGGTAGTGGGCAGTGGCAACGTCCAGTGGAGTTGCCTGTGAAGCAACGACGCGGGGGCGGGGCTCGCAGCGGGGTGTGTGTGCTGGCGGCGGTCGTCTGGAGCCTGGCGTAGGGCGCAACAGGCTGGTAGGAGTTGGTGGTGCACCGGCACCGTTCGTGGCGGCGGCGTGAGCGCAGCCATGGAGGCGGCGGCGCTGCGAGGCCCTGCTAGGAAGGGTCCTGGCAGGCAGCGGGCGCTCGGCTGCAGCCGTGTGAGGCGCGCGGTGAGGCCTCGACGTAGTTGGTGCCGGAGAGTGGTTCGAGGTGCGGGTCAGATCGGATAGGTTGGCAGTCCCCTGGTGCGGGCGAAGGTCGTCGTGGTGGTTTGGTCCTTGCACCGCTCGGTGGATGCTGCGGTTCTTCGTTTGTGTTGCAGGCGGTGGCTTGAGGCGTCCTCCCTCGGCAGTGAGGTTGGAGTGGTTCTCGTTGGTGTGGCTTCGATGTCATGTTGCTGCTGCGACAGCGGTGCGAGGCTTCGGTCAGGGCTGGCCATGATCTTGGCGGCGTGGAGATGTGCAGCGCTACGGATAAAAATCCTGTTCGGCTTTGGTCGGACCGGCGTCGATGGCATCCGTGGATGTCATTTCCCTTCTGGAGGCGTCGCCGTGTGTGTTGCCATTTGTTTCGTTGCCCGGTGGCGGCAATTGTCTCCGGGGCGAAAGCCTTGATTCGCAGGATCGGCATGATGGCGGTGTCTTTGAGGCCGTTCCTCTATTGAGAGCATTGTGCTGGGAGACGAGAGGCCCTTTGTTGCACTCCTCCGGTGTTCGCGGCTGCCCGGATAGCTCCTTTCAGGCGCTATGTACGGTCGTTGCTGGTTTATCCAAAGAAGCTGGAGTTACTGTTCTTCGGAGATGACCGGTGTTGGTCGAGACGCGGCGAGGTTCGCGGTTTTGGGTAGGCTCATTGGCATCGTAGTTGTGTGTGTTGTCTGTGGTGTTGCTACGCTCGTTGTTCGCAGCGAGTGGTAGATATTGTTGTAGATTTGTTCTTCTCTCCTTCTATAAAGTTAAGGTACACAATTTGCATACTCTCGAAAAAAAACTCGAGTACAACTTTATACTAAAGTTAGTACAAAGTTAAGACACTTATTTTGGGACGGGGGAGTATTACCGGGACCAAAAATGTAAAATAACAATACGATGATTCTTTTTTGTTTTTTAGGGAACAAATACGACGTTCATATTCAGGCCAGAAGAACTGAAGAAGGACTGCGCCTGATTAAGGATGGCAATTTTACCCATGGACATGGATACCCATGGATATCCGACCCAAATGGATAGGGTTTGGATATGCTTTTGTGCCCATGGACGGTGCCCAAACCCGACCCGATTGCTCGTGGGTAGGGCATGGATATAATCTTGTGCCCGCGGATATACTCAAACCCGACCCGATAGTATGCATTAATGGGCAAAAATCTACTATCCCTACCCCACAGTCACATGTCCCACTGCAATTTTACACCTTTTTATGTAAAACATGCAAAATAAATTGCACAATTCCCACCGTAACTTTTATTAGTTGACATTCAATCCCCGCTGGCATACTCCAGCGCCTCTTCCTTTATTTTTTATCTCCTAGTTAAAATGACTCGTCATTCTCATCTTTTAAAAAAATACTAAATGATATTAGGTTGTTAGTGGACGTTGATTTACCATAAGTTGATGTTTACAATAAGTGAAGCCTAGCTTGCCACGAGGTGAAGAATGGAAAAATATTATGTTAACATTGTCTTATGTCTTATTTATATGTCTTGAGAAGACCCAATGGATATCCAGTGGGTATGGATATCCATCGGGTTTGGATATGGACACAACTTTACATCCGTGGATTTTTTCATGGGCGGGCAAAGAGTGTCATCATGCATATGGATATGGATTTGATATTGTTCAACCCGATCTAAACCCGACCCATTGCCATCCTTACGCCCAATGGCCACCTCGAGGGAGGCCACCATGGCCCTGCATTTCCTATTCGGCGCTTTATGCGCCAGTTACACGCTATTCTGTTAACCGGCGCCCACACCTGATCCACCCTCGCCAGAAATGGGCCAGCCCATATATAAGGATCGTAGTGGGATTCGCCTAGTTTTTGGAAGGAAGAAGCTTCAGTCCGATTTTGGGAAGCTTCCAACGTTTAATTTTCCCTTTCTGATTTTTTGTACCGGGTCTTGTCTATTTTTTATTTTTTATTTTCTTTTATCTTTTATTTTCTGATATTTTGGTTTTCTTTTCCAAACTCATGATTTTTTAATTTTTGTGAACTTTTCTTCAATTTTTGCATTTTATAATTTGCGAAAACAAATTAAATTTCGTAAACTCTTTCTTAAAATTTAGAAATTTTTAATTTCGGTAATTTTTTTATTTTTTCCCATTTGTATGAATTTTTTTCAGATTTGGTGAACTTTTCCCAATTTCAGAACATTATAAATTTCTAAAACCTTTCCTTTTTTTGAATATTTGAAAATTTTCTAATATATATATATATTTTGAATTTTTTCCCATGTTCAATGGTCTACCAGTCAACCGGTCAACTACAACCAAGAAAAAATTATAGGCGAGATAACAGTAGCCACAGATTTTGATGGGCTAGCCCATGCCAGCGGCTTCGGGCGCTATAGAGACAAAGTGGTGCCTGGAGCGCTTTATAGGAGGTCTCCCAGGGCCCCACACATCCGTACCATGTGATCAAAACCTAGGCCGCGTTGGCCGACCACGTGGAAGCCCCTGGCCCTCCTCTCCACCGCTAAGTGGCACCATGTCTCTATATAAGCTCAAAAACCCTCAACGTATTTTTATGCAATTTTCCTGGTGTCGTTTCTTTGTGTTCCAAGGCATCTAATCTAGCCCTTTTCCGACGAAAGATAATTCATCATCTTCGACCTCTTTATTGGGGCCTTGTTGCTCCCATGATAATGTGGGAGTAGTCCTCTCTCGGGGTCGAGCTTTTGTAACTGTAGCTATGTGTCCTCTCTCTTTCTCCCTTGATCATGTGAGTTTCAATCTTAATTCTCATTATGGGTATTGTTAATGGAATTGAACTATATGAGTATCTCCTTTTTTTGATTTTCTTTATGTTGGGTTCATTCTTGCTCATATTGTGTATTGGACTTTGAGAATAATTAGATTATATGATGCATGCCTGGTATAATTCCTGGAGACATCAAAGGTGACACTGAGATGACTCTATGGATTAAGATAATAAGGTGATTGTTTGCTATGATTTTTGTTGTTGTCTGAGGTGACATTAGAGTGCGCTCTATGGCAAGGCTTTGGCGAGCTCGCCAGCGGATAGGCGTGCGACCTTTGCCTGCAACCTTGGTTGTCATGTCCGTATAGGTTGCAGGCTCCTTTGCGGCGGGGCGAGAGTTGCAACGTAGGTCCTTGGCAGTGTCCTGGATTCACTTGTCGCGCACACGAAGCTTGTGGTGTACCACCTCATGTAGTGCAGCATCGCCAGTCATTGGAAGAGGGGCGTCAAATGATGATGCCATAACAGAGAACACTCTCTTAAAGAAGTCAATGTCAGTGAAAGACTGCACCATCAAGCTGGGGTAAGGGCAGGGACTGCTAGCAGTCGGCAACGTAAGTGGGCTATTTTTTTTAAATAATACATTTTTTTATTAATTTTCATAAATATTACGCTGGGTAATTTTTTTCAAAAATAATACACCGTCGGTCCGCTGCAGGCCGACTGGGCCTAGTCGGCCCACAGCAGGCCGATTGGACTCCAGTCGGCCTACAGCTGGCCGACTGGCCTCTGTCGGCCCACTGTGGGCTGATTGGGTCCATGATAAAAAAAAGTAAAAGGTCTCGCGAAGAAAATAATACTATTTGACCCCAACTCTGCCTTACGTAAAGTTGCCAGAGTACGATTAACCTTTGGATTTGAAATCACTGCTTATATACCTGGTATTGGCCATAATTTACAAGAACATTCCAATATCTTCTTGTCATTTTTTCCACACTTCCTTTTTTTGAATTCTTTTTTAGGATTTCCTTTGTAAAAAGAGTTTATTAAATCCAAATTCTGACTGGAGCTAATTGGCTCGATGTGGGCTAATTGTTTTTGCAAAAAAAGTAGGCATAAAAAATATATGTTTAAAAAAATATTAATTATGTAATTAAAAAATGTTAAACGTGTATAAAAAAATGTTCCTGATGTATACAAAAAATGTACAATATATAAGAAAAAAAGTTGACTAAAAATATGTTTTACAAAGTGTTAATCATGTATTTAAAAACTGTTAAATGTGTGTATAAAAAATGTTCCTTATCTATACAAAAAATATAGAATGTGTATGAAAAAAGTTGACATCAAAAAATATGTTTGAAAAAAAAATGTTAATCATGTATTTGAAAAAATGTTCCTTATCTATACAAAAAATATAGAATGTGTATGAAAAAAAGTTGACACCAAAAAATTATGTTTGAAAAAAATGTTAATCATGTATTTGAAAAAATGTTCAATGAGTACACAAAAATGTTTCATGTATTGGAATGAAAGGTTAAATGTGTATAAAAAAATGTTCTAGCTCCGGATCCGGTATGGGAGCATCACGGACCTAAGCATGATTGGTTGCTCTTTTTGTATGGAACTGGAACATTTTTTTCAAACATATTTTTTTGGTGTCAACTTTTTTTCATACACATTCTATATTTTTGAATAGATAAGAAACATTTTTTATACACACATTTAACAATTATTAATCATGTATTTGAAAAAATGTCAACTTTTAAACATATGTTTTTTGGTATCAACTTTTTTCATACACATTCTATATTTTTTGTATAAATAAGGAACATTTTTTATACACACATTTAACAATTTTTAAATACATGCTTAACACTTTTTAAAACATATTTTTTATGTCAACTTTTTTGCATATATATTGTACATTTTTTGTATACATCAAGAATATTTTTTTATACACGTTTAACATTTTTTAATTACATGATTAACATTTTTTTAAACATATACTTTTTATGCCTACTTTTTTTGCAAAAACAATTAGCCCACAGCGAGCCAATTAGCTTACGCAATCAGTCCACAGTGGGCCGACAGGGGCCAGTCGGCCAGCTGTAGGCCGACTGGAATCCAATCGGCCTGCTGTGGGCCCACTAGGCCCAGTCGGCCTGCAGCGGGCCGACGGTGTATTATTTTTAAATTTTTTTTATCCAGCGTAATATTTATGAAAATTAATAAAAAAATGTATTATCTAAAAAAATAGCCGTAAGTGGGGTGTGAATCTACACATCCACGAGTGTCGGTGATGGTGGCAGGTCAAGGGTAGGCTCTTGACCAGTAGGTTTGGAGAATAGGTGCGTGCGTCTCTGAGGATTTGCGTGTCGGCCAATGGTTGCCGGTAAGCAACTCGAGGGCGACGCAAATGGCGGAAAACAGATTGATAAGCATGATCTTTTTGGTTATCTATTCGTATCTACTCCCTCCGCTCATACATACAAGATGTTCTACCTTTTATTTGACTAGCACAATGCCCATGCGTTGCTATGAGATTATAAATATAAAGAGTTAGGTCACTGGCTTAGTAAATTGTCAAAATACGCTGGCATCATGTGGTCTTTGTGCGCGGTTCACTATTAAAAAGAGCAAAAATACAAGAAAAAAATATATCATGTCTCAAGCGTTAAACAATCTCAAGTAACCATAGTATGTCCTTTGACAGACAAAACATTTTGAATGTTGAAACGTATAAGAATAAACATTGAGAATTGACTGCACAAGGTCGTGGGCCGGATAGGAGGACAAGATCCATCGTCATTTTAAAATTACAATTTGTTAACTCATTTGTTCTGTGATATAACACTGAAATTACTTGGTTGGGAAGAAAAATTGAAAAGCAAGAGCATTATTTTAAGTTGGAGTCACATTTCCGCATTTGTTAATTATGCCTTCTGTAAGTGTTGGTTTCAATGAAAATAGTAATGCATTTGTTTATTTGTGTTAGGTCTCATATGTGAGTAGAAATACATTTGTTTATTTATATTCTTGAAAGATTGGTATAGCCAATGTGGATAGAGGTTCATTTGTTTATTTGTGAAGGTTATTGGTCCCACATGTAAATTCATCATCAACTCCAACCTTTATAAATAGGAAAGATTCAGATGTATATACACGAATTCCAGTGTGTTTGTTCAGTCATTTCAGTCGGCGTCTTGTTTATATTTGCGAAGGGAGGGAGTAGCTGTCATGTAGTATCTCTTAAGTAATTCAGAACAAGTTTTCTCAAAAACAATATGAAAAACGGTGCGAGCCGACAGACCGGCCGAACTTTCGTCCGGCTCGCTCTCTTCGCTGGCTCCAACACCCACGAAACAAACCCCAGCGTAAGACATGTGTATGTGGTGGACCTCACACAACCGCCCCCACTCCTATCCTTATCCTTTCCCTAGCCTTTCCTTTTGGCTTTTCTTCAACCTCCAGCCGCGGCACCCTCTACTCTTCACAACCACGATTTTCTCTCCTCCACACTACTCACGAACCACCACAAGCTTCGCTCACCGGCGGCCATTGTTGTCGCAAACAGCAGCTGCTGGCGGGGGAGAGGGGGCAGCTCTGGAGATGCTGGAGCCAGAGTCCACGCGTGCTGCAACCAGCACGATCGGCGGTGAAGACGACGAGCTCCGATGCTGCAACTAGAGATTTTTATTGCTGGAACCAGACGGTAGAAAAGCTCCAACCACTTTTGGCAGGTGCTGGAACCGGACGGCGTTGAGTTCGTTTTTGCTGGAACTGGGAAAAAAATGCTGGAACTGGCAACATTTTTTGCTGCATGGGCAGGTGAGAGTTCTTCCTATGACCGGCGGCGACGATGTGTTTTTGCTGGAAACATGGATAATTTTTGCCACAACCCGCATGTGTTTTTGCTACTGCCGGAAAATCAATAGATATTTTGTTTTGGCTGACATTTCTTTCGCAGGGGAACACGATGGTCTGAGCGGACGATGGCGACGAGTGGAGGTGGTGACGCGTGGAGATGCTGCAGCCACAATGGTTGCCAGCTGGAACCGGCCGGTGGGTGAGCTGCAGTCACCAATGTAAGAAGCATGGGGCGGCCGAGGGATGAGCGTGGTCGACACGGGTGGCCGACTAGCAGGAGCGGCAAAACGGCGGGCATGGGTGGCAAGGGGGACGAACGCGGCGGCCGCTGAACACGGAGGATTTCTTTTTTGTTTCCAAATCACGCGCATTGACAGAAGGGAGGAAGGAGAAGGACCCGGATCTGACGGTCGTAACAGGGCAAATCGGACGATAGGGCAGCGACCGGCCCAAATTTGGGTCGGCGCACTGGTGCCTATCGTTTTTTTGCGGGAATCATTGAGCTTTTATTCAAACATTTCCAGCTCCAGCGCGGTCAGCCAGCAGGCTGGTCACGAGGAAACCGGGAGGGGAGTTCATCCAACAATCAGTCACACCCAATGTGCTTGCATGTTTTGCACACAGGTGAGCTGAAGTGTTGCCCTGTCTAAATACATGTTGAATATCAAAACTAGGAAAAGAGGAGGCTAGCTCTTCGATATCGAGAAGAATAGGCGCTATAACAGAGCGCGTAAAATGTTGCGAGTTCCATAGTTGGACCAACTCCAAGCAATCAGTTTCGAAGACCACTCGCTGGAGACCTCGAAGCTTGCCAAATATGACTCCATCTCGCAGGGCCAGTGCTTCTGCAGTGAGTGGATCCGTGACGTTGAGGTGCGGCTTACTCCAGGCAGCAACAAAGGTGGAGGAGGTTCTTGCCAGTCCGCCCACTCCACTTCTGTTTCCAGTCATTGACACACTTGCATCCGTGTTGATCTTGACATATTCCAACTCTGGCGGTCTCCAACCAAAACCAGGCATGATCCTGGTATGTTCCAGTGGGAGTTCAAGCAGCATTAAGGTTTCTCTGATGCGTTTCAAAGCCTGAGCGGGCTTCAGACTCTCCTTGTCATGTGTGATATTATTGCGTGAGGTCCAGATGGCCCACATGACTGTGATAATCTTTGCCCGATCTCCCTCGTTGATGCGAAAGTCGCACAAAATATCCTTACACCAGGTGCTTGGATGTAGTTGTGGCAGTTTGATTTGAAGCCACTTTTTAGCTTCGGTCCAGAAGCTTTGAGCATGGGTCACTTGGTAAGTGCATGGACCATGTCTTCGTCTGCACCCTTGCAGACCTTGCAATGAGCTATGGTCGCAATGTGTCTGTGCCTTAGTGTTGATTCCACCGGTAAAATACCACGGAGGACTCGCCACCAAAAGACACGAACCTTGGGCAACACCTTGAGCTTCCATAGTCGAGTCCATAACTGTTTGTCACTCTCTGAAGTTTCTGTGACCGTCCCTTCCTCTAGAGCCAAATGCTCGTTGCGAGTCATTAGAGCACGATACGCGGATTTTACAGTATAGGATCCCGACCTCTCGTGAGCCCACGCCCAGAAATCATCACCACCTCCCTGCCTGAGAGGTATGTTTAAAATTGCATCAGCATCTGGTGGTGTGAAGTTAGTCCTAATGAGATCAGTTTTCCAGGTCCAATTCTCATTGTCTATTAAGTCTAAAACCATATGGAGAGCGGCGCCCCCAATCTGAACTGATGGTCTCAGTGATAGTTTCCTGGGGAGCCACCGGTCAGTCCAAATGTTCACGGAGGTGCCATCACAAATTCGCTTCATTAGCAGAAGCGCTCTGTAGCGCTGTGGCACTCATAAAATCAGTCGTTGGGAAATAACGGCCTTTTAGTATCCTAGCACATAAGGAGTCCGGGTTTGTGATCAACCTCCAGCCGTGTTTACCCAACAGCGCAATGTTGAAGCATACCAAGTCTCGAAATCCCATGCCTCCTTTGCACTTTGGAAGTGACAGAGATTTCCAGTCCATCCAATGCAAGGATTTGCGGTCAATGGAGCTGCTCCACCAGAACTTTGCCATCGGCGAGGTAATGCTTTTGTAAACCTTTTTGGTCAGCTTGAAGCAGCTCATAGTGAAGGTCGGTATGGATTGGGCCACCGACTTGAGCAGAACTTCCCTCGCCGCGCACGAGACGAGACGCTCGGTCCCCCCATTCATCCTTGATCTCACTCTATCACCAATGAAATTAAAGGATCCTGAGGTGATTCTCCCAATTGCTGCCGGTAGGCCCAATATCTCTCATTAAACCAATATCTCTCATTAAAGGCCTCCACAGAAATGCCAAGTGCTTCTTTTAGTGATGCTCTCATAGGTTCTGGAGTGTTTTGGCTGAATAGGATGGAACTCTTGTCCCTGTTGACGCATTGGCCCGAGCACAGACCATAGACCCGCAAGATATCATTCAGTCTAGCAGCACTCTCCTCCTTCGCTTGCATAAAGATGAGGCTGTCATCCGCGAAAAGCAGATGATTGATCCAAGGTGAGTGAATGCTGACTCGGATTCCTCTGTCCACATGAGCTCCACCATAACTATTGAGTAATGTTGTGAAACCCTCTGCACAGAGGAGAAATAGGTAAGGTGACACCGGGCAACCTTGCCGTAAACCCCTAGAGGGGGTGAAGTACGGCAAAAGGTCTCCATTCACGCGAACTGAAAATCGGACTGACGAGACACACTTCATGATCAGCCGAACGAAAGAAGCGCTAAATCCCAGCTTAGACATGATAGCCGCAAGGTAGTGCCATTCTACACGGTCATATGCCTTCATCATGTCTAGTTTGACAGCGCAGACAGAATTCTTTCCCTTTTTTCCTTTTCTTCAATGTATGAACACTCTCATGAGCAATGAACACGTTATCCGTGATGAGTTGCCCTGGCACAAAAGCACTCTGCTCCTCGCTCACAATAACATCAAGAAAGCCCCTTATTCTGTTGACAATGCATTTTGCTGCAATTTTGTATAGTACAGAACATAGGGAGATAGGTCTATACTGATTGATGCATTGTGGGTGCAGTACCTTGGGTATAAGTGCGATAGCAGTGTCATTCATACCCTCCGGCAGTTCGCCACCGTTGAGAAAACCCAACACCACCGGGATGATATCTTCTTTAAGCAGAGACCAATGCCTCTGAAAGAAGCCCGCGGTAAAACCGTCCACACCCGGTGCTTTTGACGGTGCCATTTGGAATAGCGCCGTTTTGACTTCCTATGCTGTGTAAGGCATGTCAATGCATGTATTCATTTGTTCAGACACACGGACTGGAACCAAATCAAGGAGCTCATCTAGTTGGTTGAAGCCTTGAGATGTATATAGAGCTTGGTAAAACTGCCGGACTTCCTCCTGATCGTCCTCAACTGTTTGGCAAACAGAACCATCCGCATGCTCAAGTCTCTCTATTTTATTCAAGCGCCTCCTCATAGCAGCTTGCGCGTGAAAATTTTTGGTGTTCCGATCACCGTGACGCAGCCACGGTACTCGCGATCGTTGTCGCATCCATATTTCCTCCTGACGAAGTGCCTCGTGCAGCTTTTTAACTGTGGCCTTTTCTTCGTCCGAGGGCCCTCTGCTGATAGCCTGACTCCGTAAGCGGTCCAGTTTTGCTCGGAGCTTTTTTATGGTGGCGGTTAGGCTACCAAATTCCTTCGCACCCCATGCTGATAACGTGCTCTGCATGTTCTTGAGTGCGCTGATCACACCGGCCAAACCTTGCTGACCTGACCCCCTTTGCCAATTCTCTATCACCACTTGGTCATAATCTGCATGTGTTTGCCAGACATCCTCATAGCGAAATTGCTTCGCTCTCCTTGTCCTGTACTCGACCTCGTCCGCCCTCAGTTCCAGCAGCAGAAAGCAGTGGTCTGATTCGGTCGTACTTATATGTCTCACTCGCGAACGGCCGTACAGGTGAATTAGGTCTGGATTCCCAAAAGCCCTAACCAACCTAGCTTTTACGTTATCATGGCCCAACTGTCCGTTGTCCCATGTGTATTCTGTCCCCGTCCATCCCAGGTCCTGGAAGAGGCATTCATCAGTGACTTCCCGGAATGCTCGCATTTGCCATTCAGGCCTTGCCGCTCGCGAGAAGTGTTCCGAAGCATAGAGTGTCTCGTTGAAGTCACCAACACACAACCAGGCCGTGTGTGGTACTGCCATCAACGTACGAAGAAACCTCCAACTGTGGTGTCGATCCCCCGCTCTGGGGGCGCCATAGAAACCCGTGAATCTCCATGGGTTAGTGTTTTGATCAATTTTCTGCACCATAACATCAATATGGCCAGAACTGTAGTTCCTGAGCTCAACCTTGACATCGGCTGACCAGAATAAAGCAATTCCTCCACTCAAACCCTCGCTATCCACCGCAAAACAGCCTGCAAACCCGAGGGTGGTCTGCAGATTTTCTACTCTCTTTGCCGAAATTTTGGTCTCCATCACAAAGAGGAGACCGGGCCCTTCCTGCTTCACAATGCTGCGAAGCTCTCGAACTGCCGCTGGGTTCCCAAGCCCGCGGCAGTTCTAACTGAGGCGATTCATTGCCTCTGCCGAATGCCCTGAGTTAACCGGGGTAGGTTTCTTCTTCTTGGGAACTCTCTCCCCATCTTCATCTACAGAGGTGTCTGAAGGATCTCCCCCTATACTCTTTGCGACTTGTTCTGTAGGTGCAGTTTCAAAAGCCTCATTGGTCAGCAAGGGCACTTCAACCCTTCTGTAGACCTGTTTATTGATCGGTGGTCCTCCCTTCCGTTTGTTCTGGTTTCTATGCTTTATGGGGGAGTTTACCTCAGCTCCTTTTTCAGCAGCAGTGGTTGAACCTCTAGTCTCAGCTTTGTTATTCTGATTAGCAGTGTGCTCTCTGGACGTGTTCTCACTGGAGCTTCCTTTTTTTGCGCTCATCTGAAGCCCGCAGCCCCTTCCCAAAAGGTAGGTCACCATTTGCATCTCTGGTTCCCGGGGTCGGGCAATACAGGTCAGAATGGCCTAGACGGCCACATGAGAAGCAGGAGTGCGGGATGTTCTCATACTGAATATCGTAAGGATCCACACTCTTCCTCCGGGCCGATTCAATCACAATCCAGTGCCTCAATGGCTTGCTCACTTCCACTGTGACCCTGGCCCTCAAGTAGCCATTAACATGATCGAAGTTCACATCAGTAGCGTGCTCATCGATCTGCTTGGCTATTGCAGCACACCACTTTTCATTACGTAGGTTGAAGGGTAGATTGACAACCCGAGCCCACATCTGAAGTCTGTCAAAACGCAGTTCGGAGGGGCGCATGCACTCGTCAAATTCTGAGAGGATGACTGCGTGTTTGCTCACATGCCATGGCGCCCCTTGCCAAACGCGATCGCGATCTCTCTTGTTCGCAAATTCAGCCACGAACATATTCTCCCCCACAGATTTGAAATCCAAACCTCTAGGGTTTCCCCAAGCCGGACGGAGCGCATTGGTTATGGTCTGGATGTGTAGGAGATTCCTATGCAGCACTTTCCCCGCCAGCAACCACTTCTCCGGCATACCCTCGTCCGCATCATCCAGCACAAGCGGTGTGGCCTCCTCGTCGGTGATGTCTAGTTTCCCCAAGGCCTCCGCTAGCTTTGCCCTCGCCGCCCTTGGCGACAGGGGGTCCTTCCCTCTGCCCTGTCCTGACGGAGACGCCATCAGCGGGATCCAAGCCTGTCGCCTCGCTGAGTTTCAGCGCGCGCCGCCGTGTTCCACCCCCAAAACCCTAGATCGCCCTTGGTAGGCGCTCCGGGAGTTGCGGAGGAAAAAAATACCTGTTGAGTTGGACGAATAAAAAAAACTTGCCCCACCGGCGCCTATCGTTGCCCAAACAATATTGTGAAAATTTACAGTATATGTACTCTCGAGAAAAAGAATTACAGTATAGTTAGAATAAGTAGACATATCTTTTTATCTCGCATCCCATCGCGTCATCCTCGGCGGCAAAAAATTCTACCACTCATCCACTCCGCCATGGCGCCTTCCACCCTCTTCTTCCTCCCCGCGCACGCGCAGCCCCTCTTCCCCCTTCACCCCCGCCGTCTCCGCCATCTAGGCGCCGCGCCGACCACTCCCAAACCCCTCACACTCGCCGTCCGGTGCGCCGCGAAGGCGGCGGCGTCGCCGGCGCCGACGAGGCCCATCCCGCCGCCGAAGCTGGTCCGCTGCCCGGCGCTGGACCGGCAGGCGGCGCGTGCGAGCCGGCTCCGCTTCGCCCGCAAGCTCCTCACCCTGCTCCTCTCCAAGCCGCGCGGCTTCCTCCCGCTCCGCGTCCTCCTCCGCTGCCGCCGCTTCCTCGGCCTCCCGCGCCGCCGCCCGCTCGTCCCCTTCGTGCTCCGCTACCCGACCCTCTTCCGCCTCTTCCAGGCGCCCATCTCCCGCCCGCTCTCGCCCTCCCTCTCCACCCTCGCCGTCGCGCTCACCCCCGCCGCCCATGCGCTCGCCGCCGACCTCGCCGCCCTGCGCGGGGCCGAGCTCGCGCCGGGCCTCGCGGACAAGGTGCACCGCCTCCTCCTCATGACCCCCCGGCGCAGCCTCCTGGTGTCGAAGCTCGCGCACATCGCGCCCGACCTCGGCCTCGCCATGGACTTCCGCGCCACGCTCTGCCCCCGCCACCCGGACGTCTTCACCTTCGCGAACACCTCCCACGGCCACGCGCTCCAGCTGGTCGACCCGCCGCCGCCGCCCCCTTCACCCCTCCCCCCGCCGCTCCGCCCCGCCGTGCGGCCCGACCGCCTCATCGACCGGCCGCGGAGGTTCCCGCACCTCCCGCTCCGCCGTGGGCTCAACCTCCGCCGCGCGCACCGGGACTACCTCCTGCGATTCCACAGCCTGCCCGAGGCCTCCCCGTTCGAGCCGCTGGAGGAGGGCGCGAGCGCGGAGATGGCGGAGCGGCGGGCGTGCGCGGTGGTGCGGGAGGTGCTGGCGATGACGGTGGAGAAGCGGACGCTGGTGGACCATCTCACGCACTTCCGCAGGGACTTCGGGCTGCCCAACCGGCTGCGCGCGCTGCTGGTGCGCCACCCGGAGCTGTTCTACGTGAGCATCAAGGGCGTCCGGCATTCGGCGTTCCTGGTGGAGGCGTTCGACGACGATGGAAGGCTTCTAGTGGAGGATGGCATGCTGGTTGGGAGGGACCGGTTGGAGGAGCTTGTCCGTGAGGGCAAGAAGATCAGAAGGGCTCAAAAGAAGGGTGTTTTTCCGGTTGATGGCGATAGTGATGAGGAGGATGAGGAAGATGATAATGTTGCAGAGGGTTCGTCGGAGGTGGATGGTGAATTTGGTGACCTGTTTGAAGAGGAAAGTGTCACCGGGGAAGACTGGAATGAGGTGGGTGATGGAGGCGGGATCGAGGGGGACGACTACGAAGATGATCCTGAATCGGATGCCATGGAGGAGTTTTGGGTGAAGAAGGCTGCGGAGGAAGGGCTGGTTGACAGTGGCACCGAGCATGATGTTTGGTGAGGAGTGTCGAGATGCTAGGATTATTGCCCACGCTGTTAACGAGGACCACAAATTGCTCAAATGCATTCCTCTCAGCCATCTTCAGTAGCCCGAAGCTGTAGTACATAACTTGGAAGCTTCGATATTGAAGGTGAGGGTGAAGGGTATGTTCTTGTTACTTGTGACGCTCACCCATCGAACTGTACTTCGAAGAACAACTTTTACCTTTCGATGTATTAACCTTCTAGCATAACTTGTACTGACCTGTTTAAGAAAAATAAATATGAAGCCTGTACATTGGACTGGTATCAATACAAGCATACCAGTTTCTTGTTAAATTTAGTTCCCAAAATAAGATCCTTGCATGTTGTCCTCTGGTAATTCTTGCATTTTCCTTGTCCTTACAAGCCATGTTTTCGTTTCCTCATTATGAGTTTTCCTGCACCTAAACAATGAGTTCTCAAAAGCGAAGTTCATAGTATTCGCACAGGAATGGAACATGCCTTGTAACACGTGCAACAAAAAAAAAGTATGGGCTTTGTTGGCAGGATGCGAACTTGTCGCTTAAATGTAAAAACTAGAACCAGTTCTCTCAAGAACTAGTCTATTAATTGTGTCCTCCAATTGTTTAGGTCTTTTTGATATTGGTGGGTACATACATTTTTGTTACTTGCAATCTTCACCAATCAGATTGTGTGCTGTGCTACATTAATAATAATGTTGCATATTTTCAGGTGGTTCAAATACTATGGCCTGTCTGAGGCATAAGTTTTCACTTTCCTCTGTTCATGGAGGCATCCCCCTCTAGGACAACAATGTCCTCGCTTCTGTTGATGCTGTCAGCACCATCAACAAGGACGCTGTAGAGTCTGTGATGACCACTCCCAAGCTACGACATACAGAATATGGTCGTCAATATTGCATCCGTGCCACCTCTGGAGTACCAAAATGAAGACCTCAATTGGAAACTAAACCAGCACTCGAGGACCGCAGGATCACCGCTCGTGAAAGCCTGTAATTCAAGTGTTCCTTATACTACAATGTATGTATACATTTATTTCTTTTCTACAGTTAATTGATGGTCATATTTTTGCATGTACTTCTGGAAGTGTATATTTCATGGCACGATGCGCACCTATGATTTTGTTTTGCTATTATATAAGTTTGTGGACATCTGAAACCACAGAAGTCTTGTATGCGCTCATTTTTAGGGAGGTTTAGAGGTTCCACTACTGGAAACAAGCACTATTTGAGCTAAGATGAACATGCTACGGTTCACCACTGGAAGTCTGGAACTACTTTATGCAGAATGAATTTGAATCATGTCGGTAGTGAATCCTGATCAAGTTCCCTAGGCACTTCTTGTAGGAGAAATCTGTGAAGGCCGTCATAAAGCACGGTGCACAAGCACCCACTGCTATGGAAATGCTGATGCTTGTCAACCTGCAAACAGGGAAATAATTTCCATGACATTTCTATTTGGTTCTTATGATTCATCGGAAACAGACGGGCAAGCTGCTCACCATCAATGTAGTTGTCATGTCCCACCAGTGTCTTTTCCTTCTCAGTTTGGTACTCAAGACTTTTCCTTCTCCGGTTGGTACTCAAGAATATCTTTGACGACAAACATGTCTTCCTCTTCAGAAAGCTAAATGCCATCACTCCAAAGTATTGAAAGAGACCCAAACACATAAGGTTTGAAAACAAAGGTTCCCCAAACAAATACAAACAAATAGCATGGTATCTACAAGAGCAGGTGCATTCTTCAATCATCGCAGTTACCTAAACTTTGTGACATTCAAACTTAAACCCAACGCCTATCTAATCACCTATATGTCAGCTTAGTACCTGAAGAATTGTAGCTACTTTTAAAGTCGCATTGGGATAGAAACTATACCTCCATGGTTTCCGTGGCTCACTGACTGCACAAACGAGAGTGGCATAAGCAAGTAAAATGCTCAGCACGAGGTTCTCATCATTCGAGTGGATTTTGAAGGCTGAACCAGTTGGTGCAGGATTCACCCGAGCAGGTGGACACAAACCTTCTTTGCACCCTCCTCAAAGCACTGCAAATTGGCACATAAAATTGAGGAGTTCAACATAAAATGCAACTGAGAACTAACAGAGTGTAGCCTTCATGAAGGGTGCCCGAATCTTCTTCAGGGACTGGAATGTGGCCTTTGACCATATCTGTTGAAACCGTGCAAGCTACCTGTGCAGGTCATGCTGATTCCAACAATCGTCAGCTGCTCTTTGAGAACTGATCTTGTTACAATTCCAACTATCTTGGAAAGGTGCTGGAAGGATGACCGAAAGGATAAAAAGAAGATCAAAACATGAGCAATGCTTGAAATAGAAAGTATATATAGTTGATCTGAATTAATCAGAGAGGTAAAAAGGCAAGAAGTTGCTGAACTTGCTGTGCCTGTGTGACTCGACCGAACACGGAGGAAACTTCCAGACACTTGCTGAATTTGTGGGATGCTGTAAGGCACAGACCTTGCAAGTACTTTATCCATTAGATCCATCACTGGGATGCATGCGTCCCCAGGTATCACCGCTCTCCATTTGAGGCTTTCTCCGGTGTGATTTCCACCGCCAGTTCACCCTTCTGCTCTGTAGTCTGTACCCAGTTCAGATTTTGGCCTAATTTGGTTGCCGTTGATACCTGAAACAAGGCAATGATTCTATCTGTATAATGCGGTTTACTCCCTCCGTCCCAGAATATAAAATCATTTTTGACACTACACTAGTGTAAAAAATGCTCTTATATTATGGGACAGAGGGAGTAGAACTGAATTGGACTGACTATTAAGTGTAATAATATGTCGAGGAACCGATAGATTGTTACTCTTGTTCAGGTTTACGAATCACTTGGAATGAACAACACCGAAATGCATATTTCAGCCTGATAGTCTTAACTTAGAGCATAAATAAAATTGCAGTGTCACAAATAATTAGAAAAAGCATGAAGGACATTACCCTCATCAAGGACATGTATGATAATATTGTGACAAGTGTTCGAACAAGTGATGTCGACACCGATGACTTCCCGATTAAGATAGGACTGCATCAGAGGTCAGCTTTGAGCCCTTATCTTTTTGCATTGGTGATGGATGAGGTCACAAGGGATATACAAGGAGACATCCCATGGTGTATGCTCTTTGCGGATGACGTGGTGCTAGTTGACGATAGTCGGACGGGGGTAAATAGGAAGTTAGAGTTATGGAGACGAACCTTGGAATCGAAAGGGTTTAGGCTTAGTAGAACTAAAACCGAGTACATAATGTGCGGTTTCAGTACTACTAGGTGTGAGGAGGAGGAGGTTAGCCTTGATGGTTAGGTGGTACCTCGGAAGGACACCTTTTGGTATTTGGGGTCAATGTTGCAGGAGGATGGGGGTATTGATGAAGATGTGAACCATCGAATCAAAGCCGGATGGATGAAGTGGCGCCAAGCTTCTGGCATTCTCTGTGACAAGAGAGTGCCACAAAAGCTAAAAGGCAAGTTCTACAGGACGGCGGTTCGACCCGCAATGTTGTATGGCGCGGAGTGTTGGCGGACTAAAAGGCGACATGTTCAACAGTTAGGTGTGACGGAGATGCGTATGTTGAGAGGATGTGTGGCCACACGAGGAAGGATCGAGTCCGGAATGATGATATACGAGATAGAGTTGGGGTAGCACCAATTGAGGAGAAGCTTGTCCAACATCGTCTGAGATGGTTTGGGCATATTCAGCGCAGGCCTCCAGAAGCTCCAGTGCATAGCGGACGGCTAAAGCATGCGGAGAATATCAAGAGAGGGCGGGGTCGACCGAATTTGACATGGGAGGAGTCCGTTAAGAGAGACCTGAAGGATTGGAGTATCACCAAAGAGCTAGCTATGGACAGGGATGCGTGGAAGCTTGCTATCCATGTGCCAGAGCCATGAGTTGGTTGCGAGATCTTATGGGTTTCATCTCTAGCCTACCCCAACTTGTTTGGGACTAAAGACTTTGTTGTTGTTGTTGTTGTTGTATGAAGGACAAATGCTTGATCGAGAACTCAGTAGCACTCGTCTACTTTGATCCTCTTTAAGCAGGCTTCTTCCCATGCAAAATTTACTCCCACGAGAGCATTTGTTCCGATACAAACCATCTTTTGGCCATTTTGACGAGTTCTAGAGCTAGCTCTAGCAAGTAAATGTAACATATACTGTAGGAGTCAAAACATATGAACTCAAAGCCTTAGATGGGGACTGTTCATTCAAATGAGCATCTCACCTTCATTGAGTCCGATGAGGCCCAGGCCATGCTGTTCTGATCTGGATCTCACTTACACTGCCTCGTGTGCAGCATTTGCAACTGCAGTAGCTGCCAGGATACCAACAGGACCAGAGACATGGACAGGCAAGCAATCCTACAGTAAGCTGCTAGAGTATAGCCCTCCGATGCGCTGTTGCCGTTGCCCGACGGCTCAAGAAACCAATCTGCTCCACTGCTTTGTTCATGGCTGGACCACTCTTTTGATCAACCAACCGACGAATTTTGCTGGGAAAACAAGTGATCATGGAGTCCACAATTGGTTTCCTCTGGACGACGCCGACTTTGTCTTTTGGTATTGGATTTTTGGACAACGAAGTCTCTCAGGCATTATGCTGAAAACCACCAGTAAATGGTGATTCAGAAGATTCAGAAATACCAGACCTTGGCTGAATCAGCCTCTTCGTTGTTGGCTTAAGCAGAAAACGAAACAGTGGAGTAGCAAGCACAAGCTTCTCACAGATCACAGCCTATAAGATCTCATAGGACAAACGGTGGGTTTTTTTTTTTGAAAAACAAAAGGTGGAGTTATAACAAGCCCTAACAGACTCACACGTGAAATCGCATTCAGATCGTAATCTCTGACATCAAATTTTAGGCGAACAGAAGAACACAAACAAAGATATCAAGTTTCATTTCAGAACAGATTATAACATCCACTCCGCTTTTCCAAATTTGTTTCTTTGTTACTTTGTTCCATGCCACCAGATCCAACGGCTCACGCGCCCTACCCCCAATAACCCGGTAGTGACCGTGGGCCAGTTAATGCACGCCTGGTCCAGCTCAGACGCTCAATGGCACGCATGCATCAATCCCTGCATTGCTGCATGTTTTTTTTCTTCCAAAAAGGAGGTCGAAACCCCCAGCCTCTGCATTATTGTAATGTACACAATCTTATTTTATTATAGTTAATATAGGCTCCGAAATAAAAAAACATCAACAAACAGAGCACATAATATAATAACCACAGTCAAACCATTAGAACATATGGAGTTAAAACCAATGACTAAGTCGAGTTTCTCTGCAGCAACAAACGCCCTTGCATCGTCGTTGCAATGTCCGATCAAAGACGATCTGGACAAGAGTTTTCATCATGGTTGCCGAGACCAACCAGTAAATGCCAATACAATAGTAAGGAGACAACGCCTTCAATAAGGTAACGATGCAAGTTTACAATTGTTGAGTTTAACCAATGAAAGCCAGAACAAGAGTTTTCACCTGAAGATGAAATGGTGCTCCAATCAACATCTTGAAGTTGGAACTTCCAGTAGTTGCACCTGTTGGTACTCCACGTCAGGCCGGAAAGACACTAGCAAATTTGTAGGATGTCCTCCCATCTTAGATCACCACCACAACCATCGGGATAGGGATAGAATTTCACTTCCCGTCCTCTGCACCATTTAGGGATGCACACAACTTTTATAGTATGGGTACCAAGATTTTATCTTGACGAGTGATGTCACCACACATTAAGTTTGATCCTTGATAAATGTGGAAAACCCCTATGAATCACCGTCAATTCTAAGAATTAAAACCATGTGGTTAGGCTGCACAACCTCATGACAAACCACTGAACTAAGACTTCACATGATACGTTAGTCTTTTTTGAAAACAGGATAACCCTCGACGACCTCCGCATCGATTGATGCACATAAAAAATCTTATGGTAAAGCAAAGCGTTGTGATTTGCCAATTAAATAAACAGTTTAAGACGTGGTCTCAAGAAAGAATGAAAAGGAACCAAGGATGGCAAATAGCGCAGACAAAGATGAAGAAACCAATTGGAGATTCATGGAGATAATTGCAAAGCTAGAAAAGATGGGGGGGGGGGGTAAGCACGCTCGTCTCTGCCTTTTGGTGAACTGGTAGGCTGGTGGCGTCCTACACACATTGTATTGTTCTTTTGTTGCGCGATTGGTAAAAGTAGGGTTCATTCGGCATAAACCGGAAACTACACCGAATTAGCTAGTTAACTGAATTTTTGGTTATCTACTTTGAATTGTCATATTTGGTTTCTAGTTTCACTAACCGAACTAAGAAGAAACGAATGGTAGAAACCAAAATTTTGATTTATACCAAACACCCACCTATCTAAGTAGCGGGAAAATGTGTATACCCATATGCTTATCCCACGGCTAATCTGGACCACACTATAAGTGAGGCATGTTTTCTCGCCCGCCACTGGTATCTGGCTAGATTATCAGTGGCGATTGTCATTACCTGTTCATCACTCGTGAGACCCCACCTATAAGCAGTTTCCCAGTAATGGTCTTCGGTGAGAAGATGTCCCACCAATCCGCTAGTGCCTTTTCGGCCTGTTGTGGAGTATGGTTGATGCGACTATCGAAGGACCGCTTTTAAGATGTTGATTGGTACACCACCGGGGTGAGAACTTTTTATCCCGGCCTTTATTGGTCGAGCTCAACAGCAACAGGCTTGCATCCTTACCTTCTTGAAAATGTTGGCTACTTGTGTTAAACATGTCAACATGTCACATACATGACCGACGCATCTAGCCCAGAGATATGTGGCATAGGAGATAGTCAGGTTGTTAGGGTATTGTGTTTATCTCATGTAACCTCTTATCTCTATCTCCTTTCTTGATCTCCAAGATTGTAATCTCAACCACATGTATGCGCTATCATGGGAGGTGCGCCCCATCTATTTAACACGAACCCGTCGGCCTGAGCGAGGCAAGACGTTCCGCTAGATCGCACATGGTAATCAGAGCCTCATCTCTTCCCATCTACTGAGATCCCATCTACCCCGAGCCTAGCCATGTCTTCCTCCTCCGGCTCCTCCCAACCTACCCTCAATGGACAAGAGTTGTCATTTGATGAACGGGATCACATCATTAGAGAATGATGTGATTGACTTGACCCATCCGTTAGCTTAGCACTATGATCATTTAGTTTATTGCTATTGCTTTCTTCATAACTTATACATGTTCCTATGGCTATGAGATTATGCAACTCCCGAATACCGAAGGAACACTTAGTGTGCTATCAAACGTCACTACGTAACTGGGTGATTATAAAGATGCCCTACAGGTGTCTCCGATGGTGTTTGTTGAGTTGGCATAGATCGAGATTAGGATTTGTCACTCCGATTGTCGGAGAGGTATCTCTGGGCCCTCTCGGTAATGCACATCACTATAAGCCTTGCAAGCAATGTGACTAATGAGTTAGTTACGGGATGATGCATTACGGATCGAGTAAAGAGACTTGCCGGTAACGAGATTGAAGTAGGTATGATGATACCGACGATCGAATCTCGGGCAAGTAACATACCGATGACAAAGGGAACAACGTATGTTGTTATGCGGTTTGACCGATAAAGATCTTCATAGAATATGTAGGAACCAATATGGGCATCCAGGTTCCGCTATTGGTTATTGACCGGAGATGAGTCTCGGTCATGTCTACATAGTTCTCGAACCCGTAGGCTCCGCATGCTTAACGTTCGATGACGATCGGTATTATGAGTTTATGTGTTTTGATGTACCGAAGATTGTTTGGAGTCCCGGATGTGATCATGGACACGACGAGGAGTCTCGAAATGGTCGAGACATAAAGATTGATATATTGGATGACTATATTCAGACACCAGATGAGTTCCGGGCGTCACGGGATATATATCGGAGTGCCGGAAGGGTTATCGGAACCACCGGAGAAGTAATGGGCCTTATTGAGCCTAGGGGAGAGAGAGAGGGGCTGCCAAGGGCTGGCCGCGCGCCCCCCCATGGGCCTAGTCCGAAGTGGACTAGGGGGAGGGGCGGCGCCCCCTCCTTCCTTCTCTTTCCCCCTCCTTCCTTCTTCTCCTAGTAGGACTAGGAAAGGGGGGAGTCCTACTCCTACTAGGAGGAGGATTCCTCCCCCCTTGGCGCGCCTATGAGGGCCGGCCGGCCTCCCCCTCCCTCCTTTATATACGTGGGGAGGGGGGCACCCTAGAACACATCAAAGTTGATCTTAGCCGTGTGCGGTGCCCCCCTCCACAGATTTCCACCTCGATCATATCGTTGCAGTGCTTAGGCGAAGCCCTGCGCCGGTAACTTCATCATCACCGTCACCACACCGTCGTGCTGACGAAACTCTCCCTCGGCCTCAGCTGGATCAAGAGTACGAGGGACGTCACCGAGCTGAACGTGTGCAGATCGCGGAGGTGCCGTGCGTTCGGTACTTGATCGGTTGGATCGCGAAGACGTTCGACTACATCAACCGCGTTACATAACGCTTCCGATTTCGGTCTACGAGGGTACGTGGACACACTCTCCCCGCTCGTTGATATGCATCACCTAGATGGATCTTGCGTGTGCGTAGGAATTTTTTTAAAATTACTGCGTTCCCCAACAAAAACACATTGAGATAGATTTTTACTTTGTCAGAGAGAGAGTTGCTCAAAAGCAACTTGATATTCGTTTTGTGCATTCCAGAGACCAAATTGCAGATGGATTCACAAAGACATTGCCTATCAAGAGCTTTGAGAACTTCAAGTATAATCTCAACTTAATGCAGTTGTGATTAAGGGAGGTGTTAAACATGTCAACATGTCACGTACATGACCGGCGCATCTAGCCCAGAGATATGTGGCATAGGAGATAGTTAGGTTGTTAGGGTATTGTGTTTATCTCATGTAACCTCTTATCTCTATCTCCTTTCTTGATCTTCAAGATTGTAATCTCAACCACATGTATGCGCTATCATGGGAGGTGCGCCCCATCTATTTAACACGAACCCGTCGGCCTGAGCGAGGCAAGACGTTCCGCTAGATTGCACAACTTGTTGTGCTGATCTTCACTGACAGGTCTTGGCAATCAGGATGAATTTTTTTGTCGAGTCCATCTCCAGCTGGATGTGGCGACAATGGCGGGAAAATGTCTATCCCTTCTTAAATGCATGGACGTGGAAGAAGCTGACTTAGTCGTATGTGTTTATTTCATTTCTTGTAATAATTCACTTGTGGTTTCTTTTATTTTGTACCCTACTCAATAATTAATTAAATGGTTGTTGTTTTTCAAAAAACTAGAAAAATGGCCCGCTCGATGCGCGGGCTAGAACTTGAAAATTTAATAATGACAACATATTATTTCATCCGTATAAATAAAAATAGGGACCAAGTGTGATGAAATTTGCAAATATAGTTTTGTCTTAGGTATGTTTCATTGATGCAAACGTGATAAAATGTGTAGTTCTATGAACTTCTCCCATTAAAAGTTTTCCATCATAAAGCAATGATAAACATTTCTGTTTAGGGCAGTCGACAAACAGTGACTTTGAAGACTTTTGCACCTTCTACTCCCTTCGTTCCTAAATATTTGTCTTTCTAGACATTTTGTGGCAGCTTGATGGACGAAGTTGTAGGGTCTTTTATTTTAGTAGGAAAGGTTTTCTATGGTGGCAAATAAAATATATTTTTTTACATAATGGCAAAGGTGGGTAATTTTCCTAACTCTTGTTAGTAAAATAATATCCAATGGTCATGTTTTACTGATGTGTCAAATAGACGATCAGATGTTACTGATTTTTGTGGGATTTTCTAGATAATTATCTTTTTTCTGGTTAGCCCGTAAAGCACTTTTTATATATAAATAGATAATAAATAAACATGGTTGTATGCACCACAATGATGCATAGGCCGGGGTTTAACCTCCTCTTCGAAAAAATGAAGATAATTTGCAAAGACAGGCATCATTGCATAAACGCAAGAAAACAAGGGGGCAATAAGCACGCTGATCTCCGCCTTTTGGTAACTGGATCGGCCGGTGGCGTGGTTCACATACTATTAGTATGTACGTACTAGCTAGTGTTCTTGTGTTGCACGAGGCAGGACCAGAGCCTTAATTCGTAACCTCCTGTCTCTCTCATACAGCACAGGCACAAGCACACGCTCCATCGTGCTGTGCTGTACGATGGATGCCCTTTCTGTTTGGAGATCATCTCGTCCTTTAATTTCGACCTCCTCATTATTAAGTTTGAGGAACCTCTTCTTCTCCCTCCTCCCTTCCACCGGGTTTATCGGCTAGCTGGCAGCTGCCCGCACGGGAAAGAGAGAACCTTTTGCTGAGGCTTGAGTTCGGCAGCTTAAATTTGAGAGAGAAGAGACACTTCTTGTAAACATTTTGAGGAGTTAAACCAAACAAGAGTTTGGTGATGTGCGGCTTAACTCCTCAAAAGTGAATCCTTTGAGGAGCTAAGCTCTTTTAGTACTAGTTCGGCTAGAAATGCTCTTAATGGGACTGCTCAAATGAGCACCTCACCTTCGATGAGCCACATGAGGCCATGCTGTTCTGATCTGGGTCTCACACTGCCTTGTGCCTTGTGTGCAGCATTTGCAACTGCAGTAGCTGCCAAGATATCAACAGGACCAGAGACATGGACAAGCAATCCCACAGTAAGCTGCTAGAGTATAGCCCTCCGATGCGCTGTAACCGACGGCTCAAGAAACCAATCACTACTGGAATCGCCCTATACGCCGAGTGCCACGGACACTCGGCAAAGACCCAAAAATCGCCGGCAACGCCTTTGCCGAGTGTTACCTTCGGCAAAAGCCACCCGGCGTACACCTCTTCAGCAAACAGGAATTTGCCGAGAGCCATAACACGGGCACTCGGCAAAGCCTTTACCGAGAGCTAAACAGCCCGTGTCGGCAAAATAAAGCAGCTAACGGATAAGTCCGTTAGCTCCAGACATGTGGGACCACGTAAACTTTGCCGAGAGCCACTCTCGGCAAAAAGAAATACTAGGAGGCTGACATGTGTCGTGCCCTGACATGTGGGTCCACGACAACAGCCCGAGCCCCGACTTTGCCGAGAGCCACTCTCGGCAAAGGGAATCATTAGGAGGCTGACACGTGTCGCCTCCTGACATGTGGGCCCACGACCACAGGCCGAGGGCCAACTTTGCCGAGAGCAACTCTCGGCAAAGAAAACCAGTAGGAGGCTGACACGTGTCGCCTCCTGACATGTGGGTCCATGACAACAGGCTGAGGGCCAACTTCGCCGAGAGCCACTCTCGGCAAAGAGAACCAGTAGGAGGCTGACACGTGTCGCCTCCTGACATGTGGGTCCACGAGAGCAGGCTGAGGGCCAACTTCGCCGAGAGGCCCTCTCGGCAAAGGGAACCAGTATGAGGCTGACACGTGTCACCTCCTGACATGTGGGACCACGAGAGCAGGCCGAGGGCCAACTTTGCCGAGAGGCCCTCTCGGCAAAGAGAACCACTAGGAGGCTGACACGTGTCACCTCCTGACATGTGGGACCACGAGAACAGGTCGAGGGCCAACTTTGCCGAGAGCGCCTCTCGGCAAAGAGAACCACTAGGAGGCCGAGGGCCAGCTTTGCCGAGAGCCAACCTCGGCAATCCTTTTCCCTTTACCGAGAGCCCCTCTCGGTAAAGTTGTCAGGGGCACCACAGGTTATTATCGTTTACCGAGAGGCCTCTCGGTAAAGGTGTCAGGTTCTACTGGTTGGTACACGTTTATCGAGAGGCCTCTCGGTAAAGGGTGCATTCTGGTCCAGTTTCACAGTCATTGCCGAGAGCCACCCTCGGTAATGGTGTGCCCAGGAGCCTTTTTTTCTTGTTTCTGTTTCTTTCCTGCAGCGAAACATATACAACAGCAGCATATAGTTCATCACACATAGAACATTCACATATAGGCATCATTGAACAAAAGAAGCAATGATTGATTCTGAAAAACATTCCACATAAAAGCAACAGTGCATAAAAGGTGAAATAGTAGTGAAGACACTCGACTACCACAAGTTTACAAGTCTCAAGATGCAAGAGTTCTCAACACACAAGGAACAGTTTCAAACATAACATAACATGAAGTTCACGCGATTTTGGAGATCGGAGTGATAACATCAACATTAGAAGGCATTCCGTTTGCTGCCCCAACTCCATCAACCGGAGTGATAACATCAACATTAGAAGGCATCATTCCGTTTGCTGCCCCAACTCCACCAACTTGAGGTGGAACTACCAGAACATTGTTCGACCCTTTTGTGATGGGTTGAGCTGTGATGGATTGACCCAATAGTGAGATGAATGCATATGGTCATGCCGAAAATGGTGATAGAAATAGTTTGAACAAAACTCACAATGTTCCACTCTGGCGTCGGTGGCATCTCTGGCACTGGTTGGCCTTGCATGGAATAAAGATTGGCCACCATATGTTGTAAAGACTTCACTAGATCATCTTGTGCCTTCAGCTTGGCCCAGTTTTCATCTCGTTCTTTCTCGGTGTCAATCAGTCGAGTCTACAATATGGCAATGCAAATGTCATTCATGTTGAAATGCAAATATGCAGGACCATGAAGGATCAATGAAGAAGCACTGACCTGAATATCCTCAATAATGCTCACGGAATGTGGTACGTGACGCTCTACGGTAGGAGTAGAGCCAGTACTCATAGCACGGAGCGTGTTGACTCTCGGAAGGCAGGAGGTTATGACAGAATCGAGGTGAACCGCCATCCGGCCTCTACCGCCTGCCGCGGCAATGGCCACAAGAGGGTCAAACGGTAGCACGTGAGGATCAGCGTCAGGCCCGTACGTCTCCTTCAATTTTTTGGTGTAGTTCTCTCCATCTGACCGGGCTTTAGAGCTGATCCAGTCCCTCTCCGGGTGGAGAGGGTCCTTGTCCTTGTCGTCTTTGGTACGTTTGATGGTCCATGCCTCGAAGTAAGTGGTATCCTTGCCAGTGTCTTCTTTCTGCAGAAGAAAGCGATCCAAACAATCAAGGGAATGCTCACAAATGAAAGAGAACATGATGAAAAGAAAAGGATGTGGTTGCCTACATGTTTTGAGACGACACCTGGGATGGTGAGGTTGCCTTGACGGTGTCCTCGACCCCCATCAACTTACGCCGTTCAGATATTGCTTTGTGTTCATCCTGCCACCCTGGATCTGTCCACCGTTCGACGATCTTCTCCTAGCACGGACGTTTGTCAGTGCACCACCGAGGAATCACCTCTAAATTAAACAAATGCATCTTAGTAAGGATTCTAATTTTGCGGTAATGTAGGGAATAGCAAGCATCCATCGTCACTTGCCTTGAAGTAATTGTCCCGTGAAAGATACGTCCCTCGAGCCTCCTGTTTGGAAATCCTATGGTTGAGATAGTCCGCGTGATACTTGACCACTAACCGGACGCGCTCCTCATAGTGCATGTCGTGGACTAGTTTCTTGGAAATATTCTCAACCACCACATTTGCACCATCCTTCTGACCCTCAACGCATGTATAGAAATCCATCAAACATGCATACATGTGAGAAGGGTTAAATCATGACTATGGCAAATTTAAACCTTTTGGTATTGACATTTAGGTGTTTGAAAGGACTTACCCAGAAATCGTCGACCACTCGCATGGCTCTGTTATCATAAACCCTCTGACGCATATCCAGGAAATCCGGTGCAAGTTTGTAGTGATCCCATGACCAAGCTGGCTCAATGATACCGTTTGGCAAAGTGACCAGTCCAGGATAATTTAACCTACAAAGACCCCCAATGATGACACTCGGTGACCGTGGCAGACGCCTCTCACCACCTTTTACTAAGCTTTTGCATTACGAAGAGTGAAGTCATATTATATGTGAGGAAATGACAAAAGGTACAATTTATATGGGATGAGTCGAGATAACCACTTACTTCTCTCCCATTGGTTTAATCAACACGTCTCTATGCACATATGGACGTCTTGGAAGCTTTGAAGGACCACACAGCCACACTTTCCCTCTGGAAGTAGTGCTGATAGTCGAACCGCTCACCTCGTGGTGCTCTGTCACCCGTGAGGGTCCATCCCCACCCTCAGAAACCTGACGAACAACCAGCCTCCTCTCGGCGGCGTCGTCCTCCACCACCTCCTCCTCCTCATCCTCCACCACCTCCTCCGCAAAATACTCCTCGTCCTCCTCCTCACACGTCTCATCCCCATCCTCTGTTTCCTCCTCCTGAGCACGGTGAAGCACTGCATCAGAGGGTCGAGGAGAAGAAAGAGGTGCTCTATTCCGGGCTGCTTTACATACTCCTCGTCCGCCTCCTCCTCCTGCCTCACCTACTCCCCCTCCTACTCCCCCTCCTCGTCCCCCTCGCCCCCCTCCTCGTCCGCCTCCTCCTCCTGCCTCACCTACTCCCCCTCCTCGTCCGCCTCCTCGTCCGCCTCCTCCTCCTGCCTCACCTACTCCCCCTCCTCGTCCGCCTCCTCCTCCTGCCTCACCTACCACCCCTCCTCGTCCGCCTCCTCGTCCGCCTCCTCCTCCTGCCTCACCTACTCCCCCTCCTCGTCCGTGATGGGGAACGTAGTAATTTCAAAAAAATTCCTACGCACACGCAAGATCATGGTGATGCATACCAACGAGAGGAGAGAGTGTTGTCCACGTACCCTCGTAGACCGATAGCGGAAGCGTTATCACAACGCGGTTGATGTAGTCGTACGTCTTCACGATCCGACCGATCAAGTACCGAACGCACGGCACCTCCGAGTTCTACACACGTTCAGCTCGATGACGTCCCTCGAACTCCGATCCAGCCGAGTGTTGAGGGAGAGTTTCGTCAGCACGACGGCGTGGTGACGATGATGATGTTCCACCGACGCAGGGCTTTGCCTAAGCTCCGCAACGGTATTATCGAGGTGTAATATGGTGAGGGGGGCACCGCACACGGCTAAGAGATCTCAAGGATCAATTGTTGTGTCTCTGGGGTGCCCCCCTGCCCCCGTATATAAAGGAGCAAGGGGGAGGCAGCCGGCCAAGGGGAGAGGTGCGCCATAGGGGGGAGTCCTACTCCCACCGGGAGTAGGACTCCTCCTTTCCTTGTGGGAGTAGGAGAAGGGAAGGGGGAAGGAGAAAGAAGGAAGGGTGCGCCCCCCTTCCCTAGTCCAATTCGGACCAGACCATGGGGAGGGGTGCGGCCACATTTTGAGGCCTTTCTCTCCTTTACTGTATGGCCCATTAAGGCCCAATACGAATTCCCGTAACTCTCCGGTACTCCGAAAAATACACGAATCACTCGGAAACTTTCCGAAGTCCGAATATAGTCGTCCAATATATCGATCTTTACGTCTCAACCATTTCGAGACTCCTCGTCATATCCCCGATCTCATCCGGGACTCCGAACTCCTTCGGTACATCAAAACTCAATAAAACTGTCATCGTAACGTTAAGCGTGCGGACCCTACGGGTTCGAGAACTATGTAGACATGACCGAGACACGTCTCCGGTCAATAACCAATAGCGGGACCTAGATGCCCATATTGGCTCCTACATATTCTACGAAGATCTTTATCGGTCAGACCGCATAACAACATACGTGGTTCCCTTTGTCACCGGTATGTTACTTGCCCGAGATTTGATCGTCAGTATCTCGATACCTAGTTCAATCTCGTTACCGGCAAGTCTCTTTACTCGTTCCGTAACACATCATCCCGCAACTAACTCATTAGTCACAATGCTTGCAAGGCTTATAGTGATGTGCATTACCGAGTGGGCCCAGAGATACCTCTCCGACAATCGGAGTGACAAATCCTAATCTCGAAATACGCCAACCCAACAAGTACCTTTGGAGACACCTGTAGAGCACCTTTATAATCACCCAGTTACGTTGTGACGTTTGGTAGCACACAAAGTGTTCCTCCGGTAAACGGGAGTTGCATAATCTCATAGTCATAGGAACATGTATAAGTCATGAAGAAAGCAATAGTAACATACTAAACGATCGAATGCTAAGCTAACGGAATGGGTCAGGTCAATCACGTCATTCTCCTAATGAGGTGATCCCCTTAATCAAATGACAACTCATGTCTATGGCTAGGAAACATAACCATCTTTGATTAACGAGCTAGTCAAGTAGAGGCATACTAGTGACACTCTGTTTGTCTATGTATTCACACATGTATTATGTTTCCGGTTAATACAATTCTAGCATGAATAACAAACATTTATCATGATATAAGGAAATATATAATACTTTATTATTGCCTCTAGGGCATATTTCCTTCAGTCTCCCACTTGCACTAGAGTCAATAATCTAGTTCACATCGCCATGTGATTTAACATCAATAATTCACATCACCATGTGATTAACACCCATAGTTCACATCTCTATGTGACCAACACTCAAAGGGTTTACTAGAGTTAATAATCTAGTTCACATCGCTATGTGATTAACACCCAAAGAGTACTAAGGTGTGATCATGTTTTGATTGTGAGATAATTTTAGTCAACGGGTCTGTCACATTCAGATCCGTAAGTATTTTGTAAATTTCTATGTCTACAATGCTCTGCACGGAGCTACTCTAGCTAATTGCTCCCACTTTCAATATGTATCTAGACCGAGACTTAGAGTCATCTAGATTTAGTGTTAAAACTTGCATCGACGTAACCCTTTACGACGAACCTTTTGTCACTTCCATAATCGAGAAACATATCCTTATTCCACTAAGGATAATTTTGACCGCTGTCCAGTGATCTACTCCTAGATCACTATTGTACTCCCTTGCCAAAATCAGTGTAGGGTATACAATAGATCTGGTACACAGCATGGCATACTTTATAGAACCTATGGCCAAGGCATAGGGAATGACTTTCATTCTCTTTCTATCTTTTGCCGTGGTCGGGCTTTGAGTCTTTACTCAATTTCACACCTTGTAACACAGGCAAGAACTCTTTCTTTAACTGTTCCATTTTGAACTATTTCAAAATCTTGTTAAGGTATGTACTCATTGAAAAAACTTATCAAGCGTCTTGATCTATCTCTATAGATCTTGATGCTCAATATGTAAGCAGCTTCACCGAGGTCTTTCTTTGAAAAACTCTTTTCAAACACTCCTTTATGCTTTGTAGAATAATTCTACATTATTTCCGATCAACAATATGTCATTCACATATACTTATCAGAAATGTTGTAGTGCTCCCACTCACTTTCTTGTAAATACAGGCTTTATCGCAAGTCTGTATAAAACTATATCCTTTGATCAACTTATCAAAGCGTATATTCCAACTCCGAGATGCTTGCACCAGTCCACAGATGGATCGCTGGAGCTTGCATATTTTGTTAGCACCTTTAGGATTGACAAAACATTCTGGTTGCATCATATACAACTCTTCTTTAATAAATCCTTTAAGGAATGCAGTTTTGTTTATCCATTTGCCATATTTTATAAAATGCGGCAATTGCTAACATGATTCGGACAGACTTAAGCATAGATACGGGTGAGAAGGTCTCATTGTAGTCAATCCCTTGAACTTGTCGAAAACCTTTAGCGACAATTCTAGCTTTGTAGATAGTAACACTACTATCAGCGTCTGTCTTCCTCTTGAAGATCCATTTAATCTCAATGGCTCGCCGATCATCAGGCAAGTCAACCAAAGTCCATACTTTGTTCTTCATGCATGGATCTCATCTCAGATTTCATGGCCTCAAGCCATTTCCCGGAATCTGGGCTCATCATCGCTTCCTCATAGTTCGTAGGTTCGTCATGGTCTAGTAACATAACCTCCAGAACAGGATTACCGTACCACTCTGGTGCGGATCTTACTCTGGTTTACCTACGAGGTTTGGTAGTAACTTGATCTGAAGTTACATGATCATCATCATTAACTTCCTCACTAATTGGTGTAGGAGTCACAGGAACAGATTTCTGTGATGAACTACATTCCAATAAGGGAGCAGGTACAGTTACCTCATCAAGTTCTACTTTCCTCCCACTCACTTCTTTCGAGAGAAACTCCTTCTCTAGAAAGGATCCATTTTAGCAACGAATGTCTTGCCTTCGGATCTGTGATAGAAGGTGTACCCAACTGTCTCCTTTGGGTATCCTATGAAGACACATTTCTCCGATTTGGGTTTGAGCTTATCAGGATGAAACTTTTTCACATAAGCATCGCAACCACAAATTTTAAGAAACGACAACTTTGGTTTCTTGCCAAACCACAGTTCATAAGACGTCGTCTCAACGGATTTAGATGGTGCCCTATTTAACGTGAATGTAGCTGTCTCTAATGCATAACCCCAAAACGATAGTGGTAGATTGGTAAGAGACATCATATATTGCACCATATCTAATAAAGTACGGTTACGATGTTCGGACACACCATTACACTGTGGTGTTCCAGGTGGCGTGAGTAGTGAAACTATTTCACATTGTTTTAACTGAAGGCCAAACTCGTATCTCAAATATTTTATCTCTGCGATCATATCGTAGAAACTTTTATTTTCTTGTTACGATGATTCTCCACTTCACTCTGAAATTCTTTGAACTTTTCAAATGTTTCAGACTTGTGTTTCATCAAGTAGATATCCCCATATCTGCTCAAATCATCTGTGAAGGTCAGAAAATAATGATACCTTCTACGAGCCTCAATATTCATCGGACCACATACATCTGTATGTATGATTTCCAACAAATCTGTTGCTCTCTCCATAGTTCCGGAGAACGGCGTTTTAGTCATCTTGCCCATGAGGCATGGTTCGCAAGCATCAAGTGATTCATAATCAAGTGATTTCCAAAATCCCATCAGCATGGAGTTTCTTCATGCGCTTTACACCAATATGACCTAAACGGCAGTGCCACAAATAAGTTGCACTATCATTATTAACTTTGCATCTTTTGGCTTCAATATTATGAATATGTGTATCACTACGATCGAGATCCAACAAATCATTTTTGTTGGTGTGTATGACCATAAAAGGTTTTTATTCATGTAAACAGAACAACAATTATTCTCTAACTTAAATGAATAACCGTATTGCAATAAACATGATCAAATCATATTCATGTTCAACGTAAACACTAAATAACACTTATTTAGTTTCAACACTAATCCCGAAAGTACAGGGAGTGTGCGATGATGATCATGTCAATCTTGGAACTACTTCCAACACACATCGTCACCTCGCCTTTTTACTAGTCTCTGTTTATTCTGCAACTCCCGTTTCGAGTTACTACTTTTAGCAACTGAACCAGTATCAAATACCGAGGGGTTGCTATAAACACTAGTAAAGTACACATCAATAACATGTATATCCAATATACCTTTGTTCACTTTGCCATCCTTCTTATCCACCAAATAGTTGGGGTAGTTCCGCTTCCAGTGACCAGTCCCTTTGCAGTAGAAGCACTTAGTCTCAGGCTTAGGACCAGACTTAGGCTTCTTCACTTGAGCAGCAACTTGCTTGCCGTTCTTCTTGAAGTTCCCCTTCTTCCCTTTGCCCTTTTCTTGAAACTAGTGGTCTCATCAACCATCAACACTTGATGTTTTTCTTGATTTCTACCTTCGTCGATTTCAGCATCACGAAGAGCTCGGGAATTACTTTCGTCATCCCTTGCATACTATAGTTCATCACGAAGTTCTACTAACTTGGTGATGGTGACTAGAGAATTCTGTCAATCACTATTTTATCTGGAAGATTAACTCCCACTTGATTCAAGCGATTGTAGTACCCAGACAATCTGAGCACATGCTCACTAGTTGAGCGATTCTCCTCCATCTTTTAGCTATAGAACTTGTTGGAGACTTCATATCTCTCAACTCGGGTATTTGCTTGAAATATTAACTTCAACTCCTGGAACATCTTATATGGTCCATGACGTTCAAAACGTCTTTGAAGTCCCGATTCTAAGCCGTTAAGCATGGTGCACTAAACTATCAAGTAGTCATCATATTGAGCTAGCCAAACGTTCATAACGTCTGCATCTGCTCCTGCAATAGGTCTGTCACCTAGCGGTGCATCAAGGACATAATTCTTCTGTGCAGCAATGAGGATAATCCTCAGATCACGGATCCAATCCGCATCTTTGCTACTAACATCTTTCAACATAATTTTTCTCTAGGAACATATAAAAAATAAACACAGGGAAGCAACAACGCGAGCTATTGATCTACAACATAATTTGCAAAATACTATCAGGACTAAGTTCATGATAAATTCAAGTTCAATTAACCATATTACTTAAGAACTCCCACTTAGATAGACATCCCTCTAATCCTCTAAGTGATCACGTGATCCATATCAACTAAACCATGTCCGATCTGTTGGGGAACGTAGTAATTTCAAAAAATTTCCTACGCACACGCAAGATCATGGTGATGCATAGCAACGAGAGGGGAGAGTTGTCCACGTACCCTCGTAGACCGACAGCGGAAGCGTTATCACAACGCTGTTGATGTAGTCGTACGTCTTCACGATCCGACCGATCAAGTACCGAACGTACGACACCTCCGAGTTCTACACACGTTCAGCTCGATGACGTCCCTCGAATTCCGATCCAGCCGAGTGTTGAGGGAGAGTTTCGTCAGCACGACGGTGTGGTGACGATGATGATGTTCCACCGACGTAGGGCTTCGCCTAAGCTCCGCAACGGTATTATCGAGGTGTAATATGGTGGAGGGGGGCACCGCACACGGCTAAGAGATCTCAAGAATCAATTGTTGTGTCCATGGGGTGCCCCCTGCCCCCGTATATAAAGGAGCAACGGAGGAGGAGGCCGGCCCTAGGAGGAGGCGCACCAAGTGTGGAGTCCTACTAGGACTCCCTAGTCCTAGTAGGATTCCACCTCCCATATGGAATAGGAAAAGAGGAAGGGAAAAAGAGAAGGAAGGAAGGGGGCGCCCCCCTTCCCTAGTCCAATTCGGACCAGACCAAGGGGAGGGGTGCGGCCACCCTTGAGGCCCTTTTTCTTCTTTCCCGTATGGCCCAATAAGGCCCAATACGTATTCCCGTAACTCTCCGGTACTCCGAAAAATACCCGAATCACTCGGAACCTTTCCGAAGTCCGAATATAGTCGTCCAATATATCGATCTTTACGTCTCGACCATTTCGAGACTCCTCGTCATGTCCCCGATCTCATCCGGGACTCCGAACTCCTTCCGTACATCAACATACATAAACTCATAACAAAATTGTTATCGTAACTTTAAGCGTGCGGACCCTACGGGTTCGAGAACTATGTAGACATGACCGAGACACGTCTCCGGTCAATAACCAATAGCGGGAACTGGATGCCCATATTGGCTCCCACATATTCTACGAAGATCTTTATCGGTCAGACCGCATAACAACATACGTTGTTCCCTTTGTCACCGGTATGTTACTTGCCCGAGATTTGATCGTCGGTATCTCGATACCTAGTTCAATCTCGTTACCGGCAAGTCTCTTTACTCGTTCCGTAACACATCATCCCGCAACTAACTCATTAGTCACAATGCTTGCAAGGCTTATAGTGATGTGCATTACCGAGTGGGCCCAGAGATACCTCTCCGACAATCGGAGTGACAAATCCTAATCTCGAAATACGCCAACCCAACAAGTACCTTTGGAGACACCTGTAGAGCACCTTTATAATCACCCAGTTACGTTGTGACGTTTGGTAGCACACAAAGTGTTCCTCCGGTAAACGGGAGTTGCATAATCTCATAGTCATAGGAACATGTATAAGTCATGAAGAAAGCAATAGCAACATACTAAACGATCGGGTGCTAAGCTAACGGAATGGGTCAAGTCAATCACGTCATTCTCCTAATGAGGTGATCTCGTTAATCAAATGACAACTCATGTCTATGGCTAGGAAACATAACCATCTTTGATTAACGAGCTAGTCAAGTAGAGGCATACTAGTGACACTCTGTTTGTCTATGTATTCACACATGTATTATGTTTCCGGTTAATACAATTCTAGCATGAATAATAAACATTTATCATGATATAAGGAAATATATAATACTTTATTATTGCCTCTAGGGCATATTTCCTTCACGATCATCACGTGAGATGGAGTAGTTTCAATGGTGAACATCACTATGTTGATCATATCTACTATATGATTCACGCTCGACCTTTCGGTCTCCGTGTTCCGAGGCCATATCTGTTATATGCTAGGCTCGTCAAGTTTAACCTGAGTATTCCGCGTGTGCAACTGTTTTGCACCCGTTGTATTTGAACGTAGAGCCTATCACACCCGATCATCACGTGGTGTCTCAGCACGAAGAACTTTCGCAACGGTGCATACTCAGGGAGAACACTTATACTCTGATAATTTAGTGAAGGATCATCTTATAATGCTACCGTCAAACAAAGCAAGATAAGATGCATAAAGGATTAACATCACATGCAATCAATATAAGTGATATGATATGGCCATCATCATCTTGTGCTTGTGATCTCCATCTCCGAAGCATCGTGCTTGTGATCTCCATCTCCGAAGCACCGTCATGATCACCATCGTCACCGGCGCGACACCTTGATCTCCATCGTAGCATCGTTGTCGTCTCGCCAACTTATTGCTTTTATGACTATCGCTACCGCTTAGTGATAAAGTAAAACTATTACATGGCGATTGCATCTCATACAATAAAGCGACAACCATATGGCTCCTGCCAGTTGCCGATAACTCGGTTACAAAACATGATCATCTCATACAGCACATTATATCACATCATGTCTTGACCATATCACATCACAACATGCCCTGCAAAAACAAGTTAGACGTCCTCTACTTTGTTGTTGCATATTTTATGTGGCTGCTACGGGCTTAGCAAGAACCGTTCTTACCTACGCATCAAAACCACAACGATAGTTTGTCAAGTTGGTGCTGTTTTAACCTTCGCAAGGACCGGGCGTAGCCACACTCGGTTCAACTAAAGTGAGAAAGACAGACACCCGCCGGTCACCTTTAAGCAACGAGTGCTCGCAACAGTGAAACCAGTCTCGCGTAAGCGTACGCGTAATGTCGGTCCGGGCCGCTTCATCTCACAATACCGCTGAACCAAAGTATGGCATGCTGGTAAGCAGTATGACTTATATCGCCCACAACTCACTTGTGTTCTACTCGTGCATAGCATCAACGCATAAAACCAGGCTCTGATACCACTGATGGGGAACGTAGTAATTTCAAAAAAAAATTTACGCACACGCAAGATCATTGTGATGCATAGCAACGAGAGGGGAGAGTGTTGTCCACGTACCCTCGTAGACCGATAGCGGAAGCGTTATCACAACGCGGTTGATGTAGTCGTACGTCTTCACGTCCGACCGATCAAGTACCGAACGCACGGCACCTCCGAGTTCTACACACGTTCAGCTCGATGACGCCCCTCGAACTCCGATCCAGCCGAGTGTTGAGGGAGAGTTTCGTCAGCACGATGGCGTGGTGACGATGATGATGTTCCACCGACGCAGGGCTTCGCCTAAGCTCCGCAACGGTATTATCGAGGTGTAATATGGTGGAGGGGGCACCGCACACGGCTAAGAGATCTCAAGGATCAATTGTTGTGTCTCTGGGGTGCCCCCCTGCCCCTGTATATAAAGGAGCAAGGGGGAGGCAGCCGGCCAAGGGGAGAGGCGCGCCATAGGGGGGAGTCCTACTCCCACCGGGAGTAGGACTCCTCCTTTCCTTGTGGGAGTAGGAGAAGGGAAGGGGGAAGGAGAAAGAAGGAAGGGTGCGCCCCCCTTCCCTAGTCCAATTCGGACCAGACCATGGGGAGGGGTGCGGCCACCTTTTGATGCCTTTCTCTCCTTTCCCGTATGGCCCATTAAGGCCCAATACGAATTCCCGTAACTCTCCGGTACTCCGAAAAATTCCCGAATCACTCGGAACCTTTCCGAAGTCCGAATATAGTCGTCCAATATATCGATCTTTACGTCTCGACCATTTTGAGACTCCTCGTCATATCCCCGATCTCATCCGGGACTCCCAACTCCTTCGGTACATCAAAACTCAATAAAACTGTCATCGTAACGTTAAGCGTGCGGACCCTACGGGTTCGAGAACTATGTAGACATGACCGAGACACGTCTCCGGTCAATAACCAATAGCGGGACCTGGATGCCCATATTGGCTCCTACATATTCTACAAAGATCTTTATCGGTCAGACCGCATAACAACATACGTTGTTCCCTTTGTCACCGGTATGTTACTTGCCCGAGATTTGATCGTCGGTATCTCGATACCTAGTTCAATCTCGTTACCGGCAAGTCTCTTTACTCGTTCCGTAACACATCATCCCGCAACTAACTCATTAGTCACAATGCTTGCAAGGCTTATAGTGATGTGCATTACCGAGTGGGCCCAGAGATACCTCTCCGACAATTGGAGTGACAAATCCTAATCTCGAAATACGCCAACCCAACAAGTACCTTTGGAGACACCTGTAGAGCACCTTTATAATCACCCATTTACGTTGTGATGTTTGGTAGCACACAAAGTGTTCCTCCGGTAAACGGGAGTTGCATAATCTCATAGTCATAGGAACATGTATAAGTCATGAAGAAAGCAATAGCAACATACTAAACGATCGAATGCTAAGCTAACGGAATGGGTCAAGTCAATCACGTCATTCTCCTAATGAGGTGATCTCGTTAATCAAATGACAACTCATGTCTATGGCTAGGAAACATAACCATCTTTGATTAACGAGCTAGTCAAGTAGAGGCATACTAGTGACACTCTGTTTGTCTATGTATTCACACATGTATTATGTTTCCGGTTAATACAATTCTAGCATGAATAACAAACATTTATCATGATATAAGGAAATATATAATACTTTATTATTGCCTCTAGGGCATATTTCCTTCAGTCCGCCTCCTACTCCTCCCCCGCGTGGTACTCGACCTTGTTTCGCACGTTTTGTTGGACGGGTGTCTAGACCCGCCAATCCTTTGGCCTTCTTGGCGGTTGTGGCAACCGATGAAGGAGCGCCCACCGCTTTCACCGCTCGAGCAATTTGATCATTGTACAGATCATTCACTTTTTTCAAACTTTCCTTTGAAATCTTGTTGCTACCTGTCATGTTTCAATCACCTGATACGAAGAAGAACAAACCAGTTAGTACAGATGATACAACTTGATGTAAATACAATAAATATATCACATATGAAGAATAAATGGAATTTTCACAATAATACATATAGTTGTTACACACACAAATACATAGAGTTGTTGCACACATGAATACATAGAGTTGTTGCACACACGAATACATAGAGTTGTTACACACACGAATACATAGAGTTGTGACACACATACATAGAGTTCTCACACGATTACATGGAGTTGTTAGAAATAAGGGTCAATATTAGGTGCAACATTTGGATCAGGGCTTTCATCATCGCTATCACGCCCGTTCGTACATTCATCCTCGAAGTCTTCAGGGGGGCCCTCATCCTCATGTTTTTTTGCTTTCATTTTGAAAATGACCCCCTCTTGGATGCTTGTCACGCTCCGCCACTGCCACTAGGGGCTAGTAATTGCAAGTAGGCACCATCTTGCCGAGGAATTTAATACCATGGCAAAACTGGCTACAAAACAACCAAACCTGAAATTGTGGGTCAAGTTCATCATAATATGCTGCTGTATACTACTGTAATGTACAGTTTTCAGCCTATTTTTCCTGTTTTTGAGGAGTTGATATTGTCCAATGCATGATAATATGCTCATGTTGCTTATGTATATTTTCAGCTATTGTAATGTATAGTTTTCCGCCTATTTTTCATATATTTGAACAATTCATATTGTCCAGTGCATGATAATATGCTCCTGTTGCCTATGTACTCTTTTCAGTCAATTTTTCATGTATTTTGGACAAGTGGTATGGTTAATATTCACCATATATATTTTGTTTTTCAGATTCTGATGGGAGCACTGGTAGTAAGTACCAGAGAGTCCCAACTGGTAGGACCGAGTCATCCGCCTCCCATCAGGCCACAACCGAGGCATCGTCATCATCGGATGGCGATGCCGAAGTGGACTTAGATGCACCAGATCCGATGGTGGAGGCCGACATGGAGGCCTCGGACGGCTCGGGGTCTACCTCGAGCAACACTTCCAAGAGGAAGAAATCCGGGCGTGGTCCGGGGGGTCCCGGAACCAACTGCTGCCAGCAACCGTCCTGTCATTTGCCCGACAGGAGAGGGGTAAGCGAGCATTACCTACACAACAAGGATGAGCACGATGTCACCATGGCCACTCGGGACATCAATGCTTTTTTTTGTAAGTATCTTGACTCCGACCACTGCATTTTTCCATATCCAAATCCTTGCTTGCGTGGATGGTGAGAAGATGCCATATGCTTTCTTGTAGCAAACATTTGCTTGCGTGGATGGTGAGCAACAGAAGGCGATCAAAGGCATCGTGAAATCTGCCCGAAAGATACTCTCTGACACCAAGCACACGCTGCGGTACAAAGCCGTGATGCAGTGTCGGCCGCTTGATGACAAGGGAGAGAAGATGACAAGGAAGACTGCTTGCCAGACCAACTTGTCGCGAGAAGAATACCTGTCAGTGGTAAGTGACTACATCGGTTGCTAGTACTTTGATTCATCCCTCTTGTTCCTCAATTATTCGATTTTGTCTGACTAGGTGAAGAACCCTGGATGAAGGACGATTGTTGGGAGGCCCTAGTTGACATGTGGTGTGACCCAGCATGGCAGGCGCAACATGTGGAGAAGGGAAACGATCGAGCCAAAATGCCAGGCCCGGCTCATGTCTAGGGGAGCCGGAACCTAACCGCTCTCAAGCAACACATGGTATGTGGATTAAGATGTTAAGTTTTTCGCACGGTGCATCTTGGTTCATTAAACTTGATGGTTAATTTTGCAGGAGGCGAAGGTTGGTCGCCCGGTCCACATCCTGGAAGCCTGGAAAGAAGGCCACAAGGGGAAGGATGGTGCCGAGTTCTGCAGCAAGTCGGCGGAGGAGAAGTGAGGGACCTTCAAAGAGGTTTTCCAGGAGGTGCACGGGCAGGAAGCAGAACCTATGTCCAAGCCCCTTGATCCTGAGCTTCTCATCATTGCTGGCGAGGGGAAGGGCCATGGCCGCCACCTCCTTTGCAACGGGGCGATCGCCACCTCCTCGCATCGCAAGTTGCACGAGATACGCGCGTCGAGCACCAGCTCAACTCCGTCCATACGGAGTCGCCCAACCGCCGCATCACGTGAGATAGCGCGTCTCAAGGTTAGCATCCTAACCTTTCATTTATGTCCATGCCTCGAAATAGCACCGTTCCAACCTATATGAGCCTAATGCCATGTTACAGGATTTAATGGCGCAGCGGGCTGTTGAAGAGGAGCAAAGGCGGCAGGCTGAGCAGGAGTCCAGAGAAAAGGAATGGGAAGACACGAACAAGAGGTTGAAGCTGCTTGAGGATCAACTACAGGTAGAACATTATCTAAACTAGAGTAGAAGATTCATTACATAGGGACGAACCGCCCTCAAGTGACTCTACTCTTATAGGTTCTTATGCAATCTCGAAGCAGTGCAAGTGATGCCCCTCCTCCTCCTCTGGAATGTTAACTCGATGGCCTCTCCTCCTTAAGATGATCTATATATGAACAAGTGTACTTCTATTGTGACGTGCATGTGTTTTGCAAGTAGTGACAATATGTATGAATTTGCGACTTGTGTGTGACGTTTACTAGGATAATACATTCGACTTGTGTGTGACAATATGTGGACTATCCCTAATTATGCCTATATATATGTGGACTAGATCAAATTATGCCTATATATGATCAAATTATGCCTATATATGTGTGGACTAGATCAAATTATGCCTATATATGATCCTTCTACCAAGTACTTATTTTTATCTGTAGGGATCAGAAAAGAAATAGCTTAAACAGCAGAATGGATGGGAAAGATTTCCGAGAGCAACACTCGGAAAACTACATATTACCGAGAGCTACTCTCGAAAACATGGTCGTCTGGGAGACCTCCTGTTGTGCCACAACTTTTCCGAGAGCAGCTCTCGGAAAAGAAGGCGACATTGCCGAGACCAGCTCTCGGCAAAGCTATGTAAACTGTCAGCTCCCATGTGGGCCACGCTGTCCTACTGGTCAGGAGGATCGCCGAGAGCAGCTCTCGGCAAACATATCGTCATTTTTTTTTCAAGAATATTTAGGAAGTTATTTAAAACTTTTACTGATAAATGTGACCAGTGGGACCACATGTCAGTTAGAAAGAACACACACAAAAAAAGAAAATATATAGGATGTTGCATATGCTTTGCCGAGTGTTGGGCTGCGACTCTCGGTAAAGTACGCAGTAACTGACGGAGCCGTCTGTTGCGGACGGGCATGCCGCGTGGCTCCTCTTTGCCGTTAGCGGCTCTCGGTGTCTGCAGGGTTTGCCGTGCGGTGCCTCTTTGCCGTGAGGCAGTGACGGCAAAGATGGCAGTTTGCCGTGAAGCTGGGTTTGCCGAGAGTGACACTCGGCAAAGTTTGCTTTGCCGAGTGTCCGTATTTTAGCACTCGGCGAAGAGTATTACACCCGGCGTACGTGAAAATTCCAGTAGTGAATGTGCTCCACAGCTTTGTTCATGACTGGACCACTCTTTTGATCAACTAACCGACGAATTTTGCTATGAAAACAAGTAATAATGACGTCCATAATTGGTTTCCGGAAATTGTCTTTTGGTACTCCCTACGTCTAGGTGCATACGTCATCTTAAGTTGTGCACCGCGACCTAAGATGAGGTGCATAAGTCAAAACGGAGATAATTGATAAAGAACTTAATGTTTATTTGTTAATTAATAACATTGCATGCAATGAACTAATCACTGCATGTCGTGTTTGGTAGTCTCAAGTCATTGAAAGCATACATGTCCCACATATCTTATTGGTTGTTTTTTCTTTCTTTTTTTCCCGAAAAGGGGGGATTCCCCGGACATATCTTATTGGTTGATTCCTTTATTTATTTCAAGAACAAGAAACGAAGTGTGAGTTAATGCGCCGTGCCTAAGTGTTTTTAAATTATTTGATTTTTGTAACGTGACTTATACACCTAGAAGGAGGAAATATTGGATTTTGGACAGCGAAGTCTCTCAGGCTTTATGACGAAAACCACCCGTAAATAGTGATTCCATTAGTAGGGTGTGCAGAATATTCAGAAACACCAGACCTTGGCCAGATTAGCTAATTCGGTGTTGTTGGCTTAAGCAGGAATCAAAAACAGTAGAGCAGCAAGCACAAGTCTCTCACAGATGAGAGTCTATAAGATCTCATAGGACAAACGGTGGATTATTTATCTTTTTGGAAAACAAAAGGTGGAGTCATATGTGAAAATGCATTCAGATCGTAATCTCAAACATCAAACCTAAGGCGAAAAGAAGGAGACAAACAAACATGACATGGTCTCAAGAAAGAAGGAAAAGGAACCCAAGGACGTATATATGGTAAGCACCGTTGACAAAGATGAAGAAATCAAAACGGAGATAATTGCAAAGCTAGAAAACAAGGCAGGGGGAAATAAGCACGCCTGCCGATCTCTGCCTTTTGATCAGCTGGATCGGCCGGTGGCGTTGCTCACAAGTTATACTATTCTCGTGTTGCACGAGGCAGGAGGAGTACGTAGGACCAGAGCTCCAATTTGTGGCCTCCTGTCTCTCTCACACAGCACAGGCGCAGGCTTGGTCGTGCTGCGCTGTTCGATGGATGCCCTTTTATTTTGGAGGAGCTCGTCCTTTCGTCCTCCTCATTAAGTTTGATGCACCTCTTCTTCCTCCTCCCTTCCACCGGAGCCGGGTTTATCTTTGGCTAGCTGCCACCTGCGCCTCTGCGCGCCATGAACTCCACTCTCTTCATCATCGGCGTCATAGGTATGCCGGCATGCGCATGCATGAATTCTTCTCTCTCTCTCTCTCTCTCTCTCTCTCTCTCTGTTCTTTGACCATACGGCTTGGATCTTTGTGTGCTGCAGGGAACATCATCTCGGTTCTGGTCTTCATTTCTCCCATGTAAGAAGAGAATCAGATCAGTTCATGCATGCATTTATACGTACAGAAGCATTTCTTTTGTTTCCCTTGCTGCTTACACGGCTGCCTGCCGGCGTATATGGTGGCACAGCCCGACGTTCTGGAGGATCGTGAGGAGCAGGTCTACGGAGGACTTCGAGGCGGCGCCGTACGTGCTCACGCTGCTCAACACGCTGCTATGGCTCTACTACGGCCTCACCAAGCCCGACGGCCTGCTCATCGCCACCGTCAACGGCTTCGGGGCCGTCATGGAGACCATCTACCTCGTGCTCTTCCTCGTCTACGCCGCCGACAAAGGCAAAAGGGTACGTAGTACGTACGTGAGGTCACACGGTCTACAAATACAACCCATCTGTTTCTTTTTAGGCAGCAATTTACTCCTGAATTTGCTCTTTCTATCCGAATTAATTGACGCAACCTCTATACAATGTCCATTTTACATTATATACACTAGAGGCTGCGTCAATTAATCCCGGTCAGATGGAGTACTTCTTCTTTGAACACATAAATTGTATTACTACGAGTACAATCAGGATTATATCCCCTAAACTGTTTGGTTAATTGAACGTTTCTCGTTAAGGGAGTTATAGGAGTCGCTTCCCCGTAAATGGGAGTAGCTTGTCTTGACCGAGTTAGTTGCTTCCTCATTAAGGGAACAATTAATAAGGGTGCTCATGTAATTTCATACTCTAACGTATTATATAAACCAAAGTATAAAAAACTACAGTAATTTTGCATGTAGGTGTGAGATATCATAGTTTTATCAAAACAGAGTATTTTTGGAGTATTCACAATACATAGAACCTGTTTGGCTGTTGCCGCATAACGCTGTAAATTTTGCTGTTTAGCCGTTGCGTTTAAGCACTCAGTAGCTCTGTTTTTTAAAAAGAGGTTTGGGATACTTTTTTTTATGCAGAGAAAAAAACTGCAGTTTGTCCAATACTACAGTATTAAAAGCAAAGTTGTTAGGGGCAACCAAACAGCTCATTGTAAATAAAACTATGGTAATCTAAAAAACTGTAGTATTCTCAAAATACTTAGAAAATACTTTGCTATCAAATGGGGCGTAAACTATTTAATTAGTGGCTACCTTTAGTCGCAACATATCTTTCATATGAATTGTGTGTTGAGTCGCATTCTTTCCCTTCCGTCGACTTGTTTCAGTTGTGTTAATGTTGTTACTTTTTATACCTTTTCTCAAGTTACTCTAACAGTACACTACTGTATTTCTTTTTGCCAATTTTATGATATAGTTTGTTTGTGGGAATGTCATTAATTTTACAGGTGAAAACCGCAAAGTTGGTGGCAGTGTTGGACATTGGGTTTTTCGGGGTCGTTTTCGCAGCCACAACATTTGCCATTGGTGGGCTGGACATAAAAATCATGGTTATTGGCTTGATATGTGCATGCCTTAGCGTGTTCATGTACGGGTCCCCACTCGCTGCCGTGGTAAGGTCATTCAACAAACAAATAAATTGATCACCATACTTTACTTAGCTATTTAGGTTTCTATATGTACTGGATTGTGATGATTTTTTTAGAAATATTTTCTGTTTTTCTATTGTTCCGGTGACTGACGTAGAGTGGCCTTGGGATATAGGGTGTTTAATTGCGCTACGTGGACAATTTATTTTCTAAAGGACATATGTAATTGAAAAATAATTGTTTAAGTAGTTAAATCCTAGCAAATAACTCGCTTTGAAACAATGCTAGCTAGGAGCAAAACTACTCAACTTTAAGGAGTACTAGCTGTAATTTTCCCACAGAAAAATAATCCCTAGATATAACCAACACCCATAAACATCTTCTTTCAAGTTGTATAGTACTCCAAAAGTATGGATGTGTGCATCGGAAGATGCAGAGGCCGGGGCTAAACCCTCCTTTTTTTTGAAAAAAACTACAAAAGTTATACCAATATAAGCATCTTTCGGACAAAAGTCAAATGGTATGTTTGTTTTTGCAACATAAAACTAATATTGTGTAAGTAAATTGTGTGGTCAAATTTAGGCTCAATTTTTTTAGGTGGCCTTGTATATCTTCACAGCAGAGTTGAACAATAAAATGTACTAACAATCCTGCACAAAACTATAGTACAATATGGAATATACAACGAATAGTATTTATAAAAGATTGATCCATATTTTTATGCAACCAGATCTTAATTCGATGTGGGAAAGTACTACAAGATCATCTCTAATCATATACTACATACATACATACACACACACACATCATGAGATAGCCATTTTGTTGGGATACGCAAGATTTTGGTTAAACTATACAGGTTCCACTAGCTAACACTTTCTTGTACGGCATGTGTACACCTTGCGTCCAGACAAGAGATGTACATATGGGTAGATCAAGATATATAAGTCGTCTTATAAAACGAAACCGTAGGTGGGAACACGGTATGTGGAATGTAATCCATGGATGTCATGTTGAATCTTCTATTTTATTTTCTTGGCTGGGAGATCTGATGCGGGTTGTTTGATTGGACGCTGAAGTCTGAGCTACTATTTCCAGAGGAAACAGCCAGCCAAAGCAGTAGCTGGCTGACAGATATCTTTGTGCTGCATGGACCTAAGCTAGCGAATAATTATAGTAGTAGTTGGCGAATTGCAGTACAGATTTTCTTTCCTAAAGCTCACCGCTACGTGCATATCATCACTATCATCCGGACAACGATGAATTTTAGCATGCCCACTCTCAGCCGTAGCTACGTGCAAGTGGGCCAGGAGCTTGATTGAAAAGGCCGGCCAGCTGCACGGGCTGTTTTCGTTTTCGCGGGCTTGGTTGTCACTTCCACGTCGCCTGTCTGCCCCGCTAATAATTCTCTCTCGACCATGGTACTGCTCCTGATAAACGTGTGTAAATTTGTGGCGGAGCAGAGAAGGGTGATCACCTCAAGGAGCGTGGAGTACATGCCCTTCTTCCTCTCCTTCTTCCTCTTCCTCAATGGAGGAGTCTGGGCCACGTATGCCATACTCGACAAAGATGTCTTCCTTGGGGTAAGATCAGAAGCACTTACATGTCTTATAGGAGTACTTATAATCAGGTTACTGAAAACGGCAGAATGTTAACCCTCTTCATGCAGGTCCCTAATGGAACAGGCTGCTTCTTGGGCGCCATCCAGCTGGTTATCTATGCGGTGTACATGAACAGTAGGGTCGCCTCTCACTCTCATGGCAGCGACGAAGCAGCTTCCCTTTTGTCCTCTGAGGCCAGCAAACATGGCCAGCACGATGCATCCACTCGTGTTTAGTGATTGTGTAAAATTATGTAATTTTCGCCGAGTAAAGCCCAATTCTTATCACATACTTTGATATTTTTTAAAGCTAGTTAGAGCATCTTCAACCGGAAATCTCACTTTATCCCCATTTGTTCGGACGAGCAGCCCGAATATGGCCCGGACAGGAGAGAATGAAAAATTTCACCCAACTGGACCCCCTCCCACCCACTTTATCCCTATATATGCCCCCTTCAACTGGATCTCTCCTCAACGTTGTTTGTAGACCCTCAAACTTAGCCCATATGTGAGGAGCATATGAGGGTGTCCGGGCATGTCCAAGCAGTCCGCCATGTCGGATCCGGCCCACCCGGATCACTTTCTCTTTATTCTTTCTTCTATCCCTCTCCCTCCCCTCTCTCCGCCCCTCTCTTCATCCTCACCAATCATATGCATGTGATTCTTATGGTCCTTGCTCCGGATCTTGCTCCGGGTCCACAAGTTGAGCGGGTTGGCTGGAACCTGAGGAGGTTTAAAAGAGAGAAAAACAACAAAAAATACCAATAGAACTTTGAAAGTTTGTCCTATCAGCATTAGTTAGCTTTCGCTAATCCCGAGCTTGAACAAAAGTGAATGCCTGTGGGGAAACGAAGAAGCCCTAGTTGCTGCCCTAGCCAGAAAGAATGCGAGAGTGAGCCATTCATACGTCAAAGAGTGATTAGTTTTTTAAGTTAGCCCATCAAATTAAGAGGAAAAAGTTGGAAGCACCAAAGTTAGAGAAGGCCCAAGACAAACAAGAATAGTCAGTCAACACCGATCAGGCAGGAGACAAACAATGAGCGCTCCATCATGTAATGGTTTAGAAGAGTCACAACCCTGCTCCCGCCCAGGTTTTTCCCCTTTCCATTTATTTCCCTCGGAGCGCAAGGGGAAACAGGATTGAGAATGAGTTAAAACACAGGGAGCATCAAGCATAGGCAATAGTTTTTGTAGGGGTGGGGCGCAAGCAAGCGTTTTCAGGCTTAGCTAGCTATCCTACTCACCAAAGACTAGAGCTTTGCCTTTGGAGCGCCAGTAGCACAGGGCGACTGGGCCAGCCCCAGACATATAGGGAAAAGGTATGGGGTCATGGCTGCGTGCACGGACAAATGAGGGCTTGGAGTGGACATGCTCGGACACTATCTAGGTGCGCCAACTAACGTATAGGGTGGCAAATTAGCCCATCCCGCGAACTGTTTTCATCTGATTTCCCTATTTACTGAAAGTTTTATCTATTTTTATTTTGTTTAGCAAAAGTTTCACTAGTTTTCCGCAAGTTTGAGAGTGGTCTAGGTGGGCCTCAGTCGTTTGATAAATATGACATGCCACGTTGTGGTTTTTCCTTGTGTATTTTTTTCGTGTGTGGATTGGTTTGCACCTTAATAAGCTGAACTTGTCCCACACACGGACATGCAAATGTTTAGCAAAACCAATTGAACGATGTCGGCTGTATGTGCACCTGACGACTATGAAGAAAACCATGTCTAACTAAGTTATTCAGTCGGTTCATGTGAGGAAACCGCTAGACGAAACCATGGCATGGCATGTCACATGTACCTGTTGAGAAGACCCGTCTGTTAGGTCACTTTCCAAATTTTATGAAGGAGAAAATTGGCAATCCTTTCTCTAAATGGGGTAATCCGAATGAAAACTAGTTAGCGTAAAAATGTCAAAGTAAAGGGTAAAAGTTAGAAGCACTTTTCTTTTGACAATATGACCATGTGTAAAAACTATATATGTACATATTTACTGATGCAACAAAAAACATGCTGATTGGGCCACATTGCTACGTCTCGCTCTTTGCAAACAATACACATCGTTCGCCCGCACTCCGTCTCACACGGGCCTGCCCATTATGCCATTTCCCCCTTCAGCCCTCGCTAGCTCCCAAGGGCTAAATCGTCAAATATAGTGCATTTTGGTATTCAACGCCTACATCCCTCCCGGTCACTTCCATAGTGGGCCAGCCCTTATAGCATTTCTTTTTTGTACCGGTTGGTAACCTTCTACAAGGTTCCATCGGTTTTCTATCATGGTTTTCCCGGGATGGGTTTGGTTGTTTTTTCTTGTTATTTTTACTTATAGTTTCCTTTTTTTCTTTTTTCCTTTCTTGTCCTTTTCGTTTTCTAATTCACAAACCCTTTTCAATTTTTTCAACATTTTTTCAAAATCAAGAATATTTTTTTCACATCAAAAAACGTTTCCAAATTTATGTTGTTTGCAAATTTGTTAAAAAATCAAATTCACAAAACATTTTTCAAATTTGTGAACTGTTTTAAATTGATTAATTTTTTAAAAATTGCAAAGTTTATAAATTTCATGAACTTTTGTAAAATTCTTGAGCTTTTTTAAAAAGTCACGATTTGTTTTGAAATGTGTGAACATCTTTTAATTCTTTTGAACATAGGATATTTTAATCTATAAAAAACAGATTTTTTTAGGCTGTAGTTTTTCTCTTCAGAACTACGCAACGTTTTGGGGGAAAGAACTATGCTACCGGGGGGGGGGGGGGGGGGTAAGCTTTTTTCAAATTTGTGTACTTTACTAAAAATCTTGAACATTTGTTTTACGTTGTAGAAACCTCACAAATATATTTTTGAAACACGTGAATATTTTTTTAAATGTTACAAATATTTGTTTTGAATGATATGAAACATTTTTCTAAAGTTATGCAGTTTTTTTAATATTCTTTAATCATTTTGTAATGTGCAATATATATTTTCGAAAATTGAGTAAGTTGCTTTCTGAAATATATATTAGAATATTTGAAAATAGCAGCAAAATTAAAAAGGAAATAAATGAACGAACCAACACATGTGTAACGAATCAAGACATGTGTAACTCCCTACTAGGGCGACTCATTAGAGTCGTTCTTGAGGCGACGACACGTTCGGTCTCGCTGCAGGCAAGATTTAGACACACCTCCACCAACTCCTACATGGATAGAACAACACTACAAATATGTTGATCTAAATTAAAATACTACTACCTCCGTTCCTAAATATAAGTCTTTTTAGAGATTTCAATATAAACTACATACAAGTGTATATACACATATTTTAGAGTGTAGATTCACCCATTTTGCTTCGTCTGTTCTTAAATATAAGTCTTTCATGAGTTCTAGAGCTAGCTAGCTCGAGTACATAGTACTTCTTGTAAATATAAAAAACAGAGGTCAAAACATATGGACTGAAATCTTAGAGAACTGCTCAAACGAGCATCTCGCCTTTGTTGTGTCCCATGTGAGGGCAGGCCATGCTGTTCTGGTTTGGATCTAACACTGCCTTGTATGCGACATTTGCAACTGCAGTAGCTGCCAGGATACCAATGTTGAAATATATTGCCCATCTCCCTCCATCAGTTCGGATTTTTGGATGAGTTGACTGGAGCATGAATTCAATATGGTATCAGAGCGAAGAGGTCTTGAGTTGAAGACCCTGCCAACGCAGTATTAAATAAACCGATTATGCGGCCTACATCGAACCCGCGTCTAAGGATTAAAATAGTCTAGACGTGAGGGGAAGTGTTGAAATATATTGCCCACCTCCCTTCATTAGTTCGGACTTTTGGATGAGTTGGCTGGAGCATGAATTCAATAACCAATAGGACTAGAGACTTGGATAAGTAATCCTATAGTGCTGTCCTCGGATGCGTTGTAGCCAACAGCTCAGGAAACCAATCTGCTCCACTACTTTGTTCATGGCAGAACCATTGTTTTGATCAACCAACAGACGATTTTTGCTAGAAAAACAAGTAATAATGGAGTTCACAATTTGTTACCGGGACTTGTCACTCATGCTGCATTGTCTTTTGGTATTTGGAGTTTGGGCACCAAGTCTCTCAAGCTTATGCTGAAACCATCAGTAAATAATGAGATTCCATTAGTAGGGCTGCAGAAGATTCAGAAATACCAGACCTTGGCCAAATCAGCTTTTGTGTTGGTGGCTTAAGCAGAAAACAAAACAGTAGAGTAGCAAGCGCAAGTCTCTCACAGATCACAGTCTATAAGATCTCATAGGACAAACAGTGGAGTTGTAGGAAGCCTTGTAACAGGTCAAATTGCATCCAGATCGCAATCTCAAACATCCAACTTAGGCAAACACAAGAAAATAAACATGAAAATAAGGCACACACAACAAAACAAACATGACACTGTTCCATTCCAGAATAGATCTGCAGCATGGAGTAATCCAAGACGTCTGAGAGATGGCGACTCGGGTGGCTCGGGCGACATTGGTGGCGACCGCGGTGGCGCCCGCGCATGTCGACGGGGGCCCCTCCGCTCCCTCCCTCGCCGGCGCCCCCCGCCGCCCCCCTCGCCGGCCCTCCGCTCCTGCTCTGCCCGTCCTTCCCCTGCTCGCCGGCCCCCTTCCCTCGCCGCCGCGCTCCTCTACTTCGGTCCCTGCTCACTACTAGGAAAACGGCTATAGCTAATATGGACATTAATGGCGCACCATGTATGTGGTGCGCCACTGCTATATAGCAGTGGCGGACCAGATACAGGTGCGCCATTATTGACATGTTACTAATGGCGCACCTGGTGTGTGGTGTGCTATGACTAGTTTTGAAAAAAAATTGTTAGCAGTGGCGCACCAGGGGAGTAATGGCGCACCTGTACAAAGTGCGCCATTACTATGTGTATGACGGGATCAAACCTTGGTCAAACGTAGTAATGGCGCACTTTGCATAGGTGCGCCATTACTATGTCAAACTTAGTAATGACGCACCTACACAAAGTGCACCATTACTAACTTTGACCAATGTTTGACCAAGTCACATAGTAATGGCGCACTTTGTGAAGGTGCGCCATTACTAACTTTCTTTGCACCCCCGACCGCCTTTTTAGTTTTAGAAAAAATAAAAGAAAATGATGGAAATGTCAAAAAAATAAAAAAAAATAAGTTTCCCATGTGATATGTGCTCTAGTAGTTGAGAAAATTTACAAATATGAATTTCGACTTTATTTGCAAAATCTCTCTGGAATTTAGTAAAATGGGCATAACTTTTGCATACGAACTCGGATTAAAAAGTTTTTTATATGCAAAATCATCTACTCGAAAAGTTATATCCGAATTCAACCGGGGGAACCCTGTTGAAGATTTTCAGAATCCCCAAAAACCTAACAGAACGAAAGATACGGGGCTTTTAAGATCTAGAGGGGGGGAAATGGAAAACGTTTCAAACTTACTAGTGGCGCACCATTTGCTAGGTGCGTCACTAGTAGCAGAAAAAAAATTTGGTTTCAAATTTTTTTGGATTTTTTTTTCAAAATATGATACGTAATATGACCGGGAAGTTTGAAATATTTTTTCAAAATTTCATCACACTCATGAACATGAACAAAGTCATAGACATCAACAAGGTTTAATAGGATTGATATGATAGATATATCAACAATTGCCTGTTAAGTGAGGTGGTGCTGGGGTTGGATAGAACTGCGAAGTTAAGCGTGCCTGGAGTAGTGTGAGGATGGGTGACCTTCCGGAAAGTTTGACCACTTAGTGCGATTTGACTTGAGATTAAGCCATAGTGACCCGAGATTAAGAAAAAAAAAGAAAAAAAATTAAAAAAAATTCTGAAAAAAATTGTTAGTAATGGCGCACTTCTAGTGCGCCATTACTAAATCAGATAGTAATGGCGCACTATAGGTGCGCCATTACTATCTGTGATAGTAATAGCGCACCTATAGTGCGCCATTACTATTTGTTACTAGTGATGTGGTAATAGTGGCGCACCTATAGTGCGCCATTAATGGCCAAAACAGGTGCGCCACTAATTAACCTTTTCCTAGTAGTGCTAGCCCCGCTCGGCCGGACTTGTTGGGCCGACTGGACGGCCGAGGAGGACCGGGCCGAGGCTGTGGCTGTTGCGGCGGGTCTCCCCCGGTAGCCCCGCCGGTTTGGCGACCGGCTGGCTGAGATAGCCGTGATGGAGTTAGTGCTGCCTCCCTCGACTGCCTCGCCCCCTCCTTCCCCTTCCTTTGCCGGTGAGGCCCCGCGCCCACCGCGCACCATCTTCCCCATCATTGCCGGAAGCGCGCCGCGAGGCCGGACGACGCGGCGGTGGGGCTCGAGCCCGTGCTTGGGGGGTGGCCGGAAGGTCGGAAGTCGGCCGCCGCTGGTCTCATGGCGGTGCCCCTCGCCGGCGCTACTTCCCGGGGCGCCTGTGTCGGCGTGGATACACCCGGCGGAGACCATGCTGGTAACCCGGGGGGCCAAAATTCCGCGCTTTCCGCCCCTCTGCGGCGGCGCCGGCCGGTGGCTCGGTGGCATCGGTGATACGTCTCCAACTTATCTATAATTTTTGATTGTTCCATGTTATATTATATTCTGTTTTGGATGATTAACGGGCTTTATTATACACTTTTATATTATTTTTGGGACTAACCTATTAACCGGAGGCCCAGCCCAAATTGCTGTTTTTTTGCCTATTTCAGTGTTTCGTAGAAAAAGAATATCAAACGGAGTCCAAACGGAATGAAACCTTCAGGAACGTGATTTCGAAACAAACGTGATCCAGAGGACTTGGAGTGGACGTCAAGCAACAGACGAGGAAGCCACGAGGTAGGGGGGTGCGCCTACCCCCCCAGGGCGCGGCCTCCACTCTCGTGGGCCCCTCGTGGCTCCACCAACCTACTTCTTCCTCCTATATATACCTACGTACCCCCAAACCATCAGAAGAGCCCATGAAAACCTAATTCCACCGCCGCAGCCTTCTGTACCCGTGAGATCCCATCTTGAGGCCTTTTCCGGCATCCTGCCGGAGGGGGCATCGATCACGGAGGGCTTCTACATCAACACCATAGCCTCTCCGATGATGTGTGAGTGGTTTACCTCAAACCTTCGGGTTCATAATTATTAGCTAGATGGCTTCTTCTCTCTCTTTGGATCTCAATACAAAGTTCTCCTCGATTCTCTTGGTGACCCATTTGATGTAACTCTTCTTTTGCGGTGTGTTTGTCGAGACCGATGAATTGTGGGTTTATGATGCAGATTATCTATGAACAATATTTGAATCTTCTCTGAATTCTTTTATGTATGATTGGTTATCTTTGCAAGTCTCTTCGAATTATCAGTTTGGTTTGGCCTACTAGATTGATCTTTCTTGCAATGGGAGAATTGCTTAGCTTTGTTGGGGAACGTAGTAATTTCAAAAAATTTCCTACGCACACGCAAGATCATGGTGATGCATAGCAACGAGAGGGGAGAGTGTTGTCCACGTACCCTCATAGACCGACAGCGGAAGCGTTATCACAACGCGGTTGATGTAGTCGTACGTCTTCATGATCCGACCGATCAAGTACCGAACGTACGGTACCTCCGAGTTCTACACACGTTCAGCTCGATGACGTCCCTCGAACTCCGATCCAGCCGAGTGTTGAGGGAGAGTTTCGTCAGCACGACGGCGTGGTGACGATGATGATGTTCCACCGACGCAGGGCTTCGCCTAAGCTCCGCAACGGTATTATCGAGGTGTAATATGGTGGAGGGGGGCACCGCACACGGCTAAGAGATCTCAAGGATCAATTGTTGTGTCTCTGAGGTGCCCCCCTGCCCCCGTATATAAAGGAGCAACGGGGGGAGGCGGCCGGCCCTAGGAGAGGGCGCACCAAGTGTGGAGTCCTACTAGGACTCCCTAGTCCTAGTAGGATTCCACCTCCCATATGGAATAGGAAAAGAGGAAGGGAAAAAGAGAAGGAAGGAAGGGGGCGCCCCCCTTCCCTAGTCCAATTCGGACCAGACCAAGGGGAGGGGTGCGGCCACCCTTGAGGCCCTTTTTCTTCTTTCCCGTCAATAAGGCCCAATACGTATTCCCGTAACTCTCCGGTACTCCGAAAAATACCCGAATCACTCGGAACCTTTCCGAAGTCCGAATATAGTCGTCCAATATATCGATCTTTACGTCTCGGCCATTTCGAGACTCCTCGTCATGTCCCCGATCTCATCTGGGACTCCGAACTCCTTCGGTACATCAAAACTCAATAAAACTGTCATCGTAACGTTAAGTGTGCGGACCCTACGGGTTCGAGAACTATGTAGACATGACCGAGACATGTCTCCGGTTAATAACCAATAGAGGGACCTGGATGCCCATATTGGCTCCCACATATTCTACGAAGATCTTTATCGGTCAGACCGCATAACAACATACGTTGTTCCCTTTGTCACCGGTATGTTACTTGCCCGAGATTTGATCGTCGGTATCTCGATACCTAGTTCAATCTCGTTACCGGCAAGTCTCTTTACTCGTTCCGTAACACATCATCCCGCAACTAACTCATTAGTCACAATGCTTGCAAGGCTTATAGTGATGTGCATTACCGAGTGGGCCCAGATATACCTCTCCGACAATTGGAGTGACAAATCCTAATCTCGAAATACGCCAACCCAACAAGTACCTTTGGAGACACCTGTAGAGCACCTTTATAATCACCCATTTACGTTGTGACGTTTGGTAGCACACAAAGTGTTCCTCCGGTAAACGGGAGTTGCATAATCTCATAGTCATAGGAACATGTATAAGTCATGAAGAAAGCAATAGCAACATACTAAACGATCGAGTGCTAAGCTAACGGAATGGGTCAAGTCAATCACGTCATTCTCCTAATGAGGTGATCTCGTTAATCAAATGACAACTTATGTCTATGGCTAGGAAACATAACCATCTTTGATTAACGAGCTAGTCAAGTAGAGGCATACTAGTGACACTCTGTTTGTCTATATATTCACACATGTATTATGTTTCCGGTTAATACAATTCTAGCATGAATAATAAACATTTATCATGATATAAGGAAATAAATAATAACTTTATTATTGCCTCTAGGGCATATTTCCTTCAGTCTCCCACTTGCACTAGAGTCAATAATCTAGTTCACATCGCCATGTGATTTAACATCAATAGTTCACATCACCATGTGATTAACACCCATAGTTCACATCGTCATGTGAGCAACACCCAAAGGGTTTACTAGAGTCAGTAATCTAGTTCACATCGCTATGTGATTAACACCCAAAGAGTACTAAGGTGTGATCATGTTTTGCTTGTGAGATAATTTTAGTCAACGGGTCTGTCACATTCAGATCCGTAAGTATTTTGCAAATTTGTATGTCTACAATGCTCTGCACGGAGATACTCTAGCTAATTGCTCCCACTTTCAATATGTATCTAGACCGGGATTTAGAGTCATCTAGATTAGTGTCAAAACTTGCATCGATGTAACCCTTTACGACGAACCTTTTGTCACTTCCATAATCGAGAAACATATCCTTATTCCACTAAGGATAATTTTGACCGCTGTCCAGTGATCTACTCCTAGATCACTATTGTACTCCCTTGCCAAAATCAGTGTAGGGTATACAATAGATCTGGTACACAGCATGGCATACTTTATAGAACCTATGGCCAAGGCATAGGGAATGACTTTCATTCTCTTTCTATCTTTTGCCGTGGTCGGGCTTTGAGTCTTACTCAATTTCACACCTTGTAACACAGGCAAGAACTCTTTCTTTGACTGTTCTATTTTGAACTACTTCAAAATCTTGTTAAGGTATGTACTCATTGAAAAACTTATCAAGCGTCTTCATCTATCTCTATAGATCTTGATGCTCAATATGTAAGCAGCTTCACCGAGGTCTTTCTTTGAAAAACTCCTTTCAAACACTCCTTTATGCTTTGCAGAATAATTCTACATTATTTCCGATCAACAATATGTCATTCACATATACTTATCAGAAATGCTGTAGTGCTCCCACTCACTTTCTTGTAAATACAGGCTTCACCGCAAGTCTGTATAAAACTATATCCTTTGATCAACTTATCAAAGCGTATATTCCAACTCCGAGATGCTTGCACCAGTCCATAGATGGATCGCTGGAGCTTGCATATTTTGTTAGCACCTTTAGGATTGACAAAACCTTCTGGTTGCATCATATACAACTCTTCTTTAATAAATCCATTAAGGAATGCAGTTTTGTTTATCCATTTGCCAGATTTCATAAAATGCGGCAATTGCTAACATGATTCGGACAGACTTAAGCATAGATACGAGTGAGAAACTCTCATCGTAGTCAACACCTTGAACTTGTCGAAAACCTTTTTGCGACAATTCTAGCTTTGTAGATAGTGACACTACTATCAGCGTCCGTCTTCCTCTTGAAGATCCATTTAATCTCAATGGCTCGCCGATCATTGGGCAAGTCAATCAAAGTCCATACTTTGTTCTCATATATGGATCTCATCTCAGATTTCATGGCCTCAAGCCATTTCGTGAATCTGGGTTCACCATCGCTTCTTCATAGTTCGTAGGTTCGTCATGGTCTAGTAACATAACCTCCAGAACAGGATTACCGTACCACTCTGGTGTGGATCTCACTCTGGTTTACCTACGAGGTTTGGTAGTAAGTTGATCTGAAGTTACATGATCATCATCATTAACTTCCTCACTAATTGGTGTAGGAGTCACAGGAACAGATTTCTGTGATGAACTACTTTCCAATCAGGGAGCAGGTACAGTTACCTCATCAAGTTCTACTTTCCTCCCACTCACTTCTTTCGAGAGAAACTCCTTCTCTAGAAAGGATCCATTCCTAGCAACGAATGTCTTGCCTTCGGATCTGTGATAGAAGGTGTACCCAACTTTCTCCTTTGGGTATCCTATGAAGACACATTTCTCCGATTTGGGTTTGTGCTTTATCAGGATGAAACTTTTTCACATAAGCATCGCAACCCCAAACTTTAAGAAACGACAACTTTGGTTTCTTGCCAAACCACAGTTCATAAGATGTCGTCTCAACGGATTTAGATGGTACCCTATTTAACGTGAATGCAGCTGTCTCTAATGCATAACCCCAAAACGATAGTGGTAGATCGGTAAGAGACATCATATATCGCACCATATCTAATAAAGTACGGTTACGATGTTCGGACACACCATTACACCGTGGTGTTCCAGGTGGCGTGAGTAGTGAAACAATTTCACATTGTTTTAACTGAAGGCCAAACTCGTAACTCAGATACTCTTCTCCACGGTCAGATCGTAGAAACTTTATTTTCTTGTTACGATGATTTTCTGCTTCACTCTGAAATTATATGAACTTCTCAAATGTTTCAGACTTCTGTTTCATTAAGTAGATATACCCATATCTGCTCAAATCATCTGTGAAGGTCAGAAAATAATGATACCTGCTACGAGCCTCAATATTCATCGGACCACATACATCTGTATGTATGATTTCCAACAAATCTGTTGCTCTCTCCATAGTTCCGGAGAACGGCGTTTTAGTCATCTTGCCCATGAGGCACGGTTCGCAAGCATCAAGTGATTCATAATCAAGTGATTCCAAAATCCCATCAGTATGGAGTTTCTTCATGCGCTTTACACCAATATGACCTAAACGGCAGTGCCACAAATAAGTTGCACTATCATTATTAACTTTGCATCTTTTGGCTTCAATTATTATGAATATGTGTATCACTACGATCGAGATCCAACAAACCATTTTCGTTGGTGTGTATGACCATAGAAGGTTTTATTCATGTAAATAGAACAACAATTGTTCTCTAACTTAAATGAATAACCGTATTGCAATAAACATGATCAAATCATATTCCTGCTCAACGCAAACACCAAATAACACTTATTTAGTTTCAACACTAATCCCGAAAGTATAGGGAGTGTGCGATGATGATCATATCAATCTTGGAACTACTTCCAACACACATCGTCACCTCTCCTTTTACTAGTCTCTGTTTATTCTGCAACTCCCGTTTCGAGTTACTACTCTTAGCAACTGAACCAGTATCAAATACCGAGGGGTTGCTATAAACACTAGTAAAGTACACATCAATAACATGTATATCCAATATACCTTTGTTCATTTTGCCATCCTTCTTATCCACCAAATAGTTGGGGTAGTTCTGCTTCCAGTGACCAGTCCCTTTGCAGTAGAAGCACTTAGTCTCAGGCTTAGGACCAGACATAGGCTTCTTCACTTGAGCAGCAACTTGCTTGCCGTTCTTCTTGAAGTTCCCCTTCTATCCCTTTGCCCTTTTCTTGAAACTAGTGGTCTTGTTAACCATCAACACTTGATGTTTTTCTTGATTTCTACCTTCGTCGATTTCAGCATCACGAAGAGCTCGGGAATTACTTTCGTCATCCCTTGCATATTATAGTTCATCACGAAGTTCTACTAACTTGGTGATGGTGACTAGAGAATTCTGTCAATCACTATTTTATCTGGAAGATTAACTCCCACTTGATTCAAGCGATTGTAGTACCCAGACAATCTGAGCACATGCTCACTAGTTGAGCGATTCTCCTCCATCTTTTAGCTATAGAACTTGTTGGAGACTTCATATCTCTCAACTCGGGTATTTGCTTGAAATATTAACTTCAACTCCTGGAACATCTCATATGGTCCATGACGTTCAAAACGTCTTTGAAGTCCCGATTCTAAGCCGTTAAGCATGGTGCACTAAACTATCAAGTAGTCATCATATTGAGCTAGCCAAACGTTCATAACGTCTGCATCTGCTCCTGCAATAGGTCTGTCACCTAGCGGTGCATCAAGGACATAATTTTTCTGTGCAGCAATGAGGATAATCCTCAGATCACGGATCCAATCCGCATCTTTGCTACTAACATCTTTCAACATAATTTTTCTCTAGGAACATATCAAAAATAAACACAGGGAAGCAACAACGCGAGCTATTGATCTACAACATAATTTGCAAAATACTATCAGGACTAAGTTCATGATAAATTTAAGTTCAATTAATCATATTACTTAAGAACTCCCACTTAGATAGACATCCCTCTAATCCTCTAAGTGATCACGTGATCCATATCAACTAAACCATGTCCGATCATCACGTGAGATGGAGTAGTTTCAATGGTGAACATCACTATGTTGATCATATCTACTATATGATTCACGCTCGACCTTTCGGTCTCCGTGTTTCGAGGCCATATCTGTTATATGCTAGGCTCGTCAAGTTTAACCTGAGTATTCCGCGTGTGCAACTGTTTTGCACCCGTTGTATTTGAACGTAGAGCCTATCACACCCGATCATCACGTGGTGTCTCAGCACGAAGAACTTTCGCAACGGTGCATACTCAGGGAGAACACTTATACTTTGATAATTTAGTGAAGGATCATCTTATAATGCTACCGTCAAACAAAGCAAGATAAGATGCATAAAGGATTAACATCACATGCAATCAATATAAGTGATATGATATGGCCATCATCTTGTGCTTGTGATCTCCATCTCCGAAGCACCGTGCTTGTGATCTCCATCTCCGAAGCACCGTCATGATCACCATCGTCACCGGCGCGACACCTTGATCTCCATCGTAGCATCGTTGTCGTCTCGTCAATCTTATGCTTCTACGACTATCGCTACCGCTTAGTGATAAAGTAAAGCATTACATGGCGATTGCATTGCATACAATAAAACGACAACCATATGGCTCCTGCCAGTTGCCGATAACTCGGTTACAAAACATGATCATCTCATACAACAAATCATATCACATCATGTCTTGACCATATCACATCACAACATGCCCTGCAAAAACAAGTTAGACGTCCTCTACTTTGTTGTTGCAAGTTTTACGTGGCTGCTACGGGCTTAGCAAGAACCGTTCTTACCTACGCATCAAAACCACAACGATAGTTTGTCAAGTTGGTGCTGTTTTAACCTTCGCAAGGACCGGGCGTAGCCACACTCGGTTCAACTAAAGTGAGAGAGACAGACACCCGCCAGTCACCTTTAAGCAACGAGTGCTCGCAACGGTGAAACCAGTCTCGCGTAAGCGTACGCGTAATGTCGGTCCGGGCCGCTTCATCTCACAATACCGCTGAACCAAAGTATGACATGCTGGTAAGCAGTATGACTTATATCGCCCACAACTCACTTGTGTTCTACTCGTGCATAGCATCAACGCATAAAACCAGGCTCTGATGCCACTGTTGGGGAACGTAGTAATTTCAAAAAATTCCTACGCACACGCAAGATCATGGTGATGCATAGCAACGAGAGGGGAGAGTGTTGTCCACGTACCCTCGTAGACCGACAGCGGAAGCGTTATCACAACGCGGTTGATGTAGTCGTACGTCTTCACGATCCGACCGATCAAGTACCGAACGTACGGCACCTCCGAGTTCTACACACGTTCAGCTCGATGACGTCCCTCGAACTCCGATCCAGCCGAGTGTTGAGGGAGAGTTTCGTCAGCACGACGGCGTGGTGACGATGATGATGTTCCACCGACGCAGGGCTTCGCCTAAGCTCCGCAACGGTATTATCGAGGTGTAATATGGTGGAGGGGGGCACCGCACACGGCTAAGAGATCTCAAGGATCAATTGTTGTGTCTCTGGGGTGCCCCCTGCCCCCGTATATAAAGGAGCAAGGGAGGAGGAGGCCGGCCCTAGGAGGGGGCGCACCAAGTGTGGAGTCCTACTAGGACTCCCTAGTCCTAGTAGGATTCCACCTCCCCTATGGAATAGGAAAAGAGGAAGGGAAAAAGAGAAGGAAGGAAGGGGGCGCCCCCCTTCCCTAGTCCAATTCGGACCAGACCAAGGGGAGGGGTGCGGCCACCCTTGAGGCCCTTTTTCTTCTTTCCCGTATGGCCCAATAAGGCCCAATACGTATTCCCGTAACTCTCCGGTACTCCGAAAAATACCCGAATCACTCGGAACCTTTCCGAAGTCCGAATATAGTCGTCCAATATATCGATCTTTACGTCTCGGCCATTTCGAGACTCCTCGTCATGTCCCCGATCTCATCTGGGACTCCGAACTCCTTCGGTACATCAAAACTCAATAAAACTGTCATCGTAACGTTAAGCGTGCGGACCCTACGGGTTCGAGAACTATGTAGACATGACCGAGACACGTCTCCGGTCAATAACCAATAGCGGGACCTGGATGCCCATATTGGCTCCCACATATTCTACGAAGATCTTTATCGGTCAGACCGCATAACAACATACGTTGTTCCCTTTGTCACCGGTATGTTACTTGCCCGAGATTTGATCGTCGGTATCTCGATACCTAGTTCAATCTCGTTACCGGCAAGTCTCTTTACTCGTTCCGTAACACATCATCCCGCAACTAACTCATTAGTCACAATGCTTGCAAGGCTTATAGTGATGTGCATTACCGAGTGGGCCCAGAGATACCTCTCCGACAATTGGAGTGACAAATCCTAATCTCGAAATACGCCAACCCAACAAGTACCTTTGGAGACACCTGTAGAGCACCTTTATAATCACCCATTTACGTTGTGACGTTTGGTAGCACACAAAGTGTTCCTCCGGTAAACGGGAGTTGCATAATCTCATAGTCATAGGAACATGTATAAGTCATGAAGAAAGCAATAGCAACATACTAAACGATCGAGTGCTAAGCTAACAGAATGGGTCAAGTCAATCACGTCATTCTCCTAATGAGGTGATCTCGTTAATCAAATGACAACTTATGTCTATGGCTATGAAACATAACCATCTTTGATTAACGAGCTAGTCAAGTAGAGGCATACTAGTGACACTCTGTTTGTCTATATATTCACACATGTATTATGTTTCCGGTTAATACAATTCTAGCATGAATAATAAACATTTATCATGATATAAGGAAATAAATAATAACTTTATTATTGCCACTAGGGCATATTTCCTTCAAGCTTTGGGTTCAATCTTGCGGTGTCCTTTCCCAGTGACAGCAAGGGCAGCAAGGCACGTATTGTATTGTTGCCATCAAGGATAAAAAGATGGGGTTTATATCATATTGCATGAGTTTATCCCTCTACATCATGTCATCTTGCATAAAGCATTACTCTGTTTTTATGAACTTAATACTCTAGATGCATGCTGGATAGCGGTCGATGTGTCGAGTAATAGTAGTAGATGCAAAATCGTTTCGGTCTACTTGTCGCGGACGTGATGCCTATATACATGATCATACCTAGATATTCTCATAACTATGCTCAATTCTATCAATTGCTCGACAGTAATTCGTTTACCCGCCGTAATACTTATGCTCTTGAGAGAAGTCACTAGTGAAACCTATGGCCCCCGGGTCTATTTTCCATCATATTAATCTTCCAACGCTTAGCTATTTCTATTGTCGTTTATTTTACTTTGCATCTTTATTACTCTTTATCATAAAAATACCAAAAATATTATCTTATCATATCTATCAGATCTCACTCTCGTAAGTGACCGTGAAGGGATTGACAACCCCTTTATCGCGTTGGTTGCGAGGTTCTTATTTGTTTGTGTAGGTGCGTGGGACTCGAGCGTAGCCTCCTACTGGATTGATACCTTGGTTCTCAAAAACTGAGGGAAATACTTACGCTACTTTACTGCATCACCCTTTCCTCTTCAAGGGAAAACCAACACAGTGCTCAAGAGGTAGCAAGAAGGATTTCTGGCGCCGTTGCCGGGGAGGTGTGCGCCAAGTCAAGTCAAGATTTGACTCCCGCCAACGTAGGATTTCTGGCGGCGTTGCCGGGGAGTCTACGCACAAGTCAAGACATACCAAGTACCCATCACAAACTCTTATCCATCGCATTACATTATTTTCCATTTGCCTCTCGTTTTCCTCTCCCCCACTTCACCCTTGCCGTTTTATTAGCCCTCTTTTCCGTTCGCCTCTTTTTTGCTTGTTTCTTGTTTTCTTGTGTGTTGGATTGCTTGCTTGTCATGATGGCTCAAGACAATACTAAATTGTGTGACTTTGCCAATACCAACAACAATGCTTTTCTTAGCACTCCGATTGCTCCTCTTACCGAAGCTGAATCTTGTGAAATTAATGCTGCTTTGTTGAATCTTGTCATGAAAGATCAATTCGCCGGCCTTCCTAGTGAAGATGCCGCTACCCATCTAAATAGCTTCGTTGATTTGTGTGATATGCAAAAGAAGAAAGATGTGGACAATGATATTGTTAAATTGAAGCTATTTCCTTTTTCGCTTAGAGATCGTGCTAAAGCTTGGTTTTCGTCTTTGCCTAAAAATAGTATTGATTCATGGAATAAGTGCAAAGATGCTTTTATCTCTAAGTATTTTCCTCCCGCTAAAATCATCTCTCTTGGAAACGATATCATGAATTTTAAGCAACTTGATCATGAACATGTTGCACAAGCTTGGGAGAGGATGAAATTAATGATACGTAATTGCCCTACACATGGTTTGAATCTTTGGATGATTATACAATTTTTTTATGCCGGATTGAATTTTGCTTCTAGAAATCTTTTAGATTCGGCCGCGGGAGGCACTTTTATGGAAATCACTTTAGGAGAAGCTACTAAACTCCTAGATAATATTATGGTCAATTATTCTCAATGGCACACTGAAAGATCTACTAGTAAAAAGGTGCATGCGATAGAAGAACTTAATGTTTTGAGTGGAAAGATGGATGAACTTATGAAATTATTTGCTAATAAGAGTGTTTCTTCTGATCCTAATGATATGCCCTTGTATACCTTGATTGAGAATAATAATGAATCTATGGATGTGAATTTTGTTGGTAGGAATAATTTTGGTAACAACGCGTATAGAGGAAACTTTAATCCTAGGCCGTTCCCTAGTAATTCCTCTAATAATTATGGTAATTCCTACAACAAATCTTATGGAAATTTTAATAAGATGCCCTCTGAATTTGAGACTAGTGTTAAAGAATTTATGATTTCTCAAAAGAATTTCAATGCTTTGCTTGAAGAAAAATTGCTTAAAGTTGACGAATTGGCTAGGAACATGGACAGAATTTCTCTTGATATTGATTCTTTGAAACTTAGATCTATTCCACCTAAGCATGATATCAATGAGTCTCTCAAAGCCATGATAATTTCCATTGATGAGTGCAAAGAAAGAACTGCTAGGATGCGTGCTAAGAAAGATTGCTTTGTGAAAGCGTGTTCTTCTAGTTTCTATGAGAATAAAGATGAAGATCTAAACGTTATTGATGTGTCTCCTATTAGATCTTTGTTTTGCAATATGAATCTTGATAATGATGGGATTGGAGATGAGTCAACTTTAGTTAGAAGGCGTCCCAAAAATTCGGAGTTTTTAGATCTTGATGTAGAAATTGGTAAAAGTGGGATTGAAGAGGTCAAGACTTTAGATATCAATGCACCCACTATTTTGGATTCCAAGGAATTTAATTATGATAATTTCTCTTTGATAGATTGTATTTCCTTGTTGAAATCTGTGCTAAATTCTCCTCATGCTTATAGCCTAAAGAAAGCTTTTACTAAACATATCGTTGATGCTTTGATGCAATCTTATGAAGAAAAACTTGAGTTGGAAGTTTCTATCCCTAGAAAACTTTATGATGAGTGGGAACCTACTATTAAAATTAGGATTAAAGATCATGAATGTTATGCTTTGTGTGATTTGGGTGCTAGTGTTTCCACGATCCCAAAAACTTTGTGTGATTTGCTAGGATTCCGTGAATTTGATGATTGTTGCAAATAGGATTGTTCCATGCTATATTATATTCTGTTTTGGATGATTAATGGGATTTATTATACACTTTTATATTATTTTTGGGACTAACCTATTAACCAGAGGCCCAGCCCAAATTGCTGTTTTTTTGCCCATTTCAGTGTTTCGCAGAGAAAGAATATCAAACGGAGTCCAAACGGAATGAAACCTTCGGAAACGTGATTTTCGGAACAAACGTGATCCAGAGGCCTTGGAGTGGACGTAAGCAACGGACGAGGAAGCCACGAGGTAGGGGGGCGCACCTACCCCCCAGGGCGCGCCCTCCACCCTCGTGGGCCCCTCGTGGCTCCACCGACCTACTTCTTCCTCCTATATATACCTACGTACCCCCAAACCATCAGAAGAGCCAACGAAAACCTAATTCCACCGCCGCAACCTTCTGTACCCGTGAGATCCCATCTTGAGGCCTTTTCCGGCGTCCTGCCGGAGGGGGCATCGATCACAGAGGGCTTCTACATCAACACCATAGCCTCTCTGATGATGTGTGAGTAGTTTACCTCTCTTTGGATCTCAATACAAAGTTCTCCTCGATTCTCTTGGAGATCTATTTGATGTAACTCTTCTTTTGCGGTGTGTTTGTTGAGACCGATGAATTGTGGGTTTATGATCCAGATTATCTATGAACAATATTTGAATCATCTCTGAATTCTTTTATGTATGATTTGTTATCTTTGCAAGTCTCTTCGAATTATCAGTTTGGTTTGGCCTACTAGATTGATCTTTCTTGCAATGGGAGAAGTGCTTAGCTTTGGGTTCAATCTTGCAGTGTCCTTTACCAGTGACAGCAGGGGCAGCAAGGCACGTATTGTATTGTTGCCATCGAGGATAAAAAGATGGGGTTTATATCATATTGCATGAGTTTATCCCTTTACATCATGTCATCTTGCTTAAAGCATTACTCTGTTCTTATGAACTTAATACTCTAGATGCATGCTGGATAGCGGTCGATGTGTCGAGTAATAGTAGTAGATGCAGAATCGTTTCGGTCTACTTGTCGCGGACGTGATGCCTATATACATGATCATACCTAGATATTCTCATAACTATGCTCAATTCTATCAATTGCTCGATAGTAATTCGTTTACCCACCATAATACTTATGCTCTTGAGAGAAGCCACTAGTGAAACCTATGCCCCCGGGTCTATTTTCCATCATATTAATCTTCCAACACTTAGCTATTTCTATTGCCGTTTATTTTACTTTGCATCTTTATTACTCTTTATCATAAAAATACCAAAAATATTATCTTATCATATCTATCAGATCTCACTCTTGTAAGTGACCGTGAAGGGATTGACAACCCCTTTATCGCGTTGGTTGCGAGGTTCTTACTTGTTTGTGTAGGTGCGTGGGACTCGAGCGTAGCCTCCTACTGGATTGATACCTTGGTTCTCAAAAACTGAGGGAAATACTTACGCTACTTTACTGCATCACCCTTTCCTCTTTAAGGGAAAACCAACGCAGTGCTCAAGAGGTAGTAGGCGGCGGCAAGCCTCCTCTGGATGGGCTGGGCCGTCCCGGGCCTGCTGGGCCGCCTGTGACGGGGGAGTCTCCTGGGCCGTCTCGAGGCCCAGTTGCTGGACCCTCCCGCACTCGGCTCTCCCCACCCCCTCGGGCCGAGGCCCAGGTCCAGTCGGACGGCCCACCGCCGCCCTCTTTAGGGTTTGGCCTTGTTCGGCCGCTCCTCTCCTCGTCCCGACTCCTCCCTGCGCCGCACTCGCCACCCTCCCCTCCCCCCGAGGTACCGGCCACCATGGTCCGTGAATCGGGAGATGGGCCCCCCGCCCCAAACGTAGCGCCGGGGGCCGGGACGCGCCTCCTCCTCCGGATGTGCGCCGCCCTTCGCCGGATGGCTCTCGGTGGGAAGCCAAGCTCTGCGACGACCTGCTCCGTGGCAAGGGGTTGGCCACGGCCGACGGTGCTGACTGGCGCCCCTTTCGGGGCCGGGACCGGTCTCCCGAGGAGTGGCACGGCCGCGGGCGGGACCGGGACCGACTCTCTTCCCCCCGCCGCTCCCGTTCTCCCCCTTGGTCCAAGCGTGCGCCGGCCTCTCCCCGGCGGCGCTATGACCCTCCCCGTCGCCAAGCCCAATTCCCCCCGGCCGGCCCCAACAACAACAACAACAACAACCGCAACGGTCGGGGGGCGTTCGCCAAGAAGAAGAAGCGGGGTGCCCAACCTCAGCCGGGTGGCCCGGCTTCCTCGGTCACTAACCCGACGGTGGTGGCGGCGCCTCCTTCGACCGCGGCCGTGGCCACCTCCTTCAACTGTGGGGTGGCCAGGCATTGTCAGGTGGATTGCACCGAGCCACCGGCATGCTACCTCTGCAAGAAGACGGACCATCCCGCCGCCCTCTGCCCGGACCACCAGCCCACTGGGACTCTTGGGTTGTTTGGTTATGCGTTGGATGACTTGGGCCTCTTCCAGATGGACCTTCCTGAGACCCGGGCCACCCCACTCATGACTACTCTCATCTCGGTCTTGGATGGTCGGACGGCGTCCCCGGCCATCCTCTCTGAGGAGCTTCGCCACTTGTTCAACCCGGACTGGGATTGAGAGGTGACCCTGATCTCAGACTGGGAGTTCACCACGATCTTCCCCGACCTGGTCAGTCTCCGTTACGGCACCCACATCGCCATACTCACGCTCGCCCTCAACCAGCTCTCCGTCCGCATCTCGGTCCCGTCGGTGGACCCACTTGCGGTGGCCACCCTGTCCACGGTGTGGGTGCAGATCCATAGGCTCTCCCCTACTGCTAAGGATGAGGGTGTCATCCGTGGCTTGTCCCGTCTGCTGGGCAAGTCTGTGGCCGTCGACAGCGCCTCCCTGTCCAAGGGCCCTACCGTTCGGGTGCAGATCAAGTCATCAGAACCCTCCAAGCTCAAGACGACGATCAGTATGTTGTTCAACGACGTCGGTTACGACCTCCGCGTCTCGGTTGAGGGTGGGACTCCCACTGATCCCCTCAGCCCGGATGTTGGGGGCGGAGCCGACCCTGAGCCGGGCGCTGGCGGGGGCGCTGCGCCTCAGGGCTCCCCCCGTTGCTCCTGCGGCCGCTCACCCCGCTCCGAGGCTTCCGACGACGAATCGACAGACCCTGGGGATGCTCCTCCCCCAGCTGGCTCCTCCCACCCCTCGTCCACCCACTGCTCGGGGCTCGGCTCTCGCGACGACTGCTCCGGGGAGGATTCTGAGGACATCGAGGCCATTGCGGCCATGCTCGACGAGGCTGCCACCCTCCCACCCGGTGCCACCCTTCCCCCTCCCTTCCTCCCTGCTCCGCTGTCTTCATCTGATTAGGAGGGGAGTGGTGACAGTCGGGGGCGCATGGATGTGCGTCCTCCCTCCTCCCAACGGCTCATGTCCCCGGTGCGCATCCGGGAGGACCCTTCGGTGCCGTCTACCCAGGAGCCAGGACCTGCGGCTATCTCCTCTCCCGCGTCTTCCCAGCCGCCCAAGTCCCGGGCCCGCCCCCGCTCGGCCTCTACACCGGCCTCGCCGGCCCGGAAGAGTGCCCGGCTCGAGGCGGCTCCACGGCTGGGGGGCCTCGCCGACCGCGGTGGAGAAGGCTTCGCGGCGAGCCGCCATCCGCAACCTCGACACAGGTCCGTCTGACTCCCAGTCCTGATTCTGATGATATTTGCGTCGCTTCCTTCTCTGCACTTGCTGGTGTTCCACTTGGCCATCTGGCCAAGGTAGCAGCCGATTCGGCTATAGTTTTCCGGGGTGAGAAGGGCCCGGTCTTAGAGCAGCTTGCGTCCCTCCAGGCCAAGGAGGTTCTGGAGGGCCACCTCGCGGCCACCCGTGCCCGCGAGGCAGCAGCAGCTGCAGAGGTTCCCCCCCTATGCCCTGCCCGGTTGATGCTCGGGGCCTCTTTGCGAACGATCCGGGCGACGTCCGTGGTCAGACGCGTTCCCGTACTGCCCAGTTGCGTCGGTCCCTTAGTGCTACTACTACAATAGGGTCCAGGGAGGACCCGTTAGGTGAGTGATCATGCGCGCTCTATTTTGGAACCTGCGGGGCTTCAGTCACGATGGCCACCGCACAGGCAGCTCATTGAGTACATGTGCGATGAGTCCATAGATGTGGTAGCGATTCAGGAAACAATGCGCACTGAGTTCTCTCTCGTAGAACTTGAACGTCTTAGCAGACATCTGTTTGCATGGCACTGGTTGCCATCTAGTGGAGTGACGGGTCACTCTGGTGGCATCCTTCTAGGTGTGAAGGATGCCACCTTTGAGGTGGGATCCATGGATCGTGGAGCCCACTTCGTCAGCATGGAGGTTTGGGAGAGTGATATGAACTTCAAGTGGGAGATCATCGTGGTCTACGGCCCGGCCGACCATAGTCGCTCCGAGCTCCGCACCAAGATAGCCTCCGCAACCCTGCCGGTGGTGGTTGGGGGAGACTTCAACCTCCTCCGCTCCGCTGCGGAAAAGACCAACTCGCGTGTCGATCTTGCGGAGATACGTCGATTCAACGATTGGGTTGCGGACTTAGGCCTTCTGGAGCTAGACAGGATCAGGGCGAGATTTACCTGGACTAATAAATAGGTTGCCCCGACCCTTAGTGTGCTTGACCGAGTATTTGTCTCTCCTGACTGGGAACTTCGGTTCCCTTTGGCCTCTCTCCAGGCTATTACTCGCATCGGGTCCGACCACGTACCCCTTCTATTGTCCTCTAGGGATGAGAGACCCCCCCCCCCGGTTTCGATTCGAGGCTTTCTGGCTCCGGCAGCCAGGCTTTATGGCGGCCGTCCAGGCTCACTGGGTCTCAACTTTGGCCGAGCCCCATAGGCAGATGTCTATCTTGGACGAATGGCATCACCTGTCCAACCGGTCCAGGCAGTTCATGAAAGGATGGGGGGCTAATATAGGGAGGGACCTTCAGATCCAGAAGGCCTCCCTTTTAGAGGAGATCCGAGCCCTTGACCTACGCGCGGACATTTCAGGGATCTCCGCAGAAGAATGGGCTCATAGATATAATCTGGAAGACTCTCTCATGGATATCTACTCCAAAGAGGAGGAGTTTTGGCACCAGCGAGGATCTATAAACTGGGTGCTGTTTGGTGACGCCAACACAGCTTACTTCCAGGCCATCGCTAATGGTCGTAGGAGACGTTGTTCCATTCCCCTTTTATGGGAAGGAGGTCAGCTCTTTCAGGACCCCGCTGCAATCCGCTCGCTGGTTGACGACTTCTACAAGTCGTTATTTGTCGGGCGCCCTCGGGGAGGGATCACCCTTGCAGACCACATTTGGTTGCCCGGCCAACAAATCTCCCCGGAGGAGAATGCTGCGCTTCTCGCCCCCTTTGATGCCCCGAAGGTGGAGGCTTTTGTCAAGGCCATGAACCCGGCCTCGGCCCGTGCCCTGATGGCCTGCCGGTTCGCTTTTTCTAGGCATTCTGGCCGATGGTCAAGGAGATCATCCCAGACCTATTCCGTGAGTTTTCTAGGGGTACATTGGATGTGTCCCGGCTCAACTACGGGATCATCTCCCTGATCCCAAAGGTGTCGGGAGCCGCTGACATTCGGCATTTCCATCCTATCACAGTCCTCAATGTGTTATTTCGGATTTCGGCCAAGGGGTACGCCACTAGGGCGGCCCTAATCGCCCCCCGGATCCATCACCCGAACCAGTCAGCCTTCACGAAAGGCCGGTATATTCTGGATGGGATCCTCGATCTCCACGAGGTCATCCATGAAGTCAAGAGCAAGCACCTTCGCGTTGTGTTCTTCAAGATTGACTTCCATAAAGCATACGACACTGTCCATTGGTCCTTCCTTCGGGAGGTGTTGCTAAAGCGTGGCTTCGACCCCCACTGGGTAGCCCGGGTTATGCAGCTAGTGACGAGTGGCCGTACGACTGTTAACATAAATGGGGAGATCGGGCCTTACTTCATGACAGGCCAAGGAGTACGACAAGGCGATCCAATCTCCACATTTCTATTCAATCTTGTGGTCGTTGCTCTAGCTTCGATCCTAGATTTGGCTAAGTGGGCCGGCCACATTAGGGGGATTTGCCCCCATCTTGTGGCAAATGGAGGTCTGACCCACCTCCAATATGCAGATGGCACCATTATGATGGTGGAAGGATCGGATGAGGATATTCAGAACCTCAAGTTCCTCCTCCTCTGCTTACAGGAGATGTCGGGCCTCACGATTAACTTCGCCAAAAGTGAAGTGATGGTCCTTGGGTACTCCCAGGCGGAAGCCCAGCGAATCGCCAATCGCTTGAACTGTCGCTTGGGATCCTTCCTGACCACATACGTCGGCATGCCAATTAATGACGCCCGTCTACAGGAGAAAGACTTCCGCCCAATAATCTCCAAGCTCCAACCTAGGATGGAGCCTTGGCAAGGGAGGTGGCTTTCCAAGGCCGCTCGAGTGATTCTGATGAACTCCTCCCTTATTAGCCTATTGATGTACATTATGGGATTCTATAGTCTACATGAATCCCTTCATCATGAGGTCATCAAACTCCTCTCCAGATTCTTCTGGGCCGGAGAGAACAATAAACAGAAGTATCACATGGTAAAGTGGTCTGAGATTTGTAAGCCTAAGGACCAGGGCAGCCTCGGGGTCATTTCATCCAAGCAGATGAATATTGCCCTCCTCTCCAAATGGCTTTGGCGTATTCAGACTGATGAGGGTTGACTGTGGCTAGAAATTATCCGCGTAAAGAACCTTCGAGGGCAACCGCTGGCCTTCACCTCTAGATCTGGTGGGTCCCAATTCTGGCAATCGGTGATCCGACTGATGCTGGTCCTGTGTATTGGGACCTCCATTAAAGTGGGCTCCGGGTCCGTCACCCTGTTCTGGCTTGATAGGTGGGCTGGGACCCGACCTTTTGGGGAGAGGTTTTACGCGTTATTCTCGATTTGTGCCCTCCCACAGCTTTCTGTGGCCGTGGCTTTGGCTGACATGGGCGCTATCGCCTTCCGCCGTACCTTAGGGGCGGTGGAGCTCGTGCAATGGGAGGAATTACTTGAGTGTGTTGCCCTCCACTCCCCCTCCCTTGAGCCCGACTCGCTGTCTTGGCATCTCGAGCCAAGCGGCCGATTCTCTACTAGGTCCCTATACCAGGCGATTGCACCCACTCCTGGACCGGTTGAACTATCAGTGATTTGGGAGATCAAACTCCCCTTGAAGATCCGCATATTTCTCTGGCAATGGGTCAGAGGCCGACTCCCCTCGGGCACGGAGGTACGAAAGCGTAATGGCCCCGGGGACGGCCTCTGTCCCATTTGCATGGTACCGGAAGACTGCAACCACATCTTCTTCCGGTGCCCAGTGGCGCAGTTCGTATGGAGCTGCTTCCGTGAGGTTGTTGGCGGCAGTTGGTGCCACGACAACCTCCCGGACTTGTTTGGGGAGATCCTTAGGCTCCCCGGTCCTAGTCGCGCCCCCACTTGGGTGGCTATGGGTACCCTGGCATGGACCCTCTGGTGTACCCGCAATAAACTAGTCATCGAACGCGTGATCTTGTGCCGTCTGACTGATGCAATCTATAAAATGTGTAGCTTCTTACAGCTCTGGAGACCGCTTAGCAAGCGGATCGGGACGTCATCGACAACATCATCGCGTGTCTTCGTTCCTCGGCTACGGCTTTAGCTCCACCACCGCCACCACCTCCTGAGCCGGATTAGCTTCTCTTTCTCTTTGTTTGGGGCTTGTCTTGTTGTGCCCCAGCGCGACTTTATGACTTGATTATACTTTGAACTGACTTGTTGGATGTTTGGGTCGTTGCTTTATAATATAAAGCGGGGGGAAACCTTTTTTCTTATAGATCTGCAGCATGCCATTATCCAGCCTGCTGGTTTTCCATTTGTTCTATCTTTTCCACTTTGTTGTATGCTACTGGATCAACGGCTCACGCTAATCCAGCCCTACCCCAATAACCCGGTAGTGACCATGGACACATCGCATGGTAAGACAACCTTTTTCTTTCTTCCAAAAAGGACGATAAAGATTACAACATCCACCAGCGGATGCGGATTTGATTAACATGATTCCACACACACCCTTTATAAATAGTAAATTCAAAAAATATTAGAAATATAAAAACAATTAATTTGTTTTCAAACATAAATGATCGACCGGTATACTCGTGTATGAAATTTCACAAAGAAATGACATACATGGACCATGGTATTCTGGGCAAAAATGACAAAATCGAAGCTATGTTAAAAAAACACCGTTTGATGAATAGTAAGAGCATCTCCAGCAGTTCGGCCCCCCAGGGCGCCAAAAAACTGCGCCCTGGGGCGAGCCGGCGCTAGTTCGGCCCCTGAGGGCGGCCTAGCTCCCAACCACGGCCCCAGGCGCCCCAGCCTTGGCAAATTCAAACGTAGTTCATTCCCGTGCCCAAAAATAAACGCCACAATCCGGTGATCAAGCGGTGATCGGAGATCGATGAAAAGTTCGGCGTACAAAAATAAGAACAGAAACGCGCATCAGACGGCGAGGTCGGCCTCCGGCGTCAGAGGAGTCGGTGTGCGCGGGCTTGACGGGGTCTCTGTGCTTGGCGGCGTGGCTTCTGCGCTGCGGGCAGTCTCGGCGGCATCATCGGTCGGGCTTGTTGGCGGCATCGGCGTGCGCGTGGGCGTGGGCGGCGTCGTCGTGGGCGTGGGCGTGGGCGGCGTCGTCGAGGGAAGCTGGTCCAGGATGAGGCCGACATGCGCCCTATACCACGCCTTGACCGCCTCACCGGTGCTCTGGAGCATGTCCGCCCCGCCTAGCAGGAAAGCCAGGTCGGTGTTCCTCTTCTTTGCGGCGACGTTGGTCCGGAGTAGGTCGAGCTTGACAGCGCTTGTCGACATCAACGCCGACCACCGCGCCTTGGTCTTCTCTTCACGAAGGACGGCCCGGGCCTGTGCGTCGGCGAGGCAGTGCTGGATGGATTCCTGCACGCGAGCGGTGGCCGCGTCGGCGTGTTTCCCCTTCTTGGCACCTTTGTTGCCGTCCGGCCGCCCTTCTGACGCGCCCGGAGCCGGCGCGTCCGGCTTGTATGTCTCCTTGGCCTTCTCGAGGGTGCGCCGGACTTCCGCCCACTTGTCGCACTTGTCAATGCGCTTGTAAACGTGGAGGTACTTGAACTCGGCGTCGTTGTTGCTCTGCCTATACAGGCCGAACATGCGCAGCAACTGCGCGGGGACGAATAAACAGTTGGCGGGCGCACACGGCGAAGAGAGACGGGAGACCGGCGTGGCATACCTGATCCTCAATGCTGGCGCCGCTCTCCGGGCGAGCGGCCACCTCCTCGACGACACCATGCCATTTGTTGCACGCCCCCTGGATGCGCCCCCAATGGTTCGCCATCGCCTTCGACCCGCACCGCATGTAGACGCCTTTGAAGTAGGGGTCGACGAGCTTGCGCTCGTCGAACTCGGCCTTGATGCGCGCCCAGTACGTGTCGATGCTCTGGTTCGCGCCGGTGGTCGGGTCGAGGCATACGACTTTCCATGCCTCGGCGAGGCATTCCTCCTCCTTGGACGCCCACTTGATGCGCGGCTCGACTGACCTGGCCGTCCGCTTCTTCTTCTTGCGCCTCCTCGCCGGCTCCTCCTCGTCCTCGTCCTCCTCCTCGTCCTCTTCCTCCTGCTCCTCCTGCTCCTCGTTGCCGTAGACGTAGCCGAGCTCGCCGTCCGTGCCGCCGCTGAGATCCACCGCCTCATCCGCGGTGAACCCGGGAGACGCGGCGGCCGCGGCCGATCCTTCCGCGATGATGTCGTCCATGTCGGTCTCGGTCTCGTCGGCGTCGCCGAGGTGCGAGAAGGGCAGTGCGCAACGGCGGAGAGGGGGCGTCGGGGAGGACGCGTACGCGGACGGCGAGTAGTTGTATGGAGGGTACTGCACGCCGGTGAAGGCGGGCGAGGGCGTGCGCTGGGCCGGGTGTCCATGGGGGAACGTGACATTTGGGTTGAACCCACCGTGCCGTCCTCGTCGGCGTAGCCCGGCGATCCCCATGGCTGCGGCGTCAGAGACCCGACACCTTGCTGGCCCCAGGGCAGGTACGGCGCGTGGTTGCCGGGGGGATTCATCATCCCCGCGCGTGCCGCCTCGTCCTCGGCCTGGTCCGCGGAAGCGGCAGCAGCAGCGGCACCCGCAGCCGCGCGTGCCGCGTTGTCACGGGCCTTCTTGGCGAGGGCCCTGTTCCGCTGGTCGACGGTGACGGCCTCCCGTCGCTGTACTTCTACCCTCCAATCGGCGTTTGTCATGCCCGGCGGCTTGGACGGCGGCGCCCTCGGCTTCCTCTGCTTCGGCTGGGCGACGGAGGCGGTCGTGGTTGCCGCGGCGCGGGGGACGACGTACTTCTTCGGTGCCATGGCGGCCGGCTGGGAGGCGAGCGGGAGAGAGAATGGCGGGAGGAAAGGAGAAAATGAGAGGGAACTGGGGGAAAAGCGGGGAGAAACGGCGGGAAGAGGCGGTCGACTCGCCGACAGGGCAGACCCACGCGCACCTTTTCGCTTGTGCCGGCGCCCCAGGCGCCCCCCAGGGCGCCGGGTTCTGCCTGGGTCCGCCGGCACCAGATTCGGCCCGAGCCGGCGAAAAACGGGCTTCTGGGAGGGCGACTGGGCGTTTTTTCGGCGCTGGCGCGGCAAAAAGGCCTGGGGAGGGCCTGTTGGGGGCGCGGCTGGAGATGCTCTAAGGTGCCAATTGTATTTTGTTCACTAAGAATACCATGGATATCAATATTTTAAGAAACTTCACACGTGAGTAGAATGGTTGATCAAGTTTAATACCCAAAATTTTAGACTATTTAAGTTTTCCTAGTATTTTTTTAGTCTACTATTCATGTTGGCATGTGAGGAACCATATTCACCTTTGTATTTTCGATCCACCAGTCTGCTAGTTTTCCATCTTATTCTTTGTTACTTTATTTTTGGCGAAAATGCAGCATTACTGCTTTCATTGTGGTTAGGAGGAGTAAATGTTACAAATGAAGAGAAGAGGATGGGAACAGATCATCAAAGGAAAAATGAGAGTAAAAAAGACAATTTAGAGTCTTAGTCTGGCTCTAGAGGTCTTTCAATAAGGGCTGTCACCCTACCTACGTCCCCCTGCATCAATCCATTCCATAGCTTCGAGCTGAAGCATTTGGAAACATATCCGAGTCGAAGCGGTGGTGTTCTGGAAAATCATGTCCTTCCTCTCTTTCCACAGATTCCACCAGACCAGAGCAATGATCGACCGCCATGCTTTAGCAGACTGCTTCATGTGTGCTGAGGTGCGCTGCCACCATTGGACAAGGTTCTCATTGCCTGAGTGCAGCAAAGCAATATTCAAATTCAGCCTGTCAAGAATGACTTCCCATAGCTCTTGAGAGTAGGGGCAAGCAGCAAACAGGTGGGTGGGGTTGTTTGGAGCTTGCAAACAGAAGGGGCAACTTGGATTGTGAGGCCACCCACGCTTGGACATATTAAATAAACAATTCAGGAAATGTTCTCAAGAAATACCAAAAAGGAACCAAGGACGACCGCAAGTACAGTAGATAAATCAAATGAGGATTCATGAAGATAATTGCAAAGATATGCATCTCAGTTATGGTGTCCTCTAAAGAAGAGGGAGGACAGTGAAGCGACGGCCGGAGTTCTGCTCGAGATCAAACAACGTGTCCACTCTCTTCATAAGAGCGTCTCCTCTTGAAACCTACCTTATCCTTAATATCTTTTGTAATGATGGGCTTAGTCAGTTGTTCACACTTTGGTTTCCAGCTCAATCCAGTCATGGCTTCATTTCTTGTAATCGTTTGTACGACCTTGTTTCGTCTGACCTTCTTTGGTTTATTAATTAAAAGCCGTGTGTCTCTTGCGTCTTTTATCAAAAAAAATAGCACGCATACTACATCAACCTCCACGCCATCGCATGGTAAGACAACCTTTTTGTTCTTCGAAAGGAGGATAACAAGGGGCCTATGTATCTATAAATGCACACAGGCTTATTACCATAAGACGATCTTGCGTGCATGTGGTGAAATGATTTGCCGATTAAATAAAAAATTCAGAAAATGTTCTCAAGAAAGAATAAAAAGGAACCAACGGACGACAGCAAGTACATCAAGTACAGCATAGATAAAGAAAATGAAATCAAATGGGGATTCATGATGATAAATGCAAAGATATACACCTCATTACATGTCTGCAAGAAAACAAGGGAGAAATAAGCACGTCGATCTCTGCCTTCTGGTCAACCGGATCTGCAAGGTAGGCAGGTGGCGTTCTACACAACATCAACATATTGGGTTATTATAATGTTCTTGCGTTGCACGAGGCAGCTATCTCAGGCCCAGCTTCGAATTAATTCGTAACCGCCTGTCCCTCTCATCCAGCAGCGCAGGCTCGATCGTGCAGTGCTTTCTCCGCATTAAGTAGGATGGACGTCCTCCTAGTTTGGAGATCATCGTCCTTTAATTTCGACCTCCTCATTAAGTTTGATGCACCTCTTCTTCATCCTCCCTTCCACCGGGTTTCTCGGCTGGCAGCTGCGCGCCATGAACTCCACTCTCTTCATCATCGGCGTCATAGGTATGCCGGCATGCGCATGCATGAATTCCTCTCTCTCTCTCTCTCTCTCTCTCTCTCTCTCTCTCTCTCTCTCTCTCTCTCTCTCTCTCTCTCTCTCTCTCTCTCTCTCTCTCTGTTGTTCTTGTTGTTTCACCATAGAGCTTCTTTGCGTGTTGCAGGGAACATTATCTCGGTTCTGGTCTTCGTTTCTCCCATGTAAGAGCATCCGATCATGCATGCATTTACAGAGGCGTGTATTTTGTTTCGGCTTATTCTTGTTTTCTTTTTGAAAAGGACGATCAACGACCCCTGGATTTTATTTCTGTTGTTGCTTCCATGCATGGCTCATTATTGCTGTTGCTTTACATAAATGATGCAGCCCGACATTCTGGAGGATCGTGAGGAGCAGGTCAACGGAGGACTTCGAGGCGGCGCCGTACGTCCTCACGTTGCTCAACACGCTGCTATGGCTCTACTACGGCCTCACCAAGCCTGACGGCCTGCTCATCGCCACTGTCAATGGCTTCGGCGCTGTCATGGAGACCATCTATATCGTCCTCTTCCTCGTCTACGCCGCCGATCATGCGAAAAGGGTAAGTGAGGCCACACGGTCTACGAATCGCAAAAAAAAAAGAAAGGCCACACAGTCTACAAATATAACCCAATTGTATCTTTAGACAACAATTTACTCCTGAATTTGTACATTCCCCATTGAGGGAACTATAGGAGCAGCTTTCCCAATCCCCATTAAGGGGAGTCGTAGCTCGTCTTCACCGAATTAGTTGTATGTTTCCCCATAGATTCAACAAAAGACAGAAACAAATCCACTATTGGTTTTACGTCAAGCAATACGTAGAGTAACTCCCAATATAGGAGTAAAAACAAGACGTAATAAAAAAGGATCGACGCGGAAAGTTCCGATTGAAATAGGATCTAAACAAGGAAGAGCACTTGCCATTCGTTGGTTATTAGAAGCATCCCAAAAGCGTCCGGGTCGAAATATGGCTTTCAAATTAAGTTCCGAATTAGTAGATGCTGCCAAAGGGAGTGGGGGTGCCATACGCAAAAAGGAAGCGACTCATAGAATGGCAGAGGCAAATAGAGCTCTTGCACATTTTCAAGTCAACAAGAAGGGTGCTCAAGTAATTTCATACCCTAAACTATTTAATTAGTGGCTATCTTTAGATGCAACATATCTCTCATATTAATTGTTTTTTTGCCATATTAATTGTTTCTGTCGAGTCGCATTCTTTCCCTTTCGACCCACTTTTATTTTGGTGTTCCTGTTTCAGTTGCCTTAATTAATGTGGTTATCTTTTACCTTTTCTCTAGTTACTCTAAGAGTAGCTTCATTGTCATATTTTTTTTTTGGCAATTTTATGATATAGTTACAACTATATATTTATATATATGGATGATTGCATGGAAAACACAATCAGCCATCTCAGAGTTTCCAATCAACCATATCATTTCCCCCCTTTGCAGGTTAAAACCGCAAAGTTGGTGGCAGCTTTGGACATCGGGTTTTTTGGGGCCGTGTTCGCGGCCACAACATTCTTCATTGGTGGGCTTGACATGAAAATCGTGGTCATTGGATTGATATGTGCTTGCCTTAGCGTGTTCATGTATGGGTCCCCACTCGCCGCCGTGGTAAGGCCATATTACACCCAACAAATAAATATGTCAATATATTTTTCTTATCTATTTAGGCTTTTATAAATATACTTTATTGCGGTGAATTTTTCAGATCTATTTTCTATTTCTTTTCTTGTTCAAGGTGTGAGTAATTAATTTGCGCTACGTAGACAACTAATTTTCGCCCATGCAGTTATAATGAAAAATAAATTTTAAATAGTTAAACCCAAGCAAATAATTCGCTTGCGAGAATGCAGAGAGCAAAACAGTTCAATTTTAAGGAGTAGTGGGTGCAATTTTCTCTAGATATAACCAACACCCATAAACATATTCTTTGAAGCTTACTCCAATAATTATACTACTGGAAACATCTTTCAAATAAGAATCCAATGGTATACTTTTGTGACATGTAACCTATATTTTGTTAGTAAAATTCTTGTTCATACTTATGCTCAAAATTCTAGCTAGACGGCCTTATATATTTGGACGGAGGGAGAGTAGCAAAAAGTATATGTACTGATGATCCTCCCATAAGACTATAATACAGTACAGAATATAGAACAAATAATATTCATAAAAGATTGATCCTTATTTTTATCCAGTTAGATCTTAGTTCGACGTGGGAAAGCACTACCAGATCATCTCTAATCATATACATACATACATACACATCGTGAGACAGCCATTCAGTTGGGATACGCAAGGTTTCGGTCAAACTATAGAGTTTCCACTAGCTAACACTTTCTTGTACGGCATGTGCACACCTTGCGTACGTACCTCCAGACAAGAGATATGCTATACATATGTGTAGGTCAACATATACACCCGCATTTAACAAATATAGATGCAGTAAATGTACACGGATATGATAGACATGTAAGTCGTCTTTAAATAAAATTATAGGTGGAAACACGATTGGGAATATATCCACCACATTACATTATACAAAGCATGGATGGCATGTCGAATTTTCTATTTATTTTTTTGGCAGGGAGATCTCATGTGGGTTGTTTGATTGGACGCAGAACCACTATTTTTCAGAGGAAACAGCCAACTAATTACTACAGTAGCTGGCTGATCGATTGATATCTTCGTGCTGTACTTATCGTATCAATATGGGGTTATAATATTGTAGTCCTACATCTTTTTGCTTAATTAAGCTCATAGCTACGTGCTGATCACTATCTAAATCATTCCAAAACAAGTCAGAGACACATTCTTGCACCGTCACATGTGAATGAATGAATGAATGAGGAGTATACGGTCCTACTACTATAGTCATCATGTTAATTAGTTGTGCGAGTGGGCCAAGATCTCGATTGAGAAGGCAGGCTGGCCAGCTGCTGTTTTCGTGGGCCTGGTTGCCACATCCTTTAGTTGCTGCTCCGCTAATTGATTTCTTGTTCCTGAAAAACGTGTGTAAATTTGTGGCGGGAACAGAGAAGGGTGATCGCCTCGAGGAGCGTGGAGTACATGCCCTTCTTCCTCTCCTTCTTCCTCTTCCTCAACGGAGGCGTCTGGGCCACGTATGCCATACTCGACAGAGATGTCTTCCTCGGGGTAAGCCTTACACTTATTTAGGTTAATGAAAATGAAAGAATGTTAGTGATCTTTAAGTGGAATGTTAATGAAAATGCAGGTCCCAAATGGGATAGGCTGCTTCTTGGGAGGCATCCAGCTGGTTATCTACGCGGTATACAGGAACAGTAAGGTCGGCTGTCAGTCTCAGGGCACTCATGAAGCATCATATGATGCTTCGACATCTCTTCTGTCCTCCTATGCCGGCAGACATGGCCAAAACGATGTATCCACTCACGTTTAGTGATTTCGAACGATGTGCCGAATATTACTACTATAGTGATTGTGTAAAATTAGTAGAGTGAAGTCCAATTTTTACCTCTCTACTTGATATTTGTAAAGCTAGCTAGTTATCCCATTTATCAGTTTTCATCCGAATACCCTATTTAACAAAAGTTTCGCAAGTTTGTATCCCAATTACCGAAAGTTTTCCCTGTTTTTGTCCCATTAAAATTTATATTTTAAGAGTGATCTGCTATGTGGGCCTTAGCCGTTTGGTATATGGTGTGATACATTGCGGTTTTCCTCCTTGTATATTTTCCCCGCGCATGGATCGATTCGCGTCCATAAGCTAAGCTGTACTCATCCCAAATACCCGCATGCAACTGTTTAGCGGAACCAGTTGAACGAGGCAGTGCGTTTGTACAGCTGGCGACCGTTAGAAAATATCATGTCTAACTAAGCTATTCGGCTTGTTCGTGGGAAGAACATCGTTGTGTAAAAAACGATGGCATGACATGTCACACGTAGATAGAAACAGGACACATGTTTGCTCTCAAACATTATAAAGGATAAAACTGGTAAAACTTTCCTTAAATGAGGTAATTCAGATGATACCAAATTAGCGTAAAAATGTCAAAGTAAAGGGTGAAAATTAGAATCACTCTTTTTCTTTCATATGATCATGCATAAAAACTGTGGACATCTTTACTAATGCAAAAAATAATGTACATAGTTCTAATAAAGATGTACATTGCAACATCTTTACTTTTTTTTTTTTGAGAATCTGCAACATCTTTACTAATGTTAATTTAGCCATATTGTTGCATCTTGCTCTTTGTGAGCAATGCACGTCGCGGGCCTGCAGTCCAGCGGGCCTACATCATACAGTATGACTCAAAGCACACTGGGCCGAAAGAAACCAGCACGCCAAAAGTCAGAACGGCGCTACCTGCGCACAGTCTTGCTGGGTCTAAGCCATTGTGGGATCGCTGAAGGTGAGACAGAGTTATGTCCCATGGTAATGATAAATAGCTCATGCTCTACTACAGTAGGCCTCCCTAAAATAATTTATTCCCTCTTATCCAAAATAAGTGTCACGGTTTTGAACTGGGGTTAGTTTAAAACTGTGACACTCATTATGGATCAGAGATAGTACTACAGTAAGCAGGGTTTCTATTTTTCTTTTGTGTCCATTTCATTTTTTCTCTATAATACTCAAGTGCATTTTTTTCATTTCTACTTTTCCTTTTTATTTATGAACAATTAATTTACATAAAATTATTTTCAATCTACATATATATTGTTTCTTCCAAAAAGATATAAACCTATTTGTTAAAAATGCATGAAGGCCTTTACTGAAGGTTTACTACAAAAATGTCCACTGTCTATTAATAATATGCCTGTTGTGTTTAGAAAAACTGTTAGTCGCATATTTTGGAAACGTTTGTTGCGAACTAAAATAGGTTCAGCATATTTAAAAAAAAAGGTACATTGTGTATCTGAAAAACGATCATCACATATTACAAAATGTTCATCTGTATTGAAGATCAGTACATTGTGTTAAAAATAATTCACCGTGCACTAATAGAGTGTTCACCTCGTACTAAAAAACTGTTGAACATCAATTCAAAAAAACATTTAGTGTGTACTCCAAAAAATATGTTCACTTTGTATTTAGAAATATTTTTCGTCCATTTAAAAATATTCATCACATATTTCAAAATAAATGCTGAGTGTGTACTAAAAAATGTTTATCATTGTTTAAAAAGGTTTGATGTGCATTTTAAAATGCCCATAGCATATTTCAGAAAATTCTGCACGTATTACAAAAAACGGTCATCACGTGTTTTAAGAATATTCCATTTTAATTTTAATTTTAAAAAATACAGAAACATTTCTTAAAAGGTGCGATTAATTAAATCATGAATAATTTTAAAAATACACAAAAAATAATTATTGAAAATATTGACAATTTTCTTAAAATCACTGTCTATTAATAATTTCTTAAAAGATAATTCTTCTAAATTGACACGACGGAAAATTTTAAAATACAGGGCAAGTATTTTCAGTTTACCATAAAAGGTACACGCGATAAATATTTAATGCACAACCAACATTTTTTATATACACAACGAATTTTAAAAAACATGATGGATATTTTCAAAATAATCAATACATGTTTTTTAAATACCTGATTAACTAATAATTTTAAATAATATGAACATTTTTTAATAGACATGTATGAACCTTTTTGAATACACATGACCGTTTTTTATATCTGTGAACATTTTCCACATGGCTAGAAGCGATGGATCCACTTTCAAAAAAACATTTGTTATGGTTTCCTCATGGCACTCGTTGCGTTGTTATCATGCACATTTTTTATTTTATTTTAAATTACATGAAAAATATTTTCAATATACCATAAATATTTTCCAACATTTTTATATACACAATGAACTGTACGTAAGATGAACATTTTTATAATAGACATGTATGAACCATTTTGAAATATACATGACCATTTTTTATATCCGTGAACATTTTTCACATGGCTAGAAGCGACGTATCCACTTTGAAAAGACATGTGTTATGGTTGGCTCATGGCACTCATTGCGTTTTTATCGCACACATTTTATTTTATTTTAAATTGTGTGTGACCCACCTCCACGGCGCGCATTTTATGCAGCGTGTGCGATGACGCCCCCTCCCCCAATCGCACATCAACCCGCACCGATGGTTCGCGGATGATGACCTAAACTAACTAGTGTAAGTTTGGATATGTCCAAGTCAGACATGTTTTGATACCTAACTAGCCTAATCCCTCCTCCAGTTGTAATATCTTGTTGCTGCCATAAATATCATATACTCCCTCCGTCCCAAAATAACTGTCTTAACTTTGTACTAGCTCTAGTATAAATTTGTACTAAGCTCAAGACATTTATTTTGGGACGAAGGGAGTACTACGTAATGGGCAACGCAGATGTATACTCGACTCAGTTAGTTGCCTCCAACATGGCAGCGACTACTAACGTAACCGTTGCACATACATGTCCTCTCAGCAGTTCTCATAATGGAAACTGCACCCCCAGCACGATCAATTAGAAAAACACGAAAGACAAGCAAAATTCCTTGCAACTTGGCACTCCATTGACCAGTGTAGAGTAACGACACCGCGCGTGCTGTAACCGGCCTGTATTTCCGGTCAATTGCCCTGCTTGCATCCAGCAGCAAATTAAAACAGATAATGCCATCTTGCCGATCTTCATGAGTGGATGCAAGCTAAGCATAGGAGCTATTATCCATGATCGTCGGTGCGCTGCGCTGCTATATATACTCCTCCACCTTAAGCTACCGAAGCACACGGACCACAGCAGCAGTTTATCTTAGCAAACTACTAGCTAGGAGACATCGAATTAAGATGGCCAAGGTTAACGCCGGCGCCGCCCTGTTGTCTCTGTGCCTGTTGCTGGCCTGTTCTGCCGGAGGCACACAGGCCGCCTACGTGGACGTGGAGGGCACCGTGAGGACAGAAGTAGAGAAGGCCATCAAGAGCAACCCCGGCATCGGTGCCGCCCTCGTCCGTCTGGTGTTCCACGACTGCTGGGTTAATGTAAGTCCCCATCAATTGATTTCATATAAGCTGATCGATCGCTTAATCTGTCTTGTTTCACCATGGACTATATCTTAGGCTAGCCACAATGGGTCTCATAAATAGTACTCCCTCGCATGCCATGTTGGCAAAAATCCGATGTGGTACAACAATTAATAAAGAAAAAGATGAGAGTGGTATCATAGCACGTAAAACTATCGATAGTTTTTACGAGGAAAACTTTCGATCTATTCATCAAATACCATGGCAATACAAAAAACATCAGAAGCAATAAAAATTGCATCCATACCAAGATATTTTAATGACAAGTCGGTCTTGTACACATATTTGTATTGGAATTCTACAAACAAATAAATAAGATGTGATTATAGTACTACTATATGATACTATATGCATTACAGGGTAGTGTCTACAAACAAATAAATAAGATATGATTATGATACTACTATATGATCCTATGTCACACTCCATTACAAGAGGGGAAAAAACTCCTAGCACTAAAATCAAGCAAAAAAATATATTTTTTCTCACACAAAAACACATGAAATGATACAATCCATTGAAATGCATATGATACTCCTTTTCAATGCATTGGAACTGCCCTTAGTCCTGGCTCATTTGATCGATGAGGAATGCATGGATGCATGTGTTAACTTCCAGGGTTGCGATGGATCGGTGCTCTTGGACAAGACGACATCCGGTGGCAATACCGAGAAGAAGGCGATCAACAATATCGGCCTGGACGGCTTCAACCTGATCGACACCATCAAGTACAAACTGGGCAACAGCGTCTCGTGCGCTGACATCGTCGTCTTCGCCGCGCGTGACGCGGCCAGATACCTGAGCGGCGGCAAAATCACCTACTCCGTTCCCTCAGGGCGCAAGGACGGCATCGTCTCGTCTGCCGCTGCCGCAGACGCCATCCTCCCGCAATCCACCTTCGAGTTCCAACAGCTCGTGGACAACTTCGCCAAGAAGAACTTCACCCAGGAGGAGCTCGTCATCCTCTCCGGCGCGCACTCCATCGGCGTCTCCCACCTCTCGTCCTTCCAGGACCGCCTCAACGATTCAACCGCGACCCCGATCGACGACAACTACAAGCAGGCTCTTGTCGCAGACGTCGAGGCCCAGAAGAAGAGCCAAAATACGCCGGATCCGATTGAGAAGAACAACATCCGCGACATGAGCTCGAGCTTCCAGACCACCGCCGGGTACGACCCCACAGGTGTGAACACCGCGGCAAAGGGCGCTCTGGACAACAGCTACTACCACGCCAACCTCCAGAACAGGGTGCTCTTCAAGTCCGACTGGGTTATGCGCACGGACAGCAAAGCCGGGGACGACATGGCCGAGTACATGAACAATGCCACCAAGTGGAACAACGACTTCGCCGCTGCCATGGTCAAGCTCAGCAAGCTGCCGGCCGAGGGTAGTACTCGTTACGAGATAAGGAAGAACTGCAGAGTCACCAACCAGAACTACTATTACTAGAAGCAACGGCATCACCTACAGGCTACAGGTGCCATGGATGCAATGATTTGTATTTTGAAGGCTCTGTTCCATCCCTAATTTGTATAACCACAATACTCACTGCAAAATAAAACGACAATAAAAGAACGAAAAATATATTTGGCAACCCTGTGACAGATTGCAAAACGGTGCTGCTAAATCTCAGTCGACCGAGACTTCGACGCGTCCACCGTTTGATTGGTATTAGCTTTAAGATTCGCGCTGTTAGTGGGTTTGTCTCGTTCTGGCCTGTTAATGCAGCCGGTTCTTTTTTCTTCAGGTTTTCTGGTTGTCTGGACTCTTTTTCTCGCGGGCCAGAGGGTTTGCGTGGTGGGTGGAGGAGGTGTGGGGGGCCTTTTCAGTGTCTTTCCTGTGATTTGTTCTTTTTCTTCATTTTAATTTTGCTTTTTTTGTGGTACAGCGGCTGTGAGCTTGGCCTTGTTTTCTTTGCCTGGGTTGTTATGTTTTAGGGAGAAGATGGTATTCGTCCATTTCTTTTCATGTGCGATCCTCCAAAAAAGAATCTTTTCATGTGCTGTTATGTTTGTCTTTTTTGTTTTTCCATTTCTTCTTTTCTAAATAATTTTTGTAAATACATGAATAATTGTGGAATTATATGAAGATTTTTTGTATAAATATTTTTCTGCTTGTAAAATTACATGTTTTATAAAGAATATAAAACTTTGATATTACACGTATATTTATGTAATTTCGCTTGCGTAACAATAGTTGCACACTCATTTGCTACGCGTAGCTGGATGTTTATCATCCATGTGAAACTCCTTCAAAAATTATTCAATATAATTAGTTTATCAATAATTGTTTATGTTTTTAGGTTCTACTTTATTTGTGTTTCTAGTTTCTATCTTTTTGTTGTATTGGGTTTTTCCGTTGTTGTTGTTACGGCTACACTAAATTTCAGTCGACTGAGATTTAGCAAAGTCTCAATCGATGGCACTAAGATTCATGTGTACCTATTACGTTGGCTCGAACGAGCTCTTTTCTTTGTCGCTGCACAGGCCGGTGGAGATGAGAGAGCCTTTCTTTTATTTTTCTTCTTGGCCTTGTTCCCTTTGCTGTGCAGCCCAAGTTTCCCGAGAGTGTTCTTTTAGTTATTTTTGTCAGCCTACAAAAAAGTACTTTGTTTTGTTTCTTTTACTCACCCTACACAAGTGAATTTTACCTGTAGGAGAGGAAGTCTCGGTGGCTTCACTTTTTCCCAAAAGAAATTTTCATTTTCATTTTCATTTTTCCTTTTTCTTTACCTTTTTCTTCTTCTTATTGTTTTACTTTTCATTTACTTTTTATAAGTCTTTAACTTTTCTTTTATTTATTTTTATTTTTTTCTTGCTCGTCCCGTTTTATATTTTTTGTTTTGTTTTTCTTCTTGTTTATTTAATTTAATATTCCATTTTTCATTTTGCCCTTGCTTAATAATGTTTGTGTTTTATTCTATTTGATTTTAGCATATTTTCCAACTTTCTAGCAGCCCTATTTTAGCAACGAAATTGCTTAACAATTTTTTTGTTAATCATTTTCAGTTGCACATCCATTAGATGTTTTGTAAGTAAATGTTGGATGCAATAGTTAAAATTTTTTTTAGCGGGATTGCTAAAATTCAGTCGATTGAGTTTAACCGAAGTCCTGGTACACATATATGGTCGTTAGATCACTGTTTCCATAAGATTCACGCAACACGGCTTGTCTAGTGTTACCCCGACCTGTTTAGCGCTCGCTTCTTCTTTTTTTACTTTTTCTCGTGTTCAGTATTGATGCGCGATGTGCTGGTTGTGAGAGGCGTTTTTCATTGTTTTTGTTGGACTTTTCAATTGCCATGTACACACCATATCTACCACGGAGTACTCGTCTCAGGGGAGGGGTATTCGTCCCTCGGGGTTCTTCAGTTGCATTTTTTTCATCTTTTTCCCCCTCTTTTATGCCAGATCTCTATTTGTGGATTTATCTATGTATGCATTTTTTTATGCTTGTATAATGTAGGAAATGCTTTTTCTTCAATGAGTGGGGATTTTTTTAACCATGTAGACATAAATGTTAGTGGGTATGTTGGTTGTTAGCGGGGTTTTAAACCATGACTTTTGTTTTGTATAGGACCGACATTTTCATATATATTTTTCTTGTTTATGCGTAAAAGAATATTAGCTTATATTTTTTCTTGCATTCCACTGCAAGTGCATGTCTTCTAACCCGACCGCAACTGGACTTTTTTGTTCTGTCGGAGGGGGCGCCGGAAGAGGGGGCGGGCCAGTTGCTAGCTCGACAACAGCTCCGTAACTGCATGTCCCCCAACATGGTTGCAACTCAATTTTTGTTTTGTTGGAGGGGGCAGGCCAGTTGCAAGCCTGACAATAGCCCCGCAACTGCATGCCCCCCAATATGGTTGCAACTCGACTTTTGTTTTGTCGGAGGGGGCGTCGGGAGAGGGGGCGGGCCAGTTGCAAGCCCAACAACAACCCCGCAACTGCAAGTGCCGCACCCAACCGCAATCGCATGTCCGCCAACATGGTTGCAACTCTACTTTTGTTTTGTTGGAGGGGCCACCGGGAGATGGGGCGGACCAGTTGCAAGCCCGACAATAGCCCCACAACTCCATGTCCCCCAATATGGTTGCAACTCGACTTTTCTTTTGTCGGAGGGGGCGCCGAGAGAGGGGGCGGGCCAGTTGCAAATCCGACAGAAGCCCCGCAAGTGCAAGTGCCGCATTCGACCGCAACTACATGTCTTTTAACCCGACCGCAACTGGACTTTTTTGTTCTGTCGGAGGGGACGCCGGGAGAGGGGGCGGGCCAGTTGCAAGCTCAACAACAGCCCCGCAACTGCAAACGCTGCACCCCGACCGCAACTGCATGTCCCCCAACATAGTTGCAACTGGACCTTTGTTTTGTCAGAGGGGGCGGCGGGAGAGGGAGCGGGCCAGTTGCATGTCCGACACTAGGAATGCAACTGCAAGTGTCGCACCCAACCACAACTGCATGTCTTCTAGCCCGACCGCAACTGGAATTTTTTGTTCTGTCGGAGGAGGCACCGGTAGAGGGGGTGGGCCAGTTGCACGCCCGAGAACATCCCCACAACTGCAAGCGCCGCACCTGACCGCAACTGCATGTCCCCCAACATGGTTGCAACTGGACCTTTGTTTTGTCGGAGGGGGCGGTGGGAGAGGGGGGGGGCAGTTGCATGTCTGACACTAGGAATGTAACTGCAAGTGCTGCACCGACCGCACCTGCATATCCTATAACCCGACAGCAACTGGAGTTTTTTTTTGTTTTGTCGGAGGGGTCGCCTGTAGAGGGGGCGTGCTAGTTGCAAGCCCAACAGCAGCCCCACAACTACAAGTGTCGCACCCGACCGCAACTGCATGTCCCCCAACATGGTTGCAACTGGACCGTTGTTTTGTCGGAGGGGGCGGTGGGAGAGGGGGTGGGCCAGTTGCATGTCTGACACTAGGAATGTAACTGCAAGTGCCGCACCGACCGCACCTGCATATCCTATAACCCGACCGCAACTGGAGTTTTTTTGTTCTGTCGGAGGGGTCGCCTGTAGAGGGGGCGTGCTAGTTGCAAGCCCAACAACAGCCCCACAACTGCAAGTGCCGCACCCGACCGCAACTGCATGTCCCCCAACATGGTTGCAACTGGACCTTTGTTTTGTCGAAGGGGGTGCTGGGAGAGGGGGCGGGGGCGGGCCAGTTGCATGTCCGACACTAGGCATGCGACTGCAAGTGTCGCACCCGACCGCAACTGCAGTTTTTCAACATGACCACAACTTACTGTTGTTCAGCCAGTTTTTTATGAAAAATTTATTGCACGCCATATCTCAACTATAACTGCAAAGGATACAAGTACTAGCAACTAGCCGCTCCCTACACCTTCATTATTTTTTCAAATGCACATTGAACATTTTAAAAATGCATTTTTATATTTTAAAGTAAATGGTGAATATTTTTAAATCTATCTGAACATTTTTAATTACACAATAATTTTATCAATGCACAATGGATATTTTTGAAATGTAAAACACTTTTTCCTGAAGTATAACGATGAATGCAAAAAAGTGCTTCCTTTTTTTGGTGAACATGTAACTGAAAATGAAATATAAATAAAACAATTGAACAAAAACAGGAAAAATTAAATCAGAAAACACAGGAACTAGAACAAAAAACTAGACAACACGCAAAAAAAGTGAACAAAAACTAGACACGAGAAAATCATACAAAGAACTAGCCTCACACTAGAGACTAGACACAGGAAAGCTAGACAACAAGCAGCGCCCAGAAAATCACGTGGCATTAAAAGAACGCTGGTCCAAAAGAACGAACAATAATAAAAGACAAAAACAAGGGTCGGCCCAGCAAAGACTGGACGAGGGAATAAGATGGGTTGGGCTATAAATTGGATGATGTCACCCGACTAAGACTTTGCCAAGTATCAGTCGACTGATGCTTAGACAGACCCATTGCAAAAACGCCACACCACCTGGATGCCGTCCAATTTAATCCAACGCGCGCTACGCGTTCCAGCGAGCCGTTTCTTTTCTTCTGCCGCTGGTGTGTGGGCCATCACTCCACGCCCGCGTCGCTCGAACCGTCCCCCCCCCCGATAAGCTGACTTAACTCCTCCCTCCCCCACCACTCCCTCAATTCATTCGGCAACCGCGCTCTGCTCCGCTCTCTGGTTCTCGGCCGCTCCGCCCGCGCTCTCTCTCCGTCGACGGCGAGCGGCGACTCCTTCTCCGGCCGATTCTCGACGCCAGTGTTTTGTTCCACCGGTGAGTCTCGACTCAATCCCCCCCCCCCACATCCGCCCGAGTAGTTCGTGCTCTGTTTCTCGACGCCATTAGTGGCGGGATGTTCGTCGTGTTGGTCGCAGGTTAGAACAGACGAGGAATGCGCTCAATACGTTCAATTCGTGGTGCATTTGCTATTTGTTAGTCCCTGTTTCGCATGCACATTGTTTTAATGCTTAATTTGCCGTTTTCGATTTCGTGGGTAGTTGCCGTAATTTTTGAACTGATCCCCTCTACTACGCGGCTCATTCTGATTTCTAGGGTTTTCTCTAGATGCATAACCATTATGTCTACGTTCATGATTCGACGTCGTTATCCTATGATGATTTCTGCCGTTATTTTGGTCGCCGGTAGGGTTTGGTGCGGGGATTTTACAACGACTCTCCTCACTCTGTATCTATGTTGGGCTCCATTTTATCATGCTCTTATGGTTGCAGTGAAGGCATTGAATTACCACCAGTATAATTAGGTTGCTGATGAGAATCCCATAATGTTTGTGTGTTTTATATGCAGTTCATCTCGTTGTGTTTAGGTTGTCATGATGGATTGTTTGTTCTAGCACTACCAGTGGTGTCTCGTTTCATGATGCATTTTGTGTTTCTAACTGATGGATGTGCCATCATTTAACTTACCTGAACTTTAATTGTGAATATTACCATCAGTGGTGTGAATAATTTATCAGGAGTCCACTGTAAAATTTATCATGTCACTGATTTTTTAATACTTAGTGATGTGATGTCCAATATATGTGTTTGTGTGTAAGTTGTTGCCATCCCTAATTTGCATAAGTTATCTTGCCTGATACATACATTTTATCGGTGTATCATAAGCAAAAAAATCAGGTATTCAATATCTAGTAGAAGCAGACATGTCCTTTTTTTATTTTCATCCTTCTCTGTTGTGGATGAGTTATCTTGTTGTATGTTCACAATTTACCAATGTATCATAAGAATAGGTGTGTGACTATTTAATTCAACAGCTATGCATCCTTTATGCTCACTTTTTTCTCTTTGTTATTCTTGTGTGTCAGGTCACAATGCCAAGGAAGCGCAAATTAGATGATGACTTTGAGGAGGTGAACCCCTTAAAGAAGCATAAGCCTCCCGCAGATCGGAATAGGGCTTCTCCTAGTGCTCTTGTGACTGCCTGTAAGGATATGTCAGATGAGAGAATGGCCGCGATCGATGACATGGATTTCACTAGTCTGCGGAATATCAAGTGTGATAATCTGTTCAATCAGCTTTCTCAATGGCTTGCTGGTCTATACGACCCTGATTCCCGTGAGGTTGTTGTACCCGGTCGCGGAAGGTTACCGGTCAGTGAAGAGTCTGTGCATCGTATAATGGGTGTGCCCCGAGGTGATATTGCGATGGATTTCAAGGTTCCTATAGATGCACAGCTTGAGCTTGCGGGAGATATTTTTGGTGATCTTGGACATGCTCCTAAAACTGTGGATGTATTAAACCTTATCTTGAGCACTAACCGGCATGACGACAATTTCAAGCGCTTGTGGCTTGTGCTTGCTGCCAACACCGTGATGGCGCCGACGACTTCGAACAAGATCAGCACCAGATGGTATCCTGTGTTGGTAAGCACACCTGGCTATCTTTCTAGTTCACGCTTTTTATCTCTTTTCTTTTCTGTTTTTCTACCTGGTAATTATTTGCTTCTTAGTCTGATGATTATGCACATATGCACTTTGATAACTTTCCCTGATTTTTGGAGTGTGGTAATTTCTGCCCCTTTGATTTTTCTATGATCTGAAGTGTGGTATTTATGTAGTAATGCACCTGATAACTTTATATGAAGGTGTAGTAATTATATAGTAATGCACCGGATAACTTTTTATGAAGGTGTAGTAATTACATAGTGATGCACCTGATAACTTTTTTCTGAAGGTGTGGTAATTATGTAGCAATGCGCCTGATAACTTTTTCTGAAAGTGTGGTAATTATTTAGTAATGCACCTGATAATTTATTTATGCCTTGCAATATGGTAATTTTGACTTACTTCTCAATAATGTGGTAATTGTGTGCTTATGTACTTGGTGATTCAATGCTTTAACAGTGTTATAAGTGTCTACTTATGTCCCCTGCTAACTTGTGTGCATACATTCCTCTATGTTTCATGTGTTCTCTTTTTTTCGCAGCAAAATATTGGCAATGTAAAAAACCTCATCTGGTGCAAATTTATTGCGGATCAGCTTCACAAAGCCCTTTCAAAAGGAAAGCCTACGACGGGCTGCCTCCTATTCTACAATGTTAGTCCCCCTATTCTTTTTTTGTTCCCATGATATTTGAATTGTACGTCTTATTCCGCCAAACAGCTAGATTGTAATGACCTTTTCTGTTTTTCCAGCTTCTGTATATAGATGCTATTGACTTAACTGGCCTTAGTATCATCTTGCCTAATGGTCCTTTTGCAATTAATGTGTGGATGTATGAGTTGGCATCGAAAGTTCTCCAGATGGATGTCCAGAGGGACAAGCTTTCTTATGGGAAATTACCGGTAATTTCCCATTCATCATTTTTCTTACCTTCTATGTATTGCCATCTTTTTTATCAAGATCTTAATTTGTTTTTTATCATATTTTTTTCAGCTTAAGCCCCAATATGGTCAAGACTATTGCTTGTTTGGTGGCTTACAAGGTCTAGATAAATTCATGCGTGTTCATGCACCGCAAAACTGTTCTGAACAGGTATTTTAATCTTTTTTGTGCGTTTGGGTATTTTTGTTTTCCTTTTCCTGGTAAATATTGTTATAAAGACCTGGTAACTTGTACTGTTTTTAAGATGGTAACTTTTTTTATTTTTTAGATTCTCACTTTGGAATAACTTCATTTGAACTTATCTTTGTCTGGTATTTTTAGTTGTTCTTGCATTGTACTTAATGTCTCTCACAACCTGATTATTTGTTTTTTCATTCGTGATTTCCTATCAGAAACTTGCTAAAGCTTCTGCTATTGTGGGTCGCTTTTCGTCCGGCATGGTTGGCCTCCTGGGTGGTCTTGTTAATGAGTTCATGTCCTTGGATGATGAAGACAGCTCATGGATGTCCCGTGTGTTAGAGAGCCAACTAAAGGGTTTATCTGCCGCTGCCAAGAAGACTGCCGGGAAGACTGCAAGCACCCGTCCTGCATCCCGCTCGCGTGAAGTAAAAGATACCGGCAAGCAAACTGTCGAAGGTTCAGATTCTGATCATGAGGATAGTGATGGTGGCGGTGATGGTCACTCTGACGAAGATCTAGATTTTCACGTTCATTACCATGGTTCTTCAGGTGGACCGAACGCCCATGAGGCTTCAGGTAGTGGGGGTAGTGCTGGACTGAATGCCCATGATGCTTCAAGTAGTGGCGCAGCGAATGCAGATGTGGGCGCAACCATGTTTGCAACTGCCAATGTGTCGGTAAGGTCAGCCGGAATTGATGGAACTGCTACTGCAGGAACCGATCAGCCTCTCGAGTCTCAGATTATGCTTACTGCATGTTCCGGGAATGTATCTAGTGATGGATTGCATAACCAGCCAGATATGACGGATACTCAAAAAGAGGCTGCTGTTGATGCTTCTGTGAAGAAGTGCGGTTCTTCTCTCGTCCGTAACTTGGAAAAGCAATATTCGAGGCGTCGCAAGAAATTACGCCTACCTTCTCCGCCCATGGCCACTGGTACAACTGTTTCTGACCAGCCGTCGTTGGATGATACACATCGTTCTATCAAGGCAATAGTCATCAATGAGCTTGGCATTGTAGGCCCTGATAAGGGCACTAACTCAGTAGTTGCCAATCCCGCGCGGAAGAAGCAACATCCTCGCAAGTGAGTTTCTTATCATCTGCTAGTTGATTTCTTTTTATTTTCATTTGTTATATTGCATATTTTAGCTGGTAACTTCTGTCAATATAAGCTGGTAACTAATGTTATATTTTTAGCTGTTGTATGCAAATATAATCTGATAACTAATGTTAATATAAGCTGGTAACTAATGTTTTTTATAAGCTGGTAATGTCCATGATTATTTTTCTTTGTGTACATACTTACTTGTTGTTACTCTTTTGTGTTATCACTTTTCCTAGCACCTAGCTTCTGATAATTAGAAGTAAATATATCTGGATAGTAATTATATCATGGTAAGGCTGATAACTTTCAGTAGCTATTTTCACGATAATAACTTCAGTTTTTTATTTGAACAATATGTAGTTTAACTTTGTTTGCATGATAATTTTAGTAATTATATGCTGGTAAGCATGTGTTATTTGTCTACGGTAACATTTTTCTCACGTGCACTATATCCTTTTCAAATAATAACTTGTCAGGTGTTCGAATGCTCCATCTATTAGTGTTTTCGACCTTCAGCAAACGCGGTCTAGCAGTGTGGGTGTCACGTCTGAGGAGATACCTAGTAATCTTGCGCATTCTTCGGCAGATGTTGACTCGTCTGACACGTCACGCAGGTGATTATGAATGTTATTTTTCCTCGCTATATGATATCTAAATGATTTTCTCTATTTGTTTATTTTTCATTTGTAAATGAGGTGAATATATACCAGTAATTTAACTCTTTTATGCGTGGCATCATAATCTGTATGGGAATGACTGGTAGTTTTTATAGTCAAAGCTCTTACAATATTTACTGTTATTTTTAGCATGATAAATTTGTTGGTAACTTTGTTATCTTCATAGTTATCATCTTCATTAATGATTCGTGACGATGTTGATTTATTGCATTATGTGGATATCCAAGTTGGCCATAAGCTGTCAAATAATTTGAATACAAGCTGGTAACTAAAGTTATTTTTTAGCTGGTAACTTCTGTCAATATAAGATGGTAACTAATGTTATATTTAGCTGTTGTATGCAAATATAATCTGATAACTAATGTTGATATAAGCTGGTAACTAATGTTTTTATAAGCTGGTAATGTCCATGTTTATTTTTCTTTGTGTGCAACAAGAAGACCAAGATTACTGTGAGGAAGGTTACGAAGTTTTCTAAAGTTGCAGTTGCAACTAGGTCTTCTCCTCGTGTTGCTTCCAAGGACGCGAAAGATGATTTTAAAGACTCCCCCGTGGTCACTTCTCCAATGGCTGTTGTGCAAGATAATGCCCCTGTGAGGAATTCACCAGATGCTGGTTTTGGAGCTGTGGATGAGCTCGCGGCAGCAGCCACTATTACTCAAGTGGTAGAAGAAATTGCCAATGTTGTTATTGGCACTGAAGCTGAAACTTCTGCTGATCAACCTAAAGGAATTGCTCCTCGAATGAGCGCTGTTGTAGCTGAAACTTCTGCTGATCAACCTCAAGGAATTGCACCTTCAATGAGCGTTGCCGTAGCTGAAACTTCTGCTGATCAAGTTCAAGGAATTGCTCCTCCAATGGCCGTTTCTGTAGCTGAAGATGACCAAGCTCCTGTCAAAATACCATGTGTTGTTCAAGCTCAAGTTGAATCTTCCCAATCCAATGTGGCAGAACCAGTTGAAACTGAAGATGCAGTGTTTGTTGAAGCTCAACCTCGGGATGACCAAGTCACCGCCCAAGAATTCAGCATTAATGCAGATGTAGAAGATGTTGTTGCTGATAGGGCCTACTGGGATTTCACCCCACCATCTTGCTCTCTTGGCCCCACACCGCCCAGACCAGATATTATTACGACGGCCGCAGTCCCAGCTGCAGTACCAACACCGCCCCCAGCGGTTGTTTCGACAACTCAAGCACCAGCAGTGGTCCCAACGGTTAACAATGCTCCCCAAGACCGAGCAGCAGCATCCCCAATTGATCATATGGCGGCAGCACCACAAGATTTAAAGAATGCAAAAGATAATCCTATTGACTCCAATCCGTTTTCAGGCTCTGAGCCTGCTGACCTTGGTAAGTGAAGGCATATACGTGTCTTCGCTTTATCACAAAAGAGTGATGGGATGGATGTCTGCTTTTCGAAGACCTTTTTTATGCTTTTAGTTTGATCCTTGTGTGTATATTTATGCTCTTTTTATCCTATGTATGGACAACCTCCCCCCCCCTCTCACATGTAATGACTTCTGCTTTTGCGTGTGTGCTATGTAATGAACTATGTGTTTTCGTTTCACATTTGCGTGTGTGCTATGTAATGAATTATGTGGGTTGAAGAAGTCGAACGCCCCACTGTTAGAGCAAAAGCAAATTACGGTTCTGTAAAAGGTACTGATAGGAAGATTTTATTTAACAAACTTTTTCCTACTGCCAACCTTGATAACATCATTATCTTCATGTTGATAATTTACTATTCTAAACTCTGATAACTTCTTTTCTTTTTGTTTCCCCATAATATTTCTTTCCATCATTCCCAACTCTGATAACTCCCTTCACATTTTTTCTAGACCACCCCACCAGCCCTAAATTTGCTACACCAGTTATTCAACCTCCCTATGGTAATCATTCAGCCAGTGTGACTCCTAAATCGTACATTCGAAAAGTTAGGGTAAGCCGCCCATCGCAGTTCCTTCTGCCTCCATATTGTGGCCTCATAGCAACTGCACTCGAAGAGGTTATTTACGCAGAAGTTATCAAGCACACCACTGATTCAGTTGACTCCAAGATAAAACAGTAATGGCATTTACTGTTTTCCTTTTCTCTAGTATTTTGACCCCTCACTGGCAAAACATTGGCTTATATACTATTTTTTTTCTTTGTTTGCTTTTCAGTATTAGGGTTATTGACATCGATGGGCGGTGGGTCACATTGGAGGAGCTCGCTAATAGTGTGATAGAAGGTGGTCAAGTTTTGAATAATATTGCAGAGCTCCACATCCGAACTCTTTCTGATTCTGTACCCCCAGGGAAGATCATCTTTCCATGGTTGCTGTCAGTATATCTTCTCATACATGATATGACGAGCAAGTTCCTAATCAAACATTTCCGTCGTGATGCAAACTACATACTTAGTCACCAAAATCAGGTACAATTTTTTACGTAAACTACATACTTTTCTTCTTTTAAATCGTACAAGCTGTTTTAGTTGGTATAACAGGCAATTTTATCAGGCTCTTATTTTGGTTTTGTCAGACATCGTACCATTAAAGAATTTTAGCTGGTACCTAGTTATGTTACTTTTCTGTGGTAACTTTCATGTATGCCTACTGGTAACATATGTTGTCAGTGTCCTGATAACTTTGCCTTTTTAACTGTAAATGCATTGATAACTTTTTGTGTTCATGTGTTCACATTTTTCCTTTCTGTGGTAACTTTCATGTATGCCTACTGGTAACATATGTTGTCAGTGTCCTGATAACTTTGCCTTTTTAACTGTAAATGCATTGATAACTTCATAACTTCTTGTGTTCATGTGTTCACATTTTTTTAACAGCTACTGTTTCCAACACTGCAAAAGTTGGGACCTCTACCAAAGGACGGGCATTGGTATGTCTTGTGCCTTAATCTCAAGGCAAAACGATTTGAAGTTCTTGATTCTCTTCGTCCACAAGATAGCCCTTCGCTCATCACACATGCGACAAAGCTTATGAATGGCATTAAAAAAGCCTGGTTGATTGCATACAAGGACTCGAGTAAGTAGATCCAAGACTATGATCTTGTGTACATCAATGTGTTCAACCAGGACAATGGGTTAGTTTTTTTGGCTAGTACTCCATCATTTTTTCCATCTAAATACCCGGTAACTTAGTAGTGTAGCATTTTAAAAGTTCGTTCACCTTTTTTCTTATCTTATTTTGCTTTTTAACACATTTTTTATTTTTTTTCCTTACAGCACTGATTGCGGTTTCTTCGCGTTCAAGATCTTGGAGTTCTGGGATGGTAAAAATATCCCGACAATATCTAAGGAGCAGATCCCGGCGCTGAGGAAGATATTGACAAGCATGTGGCTGGACCATCCTCTTAACAAATGCACGCAATGGCGCTATCACTTGTTCAATAAGGAGTAATTGATGTGAGAAATTTGCACCAATATAAGTTTTGATTTTATGTTTAAGAACGATGATAGTTTTATACATTTTTTCTGGGCTGATTACTATCTTTTTTATACATTTTTGCTGATAACTTATGATAGTCAATGCTGATAACATACTATAACAGGTGCTGATAACTTTCTTTTTCATGGCATCATAACATTTTTCTCACAAACAAAAAACGATAACTAATCTCATTCTCATTTCTGAAAATCCCCATTATATTCTGGACGATAACTTACATGTTTCAGTGCTGGTAACTTTTCATTACATGGTGTCTTGACACCGTTTTACACAATAAAATGGGTAAAATTGATAAGTAAAATATCTAACTTGCATTTCAATGCCCATCTAACTTGCATTTCTCAGTGCGGGATGGGTGAGGTACATTTGCGTTTATCATGATCTGTCGACCCGCAGACTCTACACTTCCTCTCTTTTTTTGGCTTTGCAATGTCAAATGGGTGTTGGAATCTTTTCTCCGTCGGACGCCCTTTCGTAGTAGACTTTGGTGGGTCTAGTATCACTCTTGTGTTTGATGATTGGGATCCCTCGGCATGTGAGCCCTGGAACTGGAAAATATTGCCAGACACATGCATGACAGGAATGCTTCCTTGATGCGCTACTGGGACACTGAAAGGATCGATATAGTTGACTAGAGGGGGGGTGAATAGGCAACTAACAATTTTTAGCTTTTCTTTACCAAATTAAACTTTTGCATCAAAATAGGTTGTCTAGATATGCAACTAAGTGAGCAACCTATATGATGCAATGACAACAAGCATGCAAGCAAATAAGAGATATAACACTAGTAAACTTGCGAAAGTAAAGGGACGAGATAACCAATAGTGGAGCCGGTGAAGACGAGGATGTGTTACCGAAGTTCCTTCCTTTTGAGGGGAAGTACGTCTCCGTTGGAGCGGTGTGGAGGCACAATGCTCCCCAAGAAGCCACTAGGGCCACCGTATTCTCCTCACGCCCTCACACAATGCGAGATGCCGTGATTCCACTATTGGTGCCCTTGAAGGCGGCGACCGGACCTTTACAAACAAGGTTGGGGCAATATCCACAACTTAATTGGAGGCTCCCAACGACACCACAAAGCTTCACCACAAAGGACTATGGCTCCGCGGTGACCTCAACCGTCTAGGGTGCTCAAACACCCAAGAGTAACAAGATCCGCTAGGGATAAGTGGGGGGAATCAAATTTCTCTTGGTGGAAGTGTAGATCATGGCCTTCTCAACCAATCCCGAGCAAATCAACAAGTTTGATTGGCTAGGGAGAGAGATCGGGCGAAAATGGAGCTTGGAGCAACAATGGAGCTTTTGGGGGAAGAGGTAGGTCAACTTTGGGGAAGAAGACCTCCTTATATAGTGGGGGGAACAAACCAACCGTTACCCCCCACACCAGCCCCGCAGAGAGCGGTACTACCGCAGGAGGCAGCGGTACTACCGCTGATCACAGCGGTACTACCGCTCCCCCGGGCGGTACTACCGCTGAGCCCAGAGCGGTACTACCGCAGTGGTCAGGGCGGTACTACCGCATATGAGCGGTACTACGGCCCCCACTGCCGCGACTAGTTCCGTAAAACCCGACATGAAAAAAGACCGCTCGAATCGAGGCGGTACTAGCACGAGACCGCAGCGGTACTACGGCTGGGGGCTACCAGCGGTACTACGGCTCTAGAGCGGTACTACCGCTCCTACAGTGGTACTACCGCTTGTAGCCATAAGCGGTACTACCGCTCCGGCCCGCGATACTACCGCTGGGACCAGAGAAGGCACACTCAGAAGGGGAACAAGCCCATCATAGAAGCGGAAAGGCTCGAAGGGGGGCAAAGGAAGTGTACGTGATGATTCCACCCTAGCCTTTCCAAAGCGGACCCCCTCTTGATAGTACGGTGATCCCTATGAAACTAGTCCACCAAACTAATTCGAAAGGACTACACCGTCTTCACTTCAAGCTTCCGAGGGGAGGGAATCGTCTCGTGCCAAAAGGATGAATCTCTGAAAACACTCAATGCACACGATTAGTCCGCAAAAGTATTGTCATCAATCACCAAAACATCTTAGGGACAAATATGCCCTTACAATCTCCCCCTTTTTGGTGGATTGATGACAATACGGGATTTGCATAAATGGGAAAAGACAAAGGACATAAGCAAACCCCAAATCTCTAAAATATAGACGGGCTCCCCCTAGATGTGTGCCATCAAGATAAGTGCTTTGGACTGCACAACACACATACTAGGATCAACACTCCCCCTGTATTTTAGAGACCAACAACCTAAGCGAGATTCAAGAGAGCAGGATATATAACATAATAAGCATGCAACTCATGAGATACCAAATGACTAGAGACATAGATAAAGGTATGATAAGGATAAGGTAGCATATAAGGTAGCATATGTCTCACACCATATGACTGGAACTAAGGTCTTACTGAACACAAAAACCAAACAAAGCACAAGGTAGCAAACACAACGAAAGCACAAAGACAAAGACACACTCGCAACACAACGACGCAAATCCCTAAACTCTCTCCCCCTTTGGCATCGAGACACCAAAAGGGGCAAAGAGCTAACCTACGGCTCCAGGTGAGAGCATGCTGAGGATCTCGAACATCAGGACTCTGCGTGATCATCTGCACCGCCATCCTCGGCCGGAAACTGCTCGGCATCTGAATCGGTCCACGGACAGTGCTGCTGGATCCACTCCTCCTCCTCAGTGATCTGACCCTCAGAGCCGCTGGTGACCGTCGCACCCAACTGACGCATAAGCTCCTTATGACGCCCCCTTGCCTTCTTCTCAGCCACATGAGTCATGTACTGACCGTGAGACTCCATGCAGAACAGCTTCTTCATCTTGTGTTTGAGCTTCTTTGCCCAAGAGGGATCTGCCGCAGAAGGCTCTGTCCCAGAAGGCACATAATCCTCATCGTCATCATCGGCATCAGTCTCGCCCTCGGTCTCCATGGTAGCAGCAGAAGATGGAACTCCAGATCTAGGAATGCCCCAATTATCCTTCTTCCTCAGACGCTTGATCTCATGAGAAACCAACTCTCCAGTTTCCAGGTGCTCCTCAGGATAGGTGCGTCTCCAGGCCTTCTCAATGAGCAACATAATGAACGGACCATAAATCGGGCACTTGCGCTCAGAAATAGCAGCAAGAAGTTCAGACCACATAACATGAGAGATGTCCAGGGACTCGCCAGTGTTTGCGTCCTTCTCACGCTGGCAGAAGAGAAGCATGTCCCCGAGATAAGAGTGTACCATGTCCAGATTCCCGATACGAGGGAAGAGAGTCTCGCGGAAGATACGGTGAAGGATGTCCAGATAGGTAGACAACTCATAGGTTTCCTTCCTGGTCTCAGGGTTGACCTTCCGAGTACAGTAGGGCCAGAGAGCTTGCTTGTGAGTGGAGGTAACATTGTGGTGAGGACGAAATCCGACTGGAGTCTCGAGCCCTTGATCTTCCACCTCTAGCAATCCCATGAAGGCCTTCCACTTGACAGCTAGCACCTTCCCATTAGTCATCCAAGTCAGAGTCCTGTCTTCATCAGTTCCTAGGTGAACAGTGGCAAAGAACTGAGCCAGCAAATCTGCATCAAAGTCCTTGTTGAACTGCATGATCCTGAGAATGTTCAACTGAGAGCACATCTGAAGGGCATCACCAAAGTACTCAGGGTCCTTCTCCATAGCGTCCGTGTTGATGGAATGAACATTGACAAAGAGGTTCTTCTTAGCCTTGATCACGTCAAAGTAGGTGGCATACTGAAACCGGTTCCAGAACGGGCGATTGACAAGGTTGGGTTCTTGGTCTTCCTCATATGGGTTGCGGCGACGCCTGTCCCAGAATTCCTTGCTAGTCATTTCAGTCACCTTCTTGCCACTTGGCTTCGGCCTATTTGCAGTCTTCTTCTTGAGAGGAGGATTGGCACTTGAGGAAGCACCCACTGGCGGCGGTGGAGCACTGGAAGAACCACCTGCAGCCTTAGATGTGCGGTACCGCTTTGACGTTGAACGCCCGGGGTTGACACGGCGGACTTGCTGCTCAGGATGTTCATCACCTGGAACCAAACATACGGACACACGAAACAACCAGAAGAAACGATCAAAACCAAATAAACACAACAAATATGGATCAACATGTGGTAGGAAACGATGGAACTTGGCATCCGGCGGTAGTACCGTGCCTGCACAGCGGCAGTACCGCACCAGCGGTAGTACCGCGCCTCCACAGCGGCAGTACCGCTCCAGCGGTAGTACCGCGCCAGATGGGCGGTAGTACCGCCCGAGACGGGGCACAGAGGATTCCTACTGCCGTGGTCAGATCCGGCACTACCGGGGATGCCAAATTCAAAAATAAACCTACCAAACATCAATCCAAAGAGTCTAGTTGCTTTCTCCAACCTACTCAAGCCTAGATTTGGCCAAAAATCTAGAGATGCAACCACTATTGCCCCTAAAACGCGAGATCTGAAAACTAGACAAGAAGAGAAGAGGAACGGGGGCAATACCGGCATCCATGGCAAGAGGACGAGGTGGGGATCGACTCCACCGAAGGAAATGGAGAGGAACGGTCCGGAGACGGAGGGCCGCCGGAGCCCTCCCGCGGCGAGATGGCGCTGGAGAGAGAGAGGAAGAGAAACGAGGGGACGAAGCAAATGGGTATGGGGGAGGAAACCACCCCTGCCCACGACTTAACCCCCTGGTCCCGCCCCTCAGCGGTAGTACCGTGGTGATGGGCGGTAGTACCGTTCAGCGGTAGTACCGTGGTGATGGGCGGTAGTACCGCTCCAGCGGTAGTACCGCGCCTTCACAACGGTAGTACCGCCCGGCGCAACTCAAAACAAGACTCAACACTTATGGCACAAAAATAAAAGAAGGGAAACGATGGCAAGAGAAGAAAACCAACACAAAGCAACAAGAGCACCAGCCCGAGAACAAGACCCACACACCTCTACACGAGAGGGCGGTGGCTGAGGCCACCTATGTTTGAGTCAATTGGTATGGCACCGCGAAGAATTATCCTTGGGCCCATGACCAAAACTCGTCTTTGATGCACAAGTACCATCAAAAATGGCTAATGTGAGAGAGTGAGATTAGTTTATGCATTATGTGGGGAGGAAGAGTTCATTGAGAGAACAACACTCCCCCTATGTCCATGCCTACACCTAGACAAGAATGCATGATGAATGTGAGGGGTGTGCAAAGGTTCAAACCACATTGCTCGAATCAATGATATTTAGCTCATGCCTTAACTCGCGAAATCTTGCTTCATCCAATGGCTTCGTGAAAATATCTGCAAGGTTATCATGAGTGTTGACATAGTTGAGCTCGATCTCCCCTCGCCTAATATGATCCCGGATGAAGTGATACCGAATCTCAATATGCTTCGTCTTGAAGTGTTGCACCGGGTTGAGAGAAATCTTGATGGCACTTTCATTGTCACACCAAAGAGGCACTTTGTCACAAATGACACCGTAATCCTTTAAAGTTTGCCTCATCCATAAGAGTTGTGCACAACAACTCCCGGCCGCCACATACTCCGCCTCGGTGGACGAGAGACACACACAACTTTGCTTTTTAGAAGACCAACTTACCAAAGAGCAACCAAGAAATTGGCACCCTCCGGAAGTGGACTTCCTATCCACTTTGTCTCCCGCCCAATCGGAGTCCGAATAATCTACAAGCTTGAAGTTTGCTCCTCTTGGGTACCATAAGCCAAAGTTTGGGGTATGAGCCAAATATCGAAAGATTCGCTTGACCGCCACAAAGTGGCTTTCCTTAGGTGCGGCTTGAAACCGTGCACAAATTCCCACACTCAACATGATATCCGGTCTAGATGCACAAAGGTAAAGCAAGGATCCAATCATGGAGCGATATACCTTTTGATCCACCGCTTTACCATTGGGATCAATGTCAAGTTGGCACTTGGTGGGCATTGGAGTGGAAGCCGGCTTGACATCACTTAGCTTGAATCTCTTTAGCATGTCTTGAGTGTATTTGGCTTGGTTGATGAAGGTTCCTTCTCTTCTTTGTTTGATTTCGAATCCGAGAAAGAACTTCAACTCTCCCATCATAGACATCTTGAACTTTGAGGTCATGAGAGCGGCAAATTCTTCATTGAAGGCTTTGTTAGGGGAACCAAAAATAATATCATCAACATATAGTTGGCACACAAACAACTCCCCTTTGACCTTCTTAGTAAAAAAGAGTGGGGTCGATTTTCCCGATTTCGAATCCACGATCTTGTAACAACTCCGTAAGATGCTCATACCACGCACGTGGGGCCTGTTTAAGGCCATAGAGCGCCTTGTGGAGTTGATACACATGATTGGGGAAATAGGGATCTTCGAACCCGGGGGGTTGTTTGACATACACCAACTCATTTATGGGACCATTAAGAAAAGCACTCTTCACATCCATTTGTTGCAACGTGAAATTATGATGAGAAGCATAAGCAATCAACAAACGAATAGATTCAAGGCGAGCGACAGGGGCAAAGGTTTCACCGTAGTCGATACCCTCGACTTGGGAGTAGCCTTGTGCCACCAAACGAGCCTTGTTGCGGACAATGATCCCATGAGCATCTTGCTTGTTCTTGAATATCCACTTGGTTCCTATGACATTATGGTTCCCGGTTGGCCTTGGCACCTATTTCCACACTTGGTCATGTTCGAAGTTGTTGAGTTCTTCGTGCATGGCATTGAGCCAATCTGGGTCCTCGAGCGCTTCATAAACCTTTTGGGGTTCGACACAAGAAACAAACGCATGATGTTCACAATAGTTTGCTAATTGGCTACGAGTGCTTACCCCCTTTCTTAGGCTTCCAACCACATTCTCCATGAGATGACCTTTGGTGGTGAGCTTGGACGCGATCTTAGCGGCACGACGCTCCAATTCCTCCTCGGAAGTGAAACGAGGAGGGGTTACTTGATCATCTTGAGCGTCGTCTTGAGCTTGTCCTTGATCTTGAACATGCTCGAGGGGGAGAACTTGACCTTGGGCATCATTTGGTGGATCACCACCATCTCGAGGTTGATCTTGCCCTTGATCTTGTTCATGAGGTTGAGAGCCTTCACTTTGTTCTTCGGAAGCGTGTGGGTCTTGAGTTGGTGATGGCTCCACTTGAGTGGAGCATTGTCCTTCTCCTTCGGCCACAAGGGGTTCCTCAATGGGTAGGATATAACCAACACCCATTCTTCTTATGGCTTGGGGAGGAATTTCATCACCTACATCACAAGTACCACTTTGCTCCACTTGGGAGCCGTTATTCTCATCAAACTCCACGTTACACGTCTCCTCAATAAGTCCCGTGGACTTATTGAGAACACGGTAAGCATGGGAGTTTGTAGCATAACCAACAAATATGCCCTCATGATCTCTAGACTCAAATTTAGACAAACGAACACCTTTCTTGAGAATGAAACACTTACACCCGAACACCCGAAAGTACTTGAGATTGGGCTTGTTACCGGTGAGTATCTCATATGGAGTCTTGTTCAAGCCTTTGCGGAGATAGAGCCGATTTGAAGCATGACACGCGGTGTTGATGGCTTCGGCCCAAAAGTTGTATGGAGACTTGAACTCCGCCATCATTGTCCTTGCCGCATCCATCAACGTCCGGTTCTTCCTCTCCGCAAAACCATTTTGTTGAGGGGTGTACGGTGCGGAATATTGATGCTTGATCCCCTCATCACTAAGAAACTCATCCAAGGTGTAGTTTTTGAACTCGGTGCCGTTGTCACTTCTTATTGTCAAGATCTTTGCATTGTGTTGACGTTGGGCTTCATTTGCAAAGTCAATGACGGTTTGTTGGGTCTCACTCTTCCTCTTGAAGAAATACACCCAAGTGTATCTTGAATAGTCATCCACAATTACCAAGCAATACTTTCTACCCCCAAGACTATCAAAGGATGGAGGCCCAAAGAGATCCAAATGAAGGAGCTCCAAAGGCCTCTTCGAGTAAATGCGAGTCGTGGGAGGGTGAGCCTTCTCATGAAGCTTTCCTTCGATACAAGCACTGCAAGCACGATCTTTAGCAAAACTAACATTCGTTAGTCCACGGACATGGTCCCCCTTGAGAAGACTTTGCAAAGATCTCATATTGACATGGGCTAAACGGCGATGCAAGCCATCCCACGTCAACTTTAGCCATTAGGCATGTCGCGGTCTTAGTGGGTCGCTCTGAAAAGTTAATCACATAGAGACCGTTCTCGACATGCCCAACAAAGGCTACTTTAAGAGTCTTGCTCCACAAGAGGGCCACGGTATCAATATCAAAGAAAGTGGCAAAGCCCATGGTAGCAAGTTGACGAACGGAAAGTAAATTGTATGCAAGGGACTCAACTAGCATGACCTTCTCGATCGTGAGATCATGAGAAATGACAACTTTGCCGAGTCCCAATACCTTAGAAGACGAGGCATCACCCCACTCGACATTGGTGGGCATAGATGGAATCTTGTGCACGTCCACCACCAAGTCCTTGCTTCCGGTCATATGATTTGTAGCTCCACTGTCGAGCAACCATGATCCCCCACCGGAAGCAAACACCTACAAGAGATCAATGCTTGGTTTTAGGTACCCATTTTGTAATGGGTCCTTTGATGTTAGTAACAAGGGTCTTAGGAACCCAAATGGACCACTCAATATACTCATGAGGAGAACCAACAAATTTTGCATAAACATGCCCATCACTTGCACGGCATAACACATAAGAAGGATTAAAGTTGCCGGCTTTGTTGGATGGGGTGGTATTGCCCTTCTTGACACCGTCACCCTTCGCATTGTTCTTCCTCTCCTTGGAAGCACCCTCTCCCTCCTTCACAAAAGTTTGCTTGAGAGGAGGAGGTCATTTTGTCTTGTCATTCTTCTTCTTGTTCTTGGGCTTGGGTGCGAACCCAATCCCCTCCTTGGCCACAACTTCCTTTTGGTTTCTCAAAAGGTCGTTGAGGTTCTTCTCACCTTGTATGCATGACATAAGGCCTTTCTCAAGTTGCTCCTTCAACTTAGCATTCTCCTCAACAAGATGCACATGCTCACAACAAGGGTTAGTAGCATTTGCATTATCAATTAACACCATATGAGGAAAGGTGGCTTTCTCCTTAGTTAGCTCTACTTGGAGTTGATCATGAGACTCCTTGAGACTAGCATGAACGCCCTTCAAGACTTTGTGAGCCTTGTCGAGAATGTCAAACTCCTCTTTAAGTCTAGCAAGATCAACCCCAAGTTTTGCCTTCTCGGAGTTTAGCACACGAGACACAACAAGAGCATGATCAAGATCTTCCTTTAACTTAGCATGATCATCGTTGTATGACTCCTCAAGAGCCAAACGAAGACCACGCTCTTCGTCAAGAGCATTGGAAAGATCCGAAATCTCATCGGCATAGTCACGACTATGCCCCTCCATCTTAGAGATAGTATCTTCGTGAGCCTCGATCATGTCATTGGCTTCACCAAGTTGTTCCAAGAGAGCAACGAAGTGCTTCTTGGATTTACCCTTGAGTTTACCCATAAAGATCTCAAACTCATTTTCCTCCACATTTGTCCCCTCATGTTCATCAATGCTATCCGTCGAAGAAGGATGATTAATGATGGTAGTTTTGATGTTGGAGGTTACCTTATTGGTGGCTTTCGCCATGAGGCACTTGGCGGTGATGTTCTCATTGGGTGAGTCGAAGAGAGACACCCGTGGAGTCTTCGCAATGGCAACGGAGGCCATGGCAACCGACTCACCATCTTCATCATCGTCATCATCCTCATTGTACTCTTCTTGTACCACCAACGCCTTGGGAGGAGTCTTCTTGGTGAAGTTGCTCTTGTTGGGGAACGACTTGGCCTTGTCCTTTCTAATGAGCTTGCCACCATTGTCTTCCCTCTTCTCGTAAGGGCACTCTGCAACAAAGTGGCTCACATTACCACAATTGAAGCAATTCCTCACTCGTTGCTTGCCCTTTGCGCCACTTCAATTGCTCTTGTTGAAGTTTGGCCTTGTGTTCTTCTTGCTCCAAAATTGCCTTGAAGCAAGAGCCATGTGTTCATGATAGGCATACTTCGTATCTTCGAGGTTGCCCTCCTCTTCTTCCTCTTCATCATCTTCCTCCATACTAGCCTTGGCCCTTAGAGCAAGGTTGGGCTTCTTTACTCTTTGAGAGCGAAGAACCGCATTGTCGGCGGTCTTGTCCAAGATGCTCATAGCAACAAACTCATCCAACACTTCACTTGATGACAAGGTGTGGAAGTCCGGCCTTTGACGAATTATGGAGGACATGGCTTTGTGGTAGGGCATCATTGCCTTGAGGAATTTGCGCTTGATCCAATTGTCATCCGTGTCCTTACTTCCATGATCTCGGAGAGAGACCGCGAGTTTGGTTACTCTCCGAAAAAGCTCATGAGGTTCTTCATCTTCTTTCATTGCAAACTCGTCGGCTTCATCTTGCACCACTTCATAGTTGGAGCGTTGAATTCTTGCGCTTCCCCGATAGAGGGAAACAACTTGGAGCCAAGCATCTTTGGCCACGGTGTAAGGCCGGAGATGAGGAAGATCTTCGGGTGGGATTGCTTCTTGGATGATGAAGAGAGCATTCTCATTGAATTGATGATCCACAACTTCTCTAGGAGTGAAGTTACTTCGGTCATGCGGATAAAAGCCTTCTTCAATGATTCTCCAAAGGTTAGTGTTCACATGATTTAAATGACGCTTAAAACGATAGACCCAAGAATCAAAATCTACATTCTTCTCAATCTTAGGGGCCGGACCGGCATGATTCAAATGAGTGGAAGGGAGCGGTCCACCATAGACAGGTGGAGGTTCCACATGGGCAAAGCTGCCGGTCCCATTTTTACCACTAGAAGAAGGAGCTTTCTCGCTAGTAGCTTCCCCCTTGTCGGAGGTAGCATCCGTCACCTTGTTAGCGGGATCACCCACTTTCAACGGTGCGGTGGAAAGTTTAAGCCCTTCTAAGAATTTATTAAACATGCTTACGACCTTGGTCGTCATGGTGGTTTTCAATGTGTCCAACGCCACATTGAATTCCTCACGAGAGACCGCGGTTCCCCCATCTCCCGTAGACGAGACCGGATTCACACCGGAGTGCTCCTCCACACCGTCTACGACGTCAACCATACTCTTCGGACGGTAAAGTCCTTAATAAAGAGACGAGGCTCTGATACCAATTAAAAGGATCGATATAGTTGACTAGAGGGGGGTGAATAGGCAACTAACAATTTTTAGCTTTTCTTTACCAAATTAAACTTTTGCATCAAAATAGGTTGTCTAGATATGCAACTAAGTGAGCAACCTATATGATGCAATGACAACAAGCATGCAAGCAAATAAGAGATATAACACTAGTAAACTTGCGAAAGTAAAGGGACGAGATAACCAATAGTGGAGCCGGTGAAGACGAGGATGTGTTACCGAAGTTCCTTCCTTTTGAGGGGAAGTACGTCTCCGTTGGAGCGGTGTGGAGGCACAATGCTCCCCAAGAAGCCACTAGGGCCACCGTATTCTCCTCACGCCCTCACACAATGCGAGATGCCGTGATTCCACTATTGGTGCCCTTGAAGGCGGCGACCGGACCTTTACAAACAAGGTTGGGGCAATCTCCACAACTTAATTGGAGGCTCCCAACGACACCACAAAGCTTCACCACAAAGGACTATGGCTCCGCGGTGACCTCAACCGTCTAGGGTGCTCAAACACCCAAGAGTAACAAGATCCGCTAGGGATAAGTGGGGGGAATCAAATTTCTCTTGGTGGAAGTGTAGATCGTGGCCTTCTCAACCAATCCCGAGCAAATCAACAAGTTTGATTGGCTAGGGAGAGAGATCGGGCGAAAATGGAGCTTGGAGCAACAATGGAGCTTTTGGGGGAAGAGGTAGGTCAACTTTGGGGAAGAAGACCTCCTTATATAGTGGGGGGAACAAACCAACCGTTACCCCCCACACCAACCCCGCAGAGAGCGGTACTACCGCAGGAGGCAGCGGTTCTACCGCTGATCATAGCGGTACTACCTCTCCCCCGGGCGGTACTACCGCTGATCCCAGAGCGGTACTACCGCGGTGGTCAGGGCGGTACTACCGCATATGAGCGGTACTACGGCCCCCACTGCCGCGACTAGTTCCGTAAAACCCGACACGAAAAAAGACCGCTTGAATCGAGGCGGTACTAGCACGAGACAGCAGCGGTACTACGGTTGGGGGCTACCAGCGGTACTACGGCTCTAGAGCGGTACTACCGCTCCTAGAGCGGTACTACCGCTTGTAGCCATAAGCGGTACTACCGCCCCGGCCCGCGGTACTACCGCTGGGACCAGAGAAGGCACACTCAGAAGGGGAACAAGCCCATCATAGAAGCGGAAAGGCTCGGAGGGGGGCAAAGGAAGTGTACGTGATGATTCCACCCTAGCCTTTCCAAAGCGGACCCCCTCTTGATAGTACGGTGATCCCTATGAAACTAGTCCACCAAACTAATTCGAAAGGACTACACCGTCTTCGCTTCAAGCTTCCAAGGGGAGGGAATCGTCTCGTGCCAAAAGGATGAATATCTGAAAACACTCAATGCACACGATTAGTCTGCAAAAGTATTGTCATCAATCACCAAAACATCTTAGGGACAAATATGCCCTTACAGACACCTTCAGTGGCACTAGTCCCTGGTGGTGAAGAAAACATTTGTGCTTCTTTTCCCTCATCTTTTTCCTTTCTTGCTTTCTTTAGCTGCCTCTTTTTTAGTGCATCCATGTCGTCTCTGAAAGCATTAACATGTTTCCTTGCCAATGCCATCCCTTCATCAGTAGTGCAAGCGTCTTTTGCTTGTTCCTTGAAATCATTCAGAATAGATGTATATCTCATGATAATTTTTCCTTCCTCTGTCATTCCCTTCTTAACTGTTGGCTGTTGGTAATCAGGCTGAACAAGATCCTCTTCTGGATCCCATGTCCACCTATCCAGGATATACCTCCTCGGTATCTCGTAGACTCCAATCTGTTCCATTACTCGTAGTATGTGTGCGCACAATAGCCCATCGCGATCAAACTTGCAGCAAGTGCATGAGTATACCCCTTCATCCTTGTTCGCCTGCACATGGTAGTCCCTATCCCCATACTTTGGTAGTATGCCTCGGAGCGACCACATCCTGAAGGTTCCATCTTGCAAAGTGTCGCATCCGTAAGCAGTCTTTAGCTTCATCTCTACCTGGAACTTGGAGAACAGATTTTGTGTGTATATCCCTCGCATCTGTAACTCGATTGGGTTCAATGAATACATGTCTGCCTCTTTGTAAATTGTGTCCACTTGCTCTTTCGCCACAGCCACCATTACTTTCTCCTGGATTGCAGTGTATTGAGTTGCGAATTCAATCAATGAGTTGTTGGGGTTCATGTACTTCTTGAGCACAGCATTGAATCCCTCGCTCCTTGCAGTTGTCTGCAAGAATGGAAAGAAATGCTTCATGTAGTACACCGGGGCCCAACATTTCCTATTTTCCCACAGCCATTGAAAATGTTCGTTGTCGATCTGGCCATATTCATCCATCATTGTCCATCATTTGTTTTCAAACTCTTCCTCTGTGATACACAAAACATGAGACAATTACAACATCATACACAATCATTGGTAATTAAAGTACAAGTATGCTGGTAACTTTTCTTAGTTGTTAGATGGTAACTTTATTGAACAGTTTCTCCATATCTGGTAACCTTTCTAAACCACAAGTTGGTATCAACATATGTATCTGCCCCCTGGTAATATAGCCAACAAGATCATGGTAACTTGTGTAGACCCACACATGGTAACTTGTGCATCACATATATTCATATGGCTTCTCAAGTTTGCTGCATGGTAATTAAAATGGGTCAACAGATTAGGTACGTACCACTCAAGCTGTTGTCGACACAGTCTTTGAACGCTTTGTTTAGTGGTTTATCATCAGCCATAAGTTTTCCAAGTTTCTCCTGCGCCTTCTTCATTATATGCCAATGGCAATTTCTGTGTATTATGTTCAAGAAGACCTCGCCGATCGCACTCCTCATTGCAAAGTCCTGGTCTGTGATGATGTTTTTAGGGGCAACACCACCCATTGCATGGAGGAATGTGTTAAACAACCACACAAAGTTTTTCTTTAGTTCGTTTCGAACGAAGACACACCCAAACTGGATGGATTGACCATGGTTATTAATTCTAATGAATGGTGCACCCGGCATCTTGTACATGTTTGTCATGTATGTCGTGTCAAACGACAAACAGTCATTATACTTTGCATATGCCCTGCGTGATGCGCCATCTATCCAGAACAAGTTCTCAACCCTGTCCTCATCATCAAGTTTGATTCTCTAGTAGAAATATGAATCTTGGCCCTCATCTCTTGGAAGTATGCAATTGTGCTCCCAACGTCCTTGTGGCGGTGCTCTAGGCGGAACTTAGCTCGTTGATTAGCAATGTCTTGTGTCATGTAGGGTACGTCTTTAGCGCTCCCGTAGAACCATGACATCAAATGCATCTGCCTCGCAGTCTCAACGTTGCATCCGTGCAGAACCCTCAAGAAGTCCTGGTCCTCCTTCGGAATGTACCGATGTGATGATAAGAATTTTGTTAGGGACGGCTTTTTGATCAGGGAGTGATTGGGGGTGTCCTCGAAACGGTCAACAGTCCACCATGCATCATCGTGGATAGGTACATGTGCGCTTCACATTCAGTCCTAACAACTTTCTTTTTTTTCCTCTTCTTGACAATGCTGGCTGGGTTTTCCACATCTTGTAGCTCATCCCTGTCCTTGCGTCGTTTGCCATATTTTGTACAAACTAGTAGCACCCTGCTTATAGTTCCATCAACTCTCTCTTTCTTGAATTGCTGCCTAATTGCAAAGCCAGTCCTGCGCGCGTAGGTGCTGTAGTGGTCATGTGGGCTCTCCATGGTGTCAAATTTTGTCCCTTGTAAAGGTGGCTTAGGTGTGGAATATGCCTCCATGTTGCTGCCTTCCATATCAGCATCGATCGCAACAGATTCTGGAGTTGCTGGTTCGCTTATTGTCTGCTCTCCAAGGCTCCCAGCTCCTGTGCTTGCATTTGTTCCAGCACTATGTGCACTTGTTCCACCACTGGGCAAGCTGTTGTTTGCGCTGATTGCCCGAGCACCTGCAATTTGGCCTGGTAGATTAGTGGAATATTACATGATAAATAACAGTTTTCCATCATGGTAGTTTTCTGAAGATTCAGTGAATGTATCTTTCTTTTCTGCCTAAACAACCCTGATAATTTGCATACTCTGAACCTAGTATTATGAGTGCACTAATGCTGGTAATTTTCAAACCCACTTCAACAGTAAAGCATTCTTTCTGCCTAAAAAACCCTGGTAATTTGCATCCTCTAAACATGGTAATATGTGTGCATCAATGATGGTAAGTTTCAAACCCACTTCAATAGTAAAGTATTCTTTCTGCCTAAAAAACCCTGGTAATTTGCATTTTTTGGACCTGATAATATGTGTGCACCAATGATGGTAAGTTTCAAACCCACTTCAATAGTAAAGTATTCTTTCTGCCTAAAAATCCCCTGGTAATTTGCATTTTTTGGACCTGGTAATATGTGTGCACCAATGCTGGTAATTTTCAAACTCACTTCAATAGTAAAGTATAAGACTGGGTTTTTCATTCCATGATGATATGTAAACGGTAATGTTGGTAATTTTACCTATCCCCATGATGTTTGGGTATGCTGAATTGATGCTTGGTGTGCGCGCTGCATCGCCTTCTTCATGCATTCTACCTCCTCCTCCATCCTCTGCATTATCTCCTCTGCTAGCATCCATTTATCTACTCCTGCTTGATTTGTTTTTACGTTTGCACGTTAGTATACATTTACACGTGTTCACTCTTTTTTTGAAACTCATTGTTTTGTTTACTCTTTACACGGGTGTTTGAAGGCAAGAATCGCAGGGGTGATTGGGAAGAACACTAAACAGGACAATTACAGTACAACATGAGCATCTCCATTAAAAGGCAGCACTTTTCTTTATCCAATGTTAGTACTTAGCTAAAGTGGATGATAACTTTTACTATGTACAGATTGATAACTTATTTACTTCATGCAGTATAACATTCTTGTAAACTGAAAAATGAACCTTTTTTGCAATGCATCTTCCATTGTATGAGAGAATGATTTTTGTGGTCAATAAAGGTTCCTCTTTCCTTTATTTGTCTTTATTTTTCCATGGTAGACACAAAATCTATGTTTAGTGTAGCAAGGGAATGGGGTATTTTTTTGGGTACTCTGTTTTGTTGCATAAAGTTGGTAACAAAAACTACGGGGGGCTGGTAAATTTGCACTTAGTTGATTGGTAAGTCACTGCAATAGGCAAAATTATGAGAGAAGTCTGCTTATTCTGTTTTCTAGAGGTGAAAGGATGGTAATTTTTTGCACAGATTGGGAAGGGGGTGGGGTGGGGGTGGGCTAAGTCTTTGTATTAAGCAGAATTTTTTGGAGATTTTGGATGAGTCTTGATTCTTACCAGGGTGAGGTGATGTTGCCTGGTGATTTCTTCGCCGTATCCCTGGTAATTTCCACCTCTTCCCTGATGATCTGCTCTTGTTTGATCCAGATCTGGAGGAGGGGTAGGTCTTTGGTGTTGATTTCGAGCAGCTGTGTAGGGGGGGAGGGGCGGGTGGGTGGTGGGGAGGGGCGTGTGGGTGGTGGGGAGGGTGAGAGAGGGTATACTTGCGTGGGAGGTAAGGGGGGTGGGGGAAAGTTGCGGTCTGGAAAGTTCGTCGTGGGGGGATGGCAATTTCTGTTGGGCCTTGTACAGCGATCGGCCTGGTTAGCTGGCGGGGTGATCGTCCTGGTTAGCTGGCGGGGTGATTGGCCTGGTTAGCTGGCGGGTGATCGACAGGTATGGTATGGTAAGGTAAATTTCCTATCGGGCACACTGTTGCCAAATATCACTGTCGTAAAATAATGGGTTTTTATCAGTTTTGCCATCGGTTGTATAACACTACTCAGTTTTGTCACTAAAATTTTTCACTTCTCAAAAATGCCATTGTTCCGATGGACACAACCTCGAAAAGACCATTTTTCACCGTTACCGTCAGGTCAGTAGACACTGACTGAAGGTAGATGATGAAAATACACTTATCCCATTTGTCAACTCCCCTTTCTCTCTCTTTTGACTTGTGGGCCCATCTGTCAGGGCGTGCACGTCGCAAGAGCTAACCAGCTGAGCTACAGAAATCTTTTTAGGTGAAAGGAGATACATCCCTTATATCGTGTAGATGGAATAGTATTCCAACACAGTAGCGTGTCGTGTCTTTTCTTGTTGCTAGCTAGCACGCGGTTATAAATAGAGAAAAGTCTATTTTTAGTCCCTCAACTAATCACACATATGGTGCGGATTTCATCTCTCAATTTTCAAACCAGACAACTTGCACCCTAAACTTTTCAAACCGGACAAATTTCGTCCTCCGAACCCGCCAAAGCGGTTTTCCTGCTGACTCAGCGTGGTTTTGCCCATGTGGCATTATTTCTCCATCTTATTCATTCCATCTCTTCTTCCTTTCTATTCTGTCTCTAGTGAGCATTTCATCGATCAATTAGTGTGCGCCGGCTACCGAGGCACTGCGGTGGCATGCTGACGGGCTGTGCTAGCGCTCGAGAGGCTCCGTCGCGCGACGTGTCCCTGCTGCTGTGCCGGCCGGAGGGCGTCATGCTGTACCAGCAGCACCTCCTCCGTAGCTCGTCTCTGTAACAGCATGGGGTGCCGGCCGCCGCGCAAGTGCCGGTACACCGAGGAGGCCTGCCAGCAGGGGGTGGCCAAGAAGCCGACGAGGCCAGCGTGGGGCACAGTTACTGTCAGTCTGTCAGCGAGAGCCTCTGAAGCCGAAGCTTAAGTTCGTTCAGCGAGAGCGCTCGTGTTGGTCGTCGTACCGCCGTCACGGTCACACGACCAAGGGCAGTGGCAGCGAAGCCGCTGAACTGCCGACCGTAACTCCGCCTCCTGCCGGCCACCGTATTGGTAACGATGACCAGGAGACCGGCGCCGCCGCCGAAGCGTCGATGGTTGAGCCCGGGGTGTGGACGAGTGCGACATCTCCTCTGGCCGGTGGGTTTACGAGTACAACGAGGAGCTCTGGGCACCGCGTCGCTGGCCGCACCGTGCGCGCCGTCTCCATCTTTAACCACACCACGCACTGTTCCGCCGCCGACGTGCTCGTCTTTTAACTCCTACCTCTGATGGCACCGACGTCCTCCACGGCTCGTCCGCAGACCGCAGCTGCACGAGGCCCCTCACGCTGTGTGCGTTCGGCATGGCGCTCCTCCTCGGGTACGTGGGCGCGTGTGCGGACGACGAGGCTGGAGCGTGCGCCGTTGGGGAAGCCGTCGAAGACGCACTTGTGGGAGGTTGTGAGGCACGGGAGCGCCCGCAGGAGAAGATGCCACTGCTCGCTGCTCGGCCATGGACAGCATGTGCCAGTGCATGCCACTTGTTTGATGAAATGCCTCAGTAAGCTAATGTGAGAAGGAAGAAGAAAGGGGAGAGAAATACCGTCACGTGGATGAAGACCGGTCAACACATCGCTGAGTCAGCAGTGATACCGGTTCAGCCAAGACAAGGTACTAAACTTGTCCGATTTTAAGAATTACAGGGGTGCAAGTTGACTGGTTTATGAGTTAAAAGACAAAATCTAGACTTCCTAAAAAGTTGAGGAATAGAAAATAGACTTTTCTTTCCATAATATTAAAGGGAAGATTGTTGCTCCACCTTTTTTTGTCCATGATGGGGCCATCAGATTTTTCGTCCGTCTTGGGTGCCTACGTCGCTAGCCTTGGTACGTACGGGTACCTGTGTTGGTCCTTCGTTTTAAGAAGAAGAAAAAAAGTGCCTACGTCGCTAGCCTTGGTACGTATGGGTACCTGTGTTGGTCCTCCGTTTTTAAGAAAAAGAAAAAAAAGTTCCTACGTCGCTAGCCTTGGTACGTACGGGTACCTGTGTTGGTCCTTCGTTTTAAGAAGAAGAAAAAAAGTGCCTATGTCGCTAGTCTTGGTACGTACGTGTACCTGTGTTGGTCCTCCGTTTTTAAGAAGAAAAAAAGTGCACCTGTGTTGGTCCTCCATTTTTAAGAAGAAAAAAAGTGCCTACGTCGCTAGCCTTGGTACGTACGGGTACCTGTGTTGGTCCTCCGTTTTTAAGAAAAAGAAAAAAAGTTCTACGTCGCTAGCCTTGGTACCTGTGTTGGTCCTCTGTTTTTAAAAAGAAGAAAAAAATCTGAACCGGAAAAAGCCTTGGTACCTGTGTTGGTCCTCCATTTTTAAGAAGAAAAAAAGTGCCTACGTCGCTAGCCTTGGTACGTACGGGTACCTGTGTTGGTCCTCCGTTTTTAAGAAAAAGAAAAAAAGTTCTTACGTCGCTAGCCTTGGTACCTGTGTTGGTCCTCTGTTTTTAAAAAGAAGAAAAAAATCTGAACCGGAAAAAGCCTTGGTACCTGTGTTGGTCCTCCATTTTTAAGAAGAAAAAAAGTGCCTACGTCGCTAGCCTTGGTACGTACGGGTACCTGTGTTGGTCCTCCGTTTTTAAGAAAAAGAAAAAAAGTTCTTACGTCGCTAGCCTTGGTACCTGTGTTGGTCCTCTGTTTTTAAAAAGAAGAAAAAAATCTGAACCGGAAAAAGCCTTGGTACCTGTGTTGGTCCTCCATTTTTAAGAAGAAAAAAAGTGCCTACGTCGCTAGCCTTGGTACGTACGGGTACCTGTGTTGGTCCTCCGTTTTTAAGAAAAAGAAAAAAAGTTCTTACGTCGCTAGCCTTGGTACCTGTGTTGGTCCTCTGTTTTTAAAAAGAAGAAAAAAATCTGAACCGGAAAAAGCCTTGGTACCTGTGTTGGTCCTCCGTTTTTAAAAAGAAGAAAAAAATCTGAACCGGAAAAAATAAACATGCAAAGGTGGGATTCGATCCCTGGACTGCTTGGTCGGTACTCGCGCTGTGAACCAACTCACCTGTGCTGCTGGTTGTGCTTGAAATAAGCGCATGTGTATTTTGATGGAGGAGTGGGCGTGCGGAAATAAAGTACTACAAAAGTCACGCGAGGAGAGTTACGTAATTTTTTTTGAGGGGCGGATTAGGTACTTAATATCGTTCACTGCAATGAGGCCGGCCCAACTAATCAACCACCTGGCCTCAACCCGTTTAACAATGCAGCCGCATTTAATCGATTATTGGCCTCAAATTATTAAATAGTCCCATCTTGTTTTCTTATATTCAATCCTTTCAATTTATATATCTCTTTCAAGTTCTTAGGTATTAAGGGAGTGTTCCGGGAATCAGTAAGGTTGAATAACAAGGGATGAGGAATGGAAAAAACTTTGGCCCAGCCACGTGATGCAACGATTCGGAAGGCGGCCGTTTGGTCGGTTACTACCACTGCCGTTATTTGGCAGTCTTTACGAGATAGGAGGTTTCGTGACTATTGTAAGGATTGGTGGCATGTGGACATCATGTTTATGTATGTTCTTCAAAATTGTAGCTGCCATATTTTATTAAGTTCTTTATTATTTATCGAGTCCAAACTGTTACTTTCTTTGGTAGATCTATTCACTATTCCGATCCGTGCTTGACTCTTTCAAATGAAGTGCACTAAAGTGGCTGTACTAGCTATGTGGTTTGCTTTTCACTAATGTGTATTTGAACCATTGAATATGTTTAACTATAACAGTGGTATGAGGAAGACATGCATAAAAAAAGTTGTTCTTCTCACTAACTTGATTTTTTTGTTTATTTAAATCCTTCATTTTAGAAGAGAATTAAATAGATGTTTCAATTGATTTTATGTGTTATTATTGGGCTAGGGCCAAATGATATTTTATGTAGTTTTCTTATAAAGAATGCTTTTATATTTTTTTTCCTTCTTTCCACTGTCACTCTGAATATTTGGATGTACTGAATAATACGTCTTTCAGTTTCAAACTTTTTGTCTCAGTGGTAACAGCTAATCAAACTTTTGCTAGCTTTAAGAAAAAATATATTATTATTTCTCAATTCAACCATAGCTGACATAACTTGCATTGTTCACTATAGCAAAAAAACTAGGTAGATATTTATCAGTTTACATGTATTCTGTTCTTTAAGACGAGGCTGGGCATGGGGAGAACTCTTTCCATTGCGATACACCGTAAGGTCTTTCGAAAGTAGCGTGCTAGAGTCTGATGACGAAGCTCATTACCTTGAGATTGTCATGTTTGTTGTCATGTTTGTCGAGAGGTGGACAATGGTGGCCAAGAGAGTGGTAACATGGATAAATCACTTGGAGCGTGCGAGGATTTTCTTTTGTCCTGTTGCAACGCACGGGCATATGTGCTAGTCTCTTATCAATAAGGCAACGTCAGCTACTACAAATCCTACACAAGAATTTTGACCTCTACAAGCTATATTGAACCACACACGCACACTGAGAATTAGTATACTCACAATGGAGAAATTTCAGCCTATGCCATGTTGGGGCGTCCGGTGGCCGATGGAACCCTCCGATTTGGGCCTGTTGTTCGTCGCCATTGCCGTGGAACAATTGCACTTCAAGACCCAGGAGGAGCGTCGGAGCTGCCTGCTGGGCCGGAGGCAGAGCTGAGCTGTGGCGGGTGGCGGCACTCGGTTAGCAGTACGGCGGCGCACGGCCAGAGGCGCCGCAGCTGCAGCGAGTGGAGGCGCGCCGGAGCTGGGCGGCCAGCCCGGCGACCGGCGGTGCCAGGTGAGGGGTTAGGCAGGCGGCGGCGGCGGCTAGGGATTATGGTTCCGACTGGGAAAACTGGCATGAGCAGGTTGTGCAAAGGATTATGTTCTCTAGTTAGGACAAGGTAGATTACACTATCAGAACAGAATTCTATTTTTGAACGGATGCTTGGGTTGGTTGGAATGGTAATCATGCGCCCCCATCGACAGCGAGGTGTCGGGTTCGAAACCCGATGAGATCAGGGGTATTCCCGTCATCTACCTTCGGTCAACGTCCCTTGACCTGACGGTAACGTTGAAAATGGTCTTTTTGAGGTTGTGTCCAACGGAACAATGGCATTTTTGAGTAGTGAAAAATTTTAGTGGCAAAACTGAGTAGTGTTATACAACCGATGACAAAACTAATAAAAACCAATAATGATACACATGCTTACATACATTTTCTTCTCGTCCTAGATTTCTAGTTAGATGTTGTTCTACTCCTGCTGAGAAAGATGCAGAGGGCAAATATTGTTAAATACACAGGAGTTCTTGGGTGCTCCACCCCCGGATTTCAAACATGGGCGTGCAATCTATTCCCGTGTGAAGTTTTGTGAAAAATACTAGGAAATGTATCCATGGCAAAGAAAATAGTCTGAGCTACGATCCATCCAAACAGTTTTCCCTTTCTATACATAGATTTAGTGAGAATGCGTTTTCCGGGGGTTTTTTTTTATGAAACTTCACACAGGAGTAGATCGGGCACCCAGATTTGATATCCCAAAATTTCAGTGTTTCTTGAATTTTTCCGGTTTGTTTTCTGAATTTATTACTCATATAGGGGCGGAGCACCCGAGTGTGCCAAATCCTCTTCCACAAATATCTTGTTACTTTGCATATTTGATGTTTATGAACTAATGTCTTACACCATGGTGAGAAAGTGTTCTTATGGTGCAGTTATACATGAAATATTAATGTGCTCTTCGGTTTTCATTTCCTGTAATTTTCGTCATGAGTTTAGGACCTTGAATGTTGAGGCTCATAGTCTTGCAAAACATGCTCTAGCTTTAGGGGTTGGCCGTCACGTGTGGTTAGGTCATCCTGGAAACCTTGCCTTCGTCCCGATCACGGTGATGACTGAGTAATAGAGTTTGCATGTTTACCTAAAAAAAGGAAATTCCGCACAATAACCTTGAAACAACACGAATCTTGACAAAAGAATAAATGGTGAGAAAATTTACTTCTACAATTTTTTTACAATGGAGACAACTTACATATAGCTAAAGTGAGTCCTAGCTAAATGTTCTTTTCTAGAACGGAGGCTTGAGACGAGCCTAACTTTGAATTTAAAAAGCCAACAACCAGCTAGAAATTACAACAAACAACACGCCAAATTGAGCGAACCATACAAAGGGGCTGACTGGATAGCTTACAACGCATCACACATTAAAAGCACCAAGGTAAATTTAAGAAAGGCGAGCACAACAAGGAAAGGAAGCAGGACGAGGACTAGCCATTGATACATAGACAAAGTTGTTGAAAGTAACGTGGTGCCTTTTATCCTTAAAACATAGTACTAAGTAATATCTTGCTAAAATCAAGTGTTCAACCCCTTAAAAATAATGATCATGTGTGAGAAACAAACCACTTACAACTAGCAGAAACTGATGCACAATTTGCTCCGGTACACGTGCTGCAGCTTGTCTTTGGTCTTGTTTGAAGCAGCTGATCCTTCAGTACACGTGCTGCATCTTATTCTTCTCCTTCCCCACTATCACCCACCCTAGGATCCTGTAGTTCCAGCGCTGCTGCACGTAGACCAAGAACGCGAGCGCTGCCGCGACGAGGGGCACCACCACGCCACCAACCTTGGGGTACAAGTCCATGGCGCCGTCTTGGGCCTCCTCAGGGACAGGGTACATGTCAACCGCGGGAGGCGGGCGGAGGAACCCATAGACGTGTGGCAGCAGCGACATGCCGGTGATTCCGGCATAGTAGCTCTTCCTCAGAGGCCGGCAGTTGACGCGCCACACGGCGTTTCCCATGACCTGCGGCAGCAGGAACCATTCCCTCGCCAGGCTGATGCACCGCTCGACAATGGCGGCCATATTGTACGAGGGCCGGCTATAGAATCCCCCCTGGCCCTGTGCTTGCATGGTGTACGCCACATGCGGCGGCTGCTTGGTCGACGCGCCGCCGTACGTGGCCAGCAGCCAGTGCACGGCGAGGACGAACAGGAGGCCGCCAAGGTGCAGCCCGGCTCCGTCCCTCGGGACGCGTCCTGGCTCAAGGGGCGTCCGCGCCCGCGCGCGGACCCTCGACCGCCGCACCTTGCGCGCCAGGCGCAGCGTGAGGAGGAGCGCCACTAGGGCGAGGGCTTTGATGGAGCAGTCCATGTCCCAGTGCAAGCGCCGGACGTGCGTCCTGTAGTTGCCGTCGCCGTCGTACATCCTCGGCCACGCGGGTAGGATCATGGCGTCCGTGACCAGCACCGCGCTGTAGCAGAGCGCCTGGGCGCCGAGCATAGCGAGGGAGATGTACGGCACGACGTCCGGGTGGGAATCCATGTAGCGCAGCTGGCTCATGGCGGCGACGATTGTGGCCGACAACATGGCGAGGCAGACGATCCCCCCCACGTTCTGCCCCACGAATCCGTCAAACCTCGTCCCGGGGTAAAAGGATTGCAGCGCTGGGAGCTCGGTCCGGTTGAAGTGCAGCGGGTCGCCGGCCGCCCTTGTGCTGGACATGTAAACCTTGGCCGATGGGCTGAACAGCCACCGCATCTTCGTCGGCGGGTACTCCACTTGCAGCTCGATGGAGCAGTCCATCCCGCTTTCAAGGTCGCTCATCTTTGACATGACCTGCCATGGGGCCTCGACGTCTCGGCAGCCCACCAGGTGCATCCGCCCGTCCTCCGGGTTGTACACGCCCTCCAGCGACATCACCGGGCGCCATCCAAAGACCCCGCCGGACTCCGTGAGCACGGCCGACACGTTCACTAGTTCCTGCCGCTGCTCCACGCCATCTTGATCTTGCCATCTCTCTTGCTGCTGGCGGGGCACGTAGCTGACGAGCGGGCCAATCGAGAATATCTGCAGCTCAAAGAAGCGCTCAGAGGATTGTCCCTTGATGATCCATTCTGGTACAGGGTGAAGCTTTGGCACGACCCGGAATCGGAGTTGGAGATCTTGGGAGAGGCTCGCCGTGTCACCATGGGCACGTTTCCTTGGGTAGCTAATCAGAGACATGGCGGCAAGGTTGCTGGAGATCCTGGAGGGCTTGGTCCTCCAGAGAAGCTCCATGGCCTGCTCCACCTTGTTGTAGCTGTACGTCATGCGCACCCACTCGTCGGAGCCGCCAGCCTTGTTCCAGGCCTGTCTGGGATGCAATGCTCGGTGGAACGACAGCGGGAAATGACTGCCATCCATGGATGTTATCTGCCCCATGAGGATGCCGCGGCGGGTGATGGAGAATGTGGTGGAGATGTACAAGGAGACACGGTGCTGGCACGCAGCCTTGCCGGTGCCGGTGCCGGTGCCCAGGCAGGCCGTCATGCAAAGCCGCCCGGTAGACACTCTCCACACGCCCTCCGCCGACAGCGTCATGCCGCTCAGCCCAGCACGCTTCACCGCAGTTTCCTGGTCCTCCCATGGCGGCATGGCGCGGAACACGGCCGACACCAGAACGGCCGCCTTGCCGTCCAGCCCGCTCGTCGGCTCGCACCGAACGCCTTGCATCACGATGGCAAAACCCGTGAACGCCCTGTCCGTCGTGTTCACAAAGGGTCCCAGTCGACCGCAGAACTCATCGGTGGAGTCGCAGTTCCAGTTGGGGACGACGGCGAGCACGCCATGCTCGTTGGCACGAAGGATGTCGCAGAAAGGGACGTCTTCGTGCAGGTCCCCTGCACAGCCACCGGCGACGTCGTCGTCGCAGAAGAACAAGGGAGACGTGCTGCACCCAGTTGTGTCTTCCTCCTCCGGCCGGAACCGGTAACGGGCGTATGGGCCGCCGAACTGCGAAACCAGCCGGACAGTGTCGAAGTACACGCTGTCCGACTTGGCGCTCGTGCTCATCATCTCGCCGTGCACCGCCCGGGTTGTCAATGTCTGCGCCTTTGGGTACCGTAGAATGAGCACTATATTGTCATCGGCGACGACCGGCAGCTCGAAGTTGTTGCTGCCATCGCCGATATTCTTGGCCCAGTCCCACGGCCCCTCCGTGGTGTTGCCGCCGCCGCCCCCGCCGCGCATGGGGAGGGGAGCATTCCCGACCATGCACAGCACCCTCTCGCCACCACCAGCCTCCGTGTAGACGCCTTCCAGCAGTATCTTGAGCTTGGCAATACGAGGAAGGAGCTTGAACTCCGGTGACGGACGCCGGCCACTGTGTGGATCCATCATCTCAGACTTGTCGTCGGAACAGCAGCAGTTGCGGCTGATGGTCAAGGTGAGCACCCCGCTGACGTTGAGGGAGCGTCTCGCGCGCTGCCGCTGCACTGTGTCGGCGTGCGTGAGCATGAAGGTCGCGAGAGGGGTGGCCAACTCGGTACCGGCACCAACGTCGCCGCTGGCAGTGCCAGGGAACGGCATCAGCGGTGCGTGGCCGGCGTCTTGGCGCCAGTCGCCGTTGGCGAAGTGTAGATCCTGAACCATGGGGCCGTCAGCCGTAAGCTCGGCCCCTGAGGAGAGCACGGACCGGCACTGCTGCGCCACGTCGGCTGCCCGGAGGTAGTCATGGGGAACGACCGGACGTCCGAACGACGTGGGGAGCTCGCCTCGGCGGGACGGCTGGACCGCGGACGAGGTGACGCAGCAGAGACAGAGACAAAAGACGCCGAGAGGACTAATCCGCCGCGAGACGGGGATCCTCTTGCTAATCTCCATCGACATGCACTAGGTTGGTTTTAGCAGCCGTTGGCACGAACCATGCTTCCTTGCTTCCATTCATGTACCCTTGAGCTTCATCGTGGAAGAAGGCTAGATCAGAGGCGTTGACTTGGAGTGTTTGTTGGTCAGTACGGATGAGTTGGCTCCGAGAAGGCACATTATTCCCGTATAAGTGCGATCATGTGCTTCGAGCATCCCAACGGCCGGACCGGGTCGAATCAAACTTAGAAGGCCAGATCGAGACAATGACAATACCTTGAACTGAACCGGATGATTGAAGATGTATTTTTTTAACACAGTACAAATGCAAATGCTCATACATACATTCACTCCTATGAACGCTGTTAGAGATACGACACGCAATCGAAACACGATGAAGAGCGAAAACAAGCAAGGAACACGAGATTTTAACGTGGAAACCCCCTCCAACACGAAAGGGAAAAAACCACGGGGCCAGCCAACCAAACTTCACTATATCGGGGGAGGTTACAAACGCCGGAGATTTACAACTAATCAACTATCCCGTGCGGCGGCTTACAAGAGGTATATATAACACAAGTGAACTAGGTCAATACTGATCCGTACCGCGGGGCGATGGGTCTCGCTCCGCTCGCTCGTGAGAAGTTAGCCTTTCTCTATATACTTGAATTTTAAGCATAACATAACAAACACAAGTCCAGTGTTAAGTTTAGGACTTGAACACTGGTGGGCTGGGATACCATGTGTTAGCATACTCTATGCAACAGGCATGTTTAGCACATCTCAACCACATAAAATGTATCCTTAAGTATATCAAAGGGACTCTCGATCATGGTCTCTCCATTACTCCCTCTGATCCTACCTCACTCACCGCGTACTCTGATGCGGACTGGGTAGGATGTTCGGATACTCGACGATCTACTTCTGGTTACTGTGTGTATTTGGGTGATAATCTGATTTCTTGGTCTTCAAAAAGGCAGCTAACCGCTTCCAGGTCTTCAGCCGAAGCAGAGTACCGCTCTGTTGCTCACACTGAGACAGTATGGCTTCGTCAACTCCTAGCTGAGCTACATCGTCCCATTCAACAAGCTACCATAGTTTATTGTGACAATGTATCAGCTGTGTATCTGTCATGTAATCGTGTTTAGCATCGTAGAACAAAACACATAGAGATAGATATTCACTTTGTTCGTGACAAGGTAGCACTAGGAGAAGTTCGTGTTATTCATGTCCCGACAAGTGCTCAGTTTGCTGACATCTTCACCAAGGGACTGCTGCTCGCATCCTTCCTTGACATATGTGCCAGTCTCAATGTCGTGGAGCCCGACGTTGACACTGCGGGGGGTGGGGTGGGGGGGGGGGGGGGGTGGTTAGTCAGCATGCAGTCTTGGTCAGATGGCCACGATCGCCAGTGCCTCAACCACGATCGCCCACGTTCTTCACTTGTCCTTGCGGCTGCAGTTTGTACTCTGAACCTATATGTATCACTTCATGTACTTTGAATGAATCAAGCAACGCATTCCGCTAAACTTCACCACGGTCCACCTAACTATCTAACCACAGAATGTTCGTATTATTATTATTATTATTACTACTACTGCTGCTGCTACGCTAAAAAGACAGTCCCTCTTCATGACGTGCATGTGATCACGGCCAATCTAGAATCTCTGGCATCAATTTGCTCAGACTTTAATTGTCAGCTTGTTGGTACCAGCTTACACTACAGTGCCAGCCAACAGTTTGTATATGCTATTGCCGGTGGTCGTTCCATGTCAACTGATGTTTAAGTATTGTCAACTGCTATCTCCAATAATCGATCTTTAACCCTTGTTAAGACAAGAGGTCACCCGATTCACAGTTCAAGGCAATGGGCATGCGAGCGAACTCTACTCTTGTTGTCTCGATCCGGCCTTCTTATTCTAAGTTTGATTCGACCGTACCCGGCGACATCATGCTTGCATGCATGAGCATGATTCAAGCAGACGGCAGTTGGCCTCCTGACACCAAGCAACGACTCCGTACTGACACCTCTGGTTAGCAGCCAAACTCCAAGTCAACACCTCTGGTTAGCAGCCAAATTTTATTGTTTGGCCTGCTGATGCATATATTGATATCAGCCAAATTTTGTTGTTTGGCCTGCTTGATGCATATATTGATCTATTACGGGGTTCACAGACTAGCTGGCGTGGGCGATTGGGATTGGGGACAAGGGGAGGATGGGCCCCACCCCCACTGAAATCAGGGGGGCTGAGAGATTAGTTAGAAGGAAATTAAATAAAAGCCCGTAATGGGTCCGTGTGTGTAGGATTATTGTATTGATGTATACATATACCCGCGATTTCATGACTGCGGGCACCAAAAATGAAGTGCTTGCGGCGGTGCATTCGATAATACTACACACACGGGCTCTCGCGACGGACATTCACGGACCCTGCTGCATGCGCTTATCTGATTGGCCCTTCCTGATTTTCACGGGTGGGCCCGCCTCACTCATCAAATTTCAACCAATCACACATTAACAACCACGTAAACCCCCCGTAGAAACCCCGTGCGTCTAGCGATGCTGCGGTGCATTAGTCGTCTCGGCCTGTTCTGGCTCTGTCTGTGTCTCTGCTATGTCACCTTGTCGGCGGCCCAACCGCTCGTGAGGTCCTTCAGACTCCCGGTGGTTCCTCATGACCACCTCCGGGCCGCGGACGTGAGGCGGCAGTGCCGCTCCGTGCTCTCCTCAGCCGCCCAGCCAACGGCTGACGGCCCCGTGGTCCATGATCTGCACTTCGCCAATGGCGACTGGCACCAGGACGGCGGCCACGTGCCGCTGATGCTGTCTCCTGGCGTCGCCGGTCCCGATCCCGAGCTACTCCAGCAAGCCACCCCTCTTGCGACCTTCACGCTCACGCACGCCGACGACACTGCACAGCGAAGACGTCACGCCAGACGCTCCCTCAAAGTCAGCGGGGTCCTCAGCTTGACCATCACCCGCAACCGCTGCAGCTCGGACGGCAAGTCCGAGATGATGGATGATCCACACCACGACCTGTGTCGGTCGCCGGAGTTCAATCTCCTTCCTTGTGTTGCCAAGCTCAGTGTGGTGTTGGAAGGCATCTACACAGAGACTGGCGATGATGGCGGTGGTGGCGACAGGGTGATGCGCATGGTCGGGGATGCTCTCCTCCCCATGCGGGGCGGCGGCAACAGCACCAGCACCGGCGGCCCCTAGGACTGGGCCAAGAATATCGACGATGGTAGCAACAACTTGGAGCCGCCGGTCGTTGACGATGACTAACATATTGCTCATTCTACGATACCCAAAAGTGCAGACGTTGACTACCCGAGCGGTGCACGGCAAGATGATGAGCACGAGGGCCAAGTCGGACGACGTCTACTTTGACACTGTCCGGCTAGTTTCACAGTTCGGCGGCCCATATGCTAGTAACCGGTTCCGGCACAGTAGGAGGTCACGGCTGGGTGCAGCAAGCTTCCCCTGCTATGTGACGACGACGGCGACGACGGCGACGTCACGGGTGGATGTGCAGGGGAACTGCACGAAGACGTCCCTTTTCTGTGACATCCTTCGTGCCAATGAACACGGCGTGCTCGCCGTCGTCCCCAACTGGAACTACGACTCCACCGAAGAGTTCTGCAGTGGACTAGGACCGTCCCCAACTGGAACTACGACTCCACCGAAGAGTTCTGCAGTGGACTAGGACCGTCCCCAACTGGAACTACGACTCCACCGAAGAGTTCTGCAGTGGACTAGGACCGTTCGTCGTGAACACGACGAACATGGCATTCACGGATTTTGCCATCCTGATGCAAGCCCTCCGGTGCGGGACGACGAGCGGACTGGACGGCAAGGCGGTCGTGCTGGTGACGGCCTTGTTCCGTGTCGTGCCGCCGTGGGAGGATCGGGAAATGGCGGTGAAGCATGCTGGGCTGAGCGACATGACGCTGTCGGCCGAGGGCGTGCCATACATTTCCATGTACGTTCCCACCACCCGCCGCGACATCCTGATGGGGCAGATAACCTCCATGGACGGCAGCCACTTCCCGTTGTCATGCCGACGAGGATTGCATCCCCGAGAGGGCTGCAACAAGGTTGGCCGCCCCGACGAGTGGTTGCGCATGACGTACAACTACAAGAAGGTCGGGCAGGCCATGGAGCTTCTCCGACGGACCAAGACGTCCAGAATCTCCAGCAAACTAGTTTCCATGTCTCCGATAAGCTATCCGAGGAAACGCGCCGGCCATGATGACACGGCGAGCCTCTCTGAAGATCTGCACCTCCGTTTCCGGGCCGGGCCAGAATGGATCATGAAGGGAGGACAATCCTCTGAGCGCTTCTTTGAATTGCAAATAATCTCGATTGGTCCGCTCGTAGGCTACGTGCCCCAGCCAAGCATGTCGGTAGCACAAGATCAAGATGGTATGGGCGACCATGGCGTGGAGCGGCAGGAACTTCTAAACGTGTCCGCTGCGTTCACGGTGTCCGAAAGTTTCTTTGGGCCGCGCTCGGTGATGTCGCTGGAGGGCGTGTACAACCCGGAGGACGGGCGGATGCACCTGGTCGGCTGCCAAGGCGTCGAGGCCCCATGGCAGATCATGTCAAAGATGAGAGGCCTTCGAAACAGCTCCATCGAGTTGGAGGTGCAGTACCCGCCGACGAGGATGCGGTGGCTCTTCAGCCCGTCAGCGAAGGTCCACCTGTCCAGCACAAGGGCCACCGGCGACCCGCTGTACTTCAACAGGACCGAGCTCCTAGAGCACCCCTCCTATTATGCCCGGGAGATGTCGAACAGATTCATGGAGCAGAAGGGGGTCGTCTGCCTCGCCATGCTATCGGCCACCATCGCTGCCGCCTTACGCCAGCTGAGCTACATGGAGTCCCACCCGGACACCGTGCCGTACATCTCCCTCGCCATGCTCGGCGCCCAGGCGCTCTGCTACGGCGCGGCGCTGGTCACCGACGCCAGTATCCTACTTGCGTGGCGAAGGACGTCCGACGGCGACGGCAACTACAGGATGCAGGTCCGGGGCCTGCACTGGGACATGGACTGCTCCGTGAAAGCCCTCGCCCTCGCGGCGCTCCTCCTCACGCTGCGCCTGGCGCACAAGGTGCGGCGGTCCAGGGTCCGCGTGCCGCTCGAGCCAGGCGCGGCCTCCTATTCACCTCACGTCGACCAAGCCGCCGCCGCATGTGGCGTACACCCAGCAAGCACAGGGCCAGGGAGAGTCCTATACCCATAGCCGGCCCTCCCTCGTACAATATGGCGGCCATGGCGGAGCAGTACATGGGTCTGGTAAGGGAGTGGCTCCTGGCTTCCTGCTGCCGCAGGTTATGGGCAACGCCTGCCTCTGAGGAAGAGCTACTACGCCGGGATCACCAGCAATGTCGCTGCTGCCGCACGTCTACGGACTCCTCCGGCCGCCTTCCGCGGTTGACATGTACCCTGTCCCTTACGAGGTCCAAGACGGGGTCACCATGGGCTTGTACCCCAAGGCTGGTGGCGTGGTGGTGCTCGCGCTCTTGGTCTACGTGCAGCAGCGCTGGAACTACAGGATCCTAGGGTGGGCGGTTGTAGACAAGGAGAAGAATAAGCTGCAGCATGTGTACTGAAGGGCTAGCTGGCTGCTTGAATCAAAACGTCACTACAAATTGTGCTTTCTCAGATTGAGTTTTACTAGTTCAATAAAATTTGTAAATTTGTGTGGTTTGTTTGGAACACACATAGAATAACTCTATGGGAGTTCTACAATTATATCATTATATATGCAGTCACTGGAAATCAAGGGTCGTTACCTAGTGAGCAAAATACGAATGCCGGATAATAATTCAAATCATACACGGCCAGTTTCCACTTTCCGCCCTTATTACTGTCTGCTGATGCCCAGTTACAGACACATAGATAACATTCTAAGTAGAGCTCTGCAAAATCCAGGGTAATGAAGCTATAGCTCCTTTCTGAATATAATAGTCGTTACGCTACACCCGTCGAGAAGATCAGGAGAAGGACTATTCTTTCCTTACTCATCTTGTGGTGGGTGACGAATAAGAATAAGATGGGCAAAGTACGTACCGGCCATCTGTGATACGGATTTTGCGTCTCTGTTCGTGAGCGCCACCAGGAGACAACACGTTGCCAAGGACATTGATTAATCAAATGGCATCTGAACAAATGTGAAAGTGTGAAACTATTAGTTGTTTGTTGCTGCTTGGATGAGCTATGATGTGAAACAGGTCTTTGCATAACCTCGGTTCTCTATCTTCTTCTCCTGGCTTGCTCTTGCGACTTTTGGGAGGCACCTAACCAATCTCAATGACTCACCTAACCATGACATAGACAGACACCACTGCCTTGGTACGTGCAGGAAGCCGATTATGTACAAGGTTACATAACCTCAAGGAATCAGATATAGAATAATCTGGAGGTTACATGACCTGAAAAAAAGGGTGAAACAAAATTAGAGGAAAAAAACTGTGCGTACAAAGAAATGAGCAAGATCATTGGCCTAATAGACAAGATTAGATCGTTTCACCTGAAGAAAATTTTCTTTGCTCAGAGTGTTGGTAAAAACAGATCTCTGGTGGATACAAACAACACGGAAGAGCTTCGCTCCTAGCAGATTGAATTGAAACACGTTCAGTTCGTGGTTTTCTTAACATACTAGCACTGGAACACATAACTAAAACAAACAACAGAGCTCTAGTATCTACTGAAATCCATTTTTCCTCTCAGAGAAGATTGTGAACAAACACACCTTCGAGGACAGCCTTTAGCTTGTCAAACACCCATGCATACTTGAATGACCTGTTGTTCATCTCAGCAGCTTCCTTCTTGGATAGATCAGATGCCCAGTGATGGTTGACATGGCCAGTGACCACGATGTTGATGTGAGTCTTGTCCTTACCCATGGCTGAAACTGCAAGATCAAAGTAGTTGTCGAGCGATGGGTTAAATCAGATACTCAGACACACAAGCCAATCAAACTGCAGGCACTAGTTAGATACACATAACAGAGAATGCAGGCACAAATGCTTTTAATTCTACTCAGGACTCACAGATCCTAGAACCAAACAGAAGTAAAACATAAGTCTTTTTTTTAATAAAGAGGGCAAGTAAAACATAAATCTGACTAACAATAAATCCAAAAGCTTGCGGATGAGCATGAGCAACGAAACCAACCAGAGATATCCTACATGGGCATGAGCAACTCCTTTAAGTTACGGCCAAAAACAACTTGCATCAGCGCATAAGAGAATCTGAAAGTTTCAGATTTGCAGCTACTAGAAGCAAGCCTCGGCTGGAAGATGTCAGCGTACCGCTCCGGTTATGGCTAGGGTCTATACAAATGTAAAATGAAGAGACGAAGTTTAATCTATATGGATGTAAATGAAGAGATGAAGTTTTGTTTATAGAACCCTGATTCCCCACAATTTGTTTTCTCGCCAACTTAATAAATTTTCTTTGCTCAGACAGGGTTGCTAAAAACAGATCTCCGGTGGACACAAACAACACAGAAAAGCTTCCGTTCATAGCAGATTGAATTAAAACACATTCAGTATGAGGTTTTCTTAGCATACTAGCACTGGAAACTCACAACTAAAACAAACAACATATTTTTAGTATCCCCTGAAATGCATTTGCCAAGTAGTTGTTCCTCTTTTCTGTCTAGTCTTTTGCTTTCTTATTTTGGTTGCGGCATCCCCTGTTATGGGAAATAAACATGTTGATTCTAGGTTAGATCACCCGTGGTGGAACTAATTGCTATCTTTTCTTTACCTCAAAACATACCTCTTTATTCATTCATAAACAGGGTTACATCATTAATAAGAGGTACAATATGAATTTCTGGCAAGAACGACAATTTGTGAGCTACAGTATTTGGTTCTCTGTTTTCATGGACAAATTCCACCTTGGCAAATTCTCTTGAGACGAAGTAACAATCTCTGAAGATTGCCGCTGCAACCCCTGCTGAATGGACCTCATCTTGCATCGTCGTAATGACATTCATGCTATCTGACGGTGATCCTGGTGCAGCCCAGGGGTTCAGCAAAACAGCAATCCTTCTTGTAAGTGCTATAATGCTTCCGTCGACAAACCATCAAGCACCGAGTCTAGTTTGAAATTTTTTGCTGCCATGAACCTTCCTTTGTTATCTCGGATCACTACCCCAGTAGTGCCAGTAAAACTATCTTCATCGAAGGAGGCGTCCACATTGATTTTGACAACATATACCCATTGTGCTAAGGTCATCTTTTACCTGTGTATCCACTTCTTGGTTAAGCAACGGCTAGAGTATCACAAGAAACATGTCAATTCTAGGTTAGATAACCCGTAAGAAAAATGTAACGACATGTATAGTGTGTATCACTGTTTGCTTAACCGATAGCTTTTGGTATTAACGCTTCTGGCGCTTCTGAGGGCATTTCTTGGCTTTGTGGCCTTCTTCATTGCATAAGGAGCATATAAACACTCGTGTTGGACAGCTCCTGGCCCTGTGGCCTTCTTCATTGCATAAGGAGCATATAAACACTCGTGTTGGACAGCTCCTTGCCCTGTGCCCTTCCTGACCACAGCTAACACATCGAAGAACCGATGCCGGTTTCATTTTTGATGATTGTTTAGCACTAGCAGTACCAGGGTCCCGTTCTTCTAATTCTTTGGACAGGTTGGAGGATTTAGCTATGGTGCTGCTCTCTTCAAATTCTTTGGATAGGTCGGGCAATATTGATCTTCTTTTCTGAGGACAGTAAAAGGCAACATGACCTTCTTCACGGCATGTAAAGCATATCCTTGTCCTTAAGTTGTATTCCCTGGCTATTGGACTGCAGGTCCGTTTAGATAATGTGTTGACTTGTTTTGATAGTGCAAGCCACAGAGCAGCTTCGAAGTTCTCTCTCTGATCCTGAAACGCTGCATTCAATACCCAATTCAAGGGGCACTGAGCAGGATAATGATCCTGACTTTCACAAATAAAGCATTTAACTTTGCTCAATCGACACTCTCCATGCGGATGATATTCGTCACAGCTTGAGCAACTGAGGAGACCATGTGTACTAGTACTATGCCCTATCTCTCCACAGCGGGTGCAAGCGCGATTCTGTGACTTGTTCTGCTGGCAACACGATATGCTCCAGTGGCCATTTTTGCTACAAACTGTGCAAATAACTTTGTGTTCCTGATCCTTGAAAGGCCGGTCACAACTGTAATGTCCTTCCTCGCCACAAACCAAACAAGTGATTATCCCATTCATTTTGTCCTGATGCTCTGTTGTACCGCCTTCCCATGGACTTTCATGTTGGTTACTGCCGCAGCGGCGGCTGAGATCTGCAGTTGTCTCCCACTTCCTTTTTGACCTGATTTCCTGAGTCTTGAGTGATAACCCATTGGTTTCCATTTGAATTATTTCTGACCAGGGATAACAGATACGAGGGGAAAACATGAGACAAGGCAGAATCTAGTTTTGAGGAGTAGTATAAAAATGATATTGTAGAAGTCATTGTGTAGATGCAACAGAATATAGCCCAAACAGCTAAACAACATCCACTGATGTACATGCATACAAGGCCTCAACTATACAGGTGCAAACAATGCCTCAACTATATAGTTCTGTTTGAGCACAGGTGTCGATATCCTCCTACTGCCAATGTGAAAAACTGAAAATCTAACATGTGAAGAGAGGGGGTTAATCAGGTTGCCTGTGTTGACATACTGCCAAGAGAGAGACTGTAACAATATAACTTTGTGATGTACAAAGCTCCCTCCTTTGAAAAGAAAGAAAAGACTAAACAGGGCAATGCGTGAGCTGCAGTCAATTGCTTAATGAGCACACTAGTGTCAAAAACGTTCTTATATTATGGGACGGAGGAGTAGTACAGTACTCCCTCTGTCCCAAAATAAGTGTCTCAACTTTATACGGAGGGAGGGAGTATTCGATAAGATGTGCATAAGAAGAAGAAGTGGCTGATGAACACATGGTAGGATTGAAGGCCTGCCTAATCACGATGCAGAAGAAAGAGGGTTCGGTGGGACTGCTCTGCTATGTAGGCTTGGAATTCACTCTCTGTTCCACCGAACGCACGCACCAAATCAGCTACCTATACTATATCGAGGATCTAAACGGAAGGGGAACTGGATCAACAGAATATGAGTGAGATCCACGGTGAGATACCTGAGGGGCGATGAGCAGGAGAAGGGAGACCCGGCGACGGTGACGGCTACGGCGGCGGCAGGGTCAACAAACGGGCTTAAGAACCGGCGGCGCCGGCGGCGACGGCGGCGACGGAGACCCGGCGGCGGCGGTCAGAGTAAACTAGGCTTCAATATCGCTTCGTTCCTTTTCTTTATCCGTACAGCGTGTTTGGTAACGACAGGAGAGGGAACGGGAGTTTGGAGACGAGAGTTTGCCAAGGAAATAGACATGGGAAAGATTTTATGTCTCATTCCTCGACGTCAATAACTGCCACACGTGTGGTGTATCGGGGTTGTGTCGCACGTCCTGTGTGGCACGGAAACGAACCCGCCCGCACGACCGCGTCTGGGCACGCGCAGCCACAGCCCGCACGCCCGGTGTGTGGCAAAATCGTTCACACGTCCGGGCAAACGACCGCGCTGCCCGCACGACCCCGCACGCCAGTCGTCCCGGCCTCCTTTCGATCCCCGGACCGACGTGCCGCCGTCGTCTCCTACCTCTCGATCCCCTACCTCCATCGCCTTCCTTCTCTGGTTGCCATGGCAACCAGAGCAGATACCTAACGCCTTCCCACCGCTAACCACCCCCCCTCACCCCCCAACCCCATCCTCCGAAGACGACGAGCTAAAAAATAGGTGGATCTCCGATCTCCTTCTGTTTCTCGTCCTTCTTCTGTCCAGAAAATTGAAATTGCAAATTTGCCCACGAAGATGGCCACTGGATCCACGCTATCAGGGCAAACACCCCACGGATTTGTGTGTATTCGCATTGGCCCACCAACATACGCCAGTTCTGCCATGTACTATGCTAGAGTTGAGCAAAGCTTCTGGGTTGGCTAGGTGCGAGTAGTTGGTAATGAAGGATGCGTAGGGATCACTAAAAATAGGGAGAGAAAGGAGAAATTTGGCATAGGGAGGGAGGAAAAATAGTTGCCACCTGTATCTAACATCAGTTGCCACCTATCGTTGTCGGTAGCTGCCACCATGTTATCTTGTTGCTTGCCATCCTATTTTATTGGCTGTTGCCATCGCTTCAAAATGATAGCTGGCATCCAGAATTCAGAAAAAGGAATGAATGTGCGTGTCCTACTTGCCATGATGTGTTGGTTGCCTACGCAGGAAATGTGATAGGATTGCCGTGTTATCTTCTACGTGCAAACAGCAAGAATGCATTTTGCAAATTGTTGATGCATTCTTGTTCATGCAGTGACTGAAAACACAGTGGCAGAAAAAAGCAGAAGAATGAATCATGAAGACGGCACTGATCCTTAGTTTTCTCAAAGGCCGGAAACGCCCCCGTGGGATGCAGCAGAGTACAATCAACTCATTTCTGCAGGGCCGTTGCTGCCACTACTAGAGCAGTACGCGGGCATCGGTACGATGCATGATAACAAAAGAACAGTTGCCATGTTGGTGACGATGAAGATGTCATTCTAGTTATGTCCTACAATGTCATTTTTCGCAGGTTCTTATGACCAAAACACTGACGGCAAGTTCAGTCACAGGGCGCTAACACTGACAAATGTACGGGCAACCAACTTCAACTAGCTAATGTGGCAAATCAAGGTAACACATACGAAAAAGAAACATACTGGTGTGGACATGAAAACTAAACTTGCAAGGATGGCAAAAAGACTCACGAGTTATATCAGAAAAATGTAGGACCTTCATGCAGCACGTGGCATCAAGCGGCAACCATGTACCTGCCATTGACGTCATACACAGGTGAGTCCATGAATTGAAGTTGTGGACAGTGAATTAGGAGAAGGAACATAGCTGACAGCTGCAATTGCCATGCCTGGACAGCTGTAGTTGCCATGCCTGGACAGCTGGAGTTGCCATGCTTGGACAACTAGAGTTGCCATGTGTCATTAAATGTGATTGCAAATGTCCAAAACAACTATGGACAACACGTGTGAACAAACATGTGTGGCATGGATGCACCGCTACATGTGCCGTGTTGAACAAACTACAGTTGCCATGCATTGACCAACTGCTAACATGATCACAGGTTGTTACGGTGGAACCACATCGGCAAACGTCTCATGGCAAGCTTCACAGTTGCAGGACAGCGCTATTGCAGATAGAGCACATCAAATTGGAATGACAGACCAGATAAGATCAGCACATGTGGCACAACAAGATAAAAAATGTGAACCAGAAAACAGTACTGCATTTGCTTTTGTGCGAATAGCATGTGAGGAAAAGTAGATTTGTAACGGTGGTGGTGGGAAAAACAAACAAAAAATGCTACCAAGGGGTCGTGTGCAAAGAGTCATCTATTGTCTTCGGGATTTGCCAATTGATATAAGAGTGTGTGCAACATTCATGATTGATCGCATTTGCCTAGTGAGCTCGAACCTAGAATACAAGTTTTGATGCTAGAAGATACTGGTTGCCATGTATTGGCAGCAGTAGTTGCCATGTATGTTGGACTGTAGTTGCCATGGCTATAGAATCCAAGTGTTGATGCTAGAAGACGCTGGTTGCCATGTCTTGGCAACAGTAGTTGCCATGTGTGTTGGACTGTAGCTGCCATGACCGGAGAACTACAGTTGCCATGCATGGCCATATGCAGATTCACGGCTTGCTGTGTGAATGGTGTCATGCCAAATCACATGTAGTTGCTATATTTCGTTACGATAAACATGCCATTAAAGCAAATGCTTACGCTCGTACCTGTTTTTTTATTGCAGGACCTTCAACTACAATGAACAGCGGTGCGGGGACATCTACTGCGGGGAGCTCTGAGCGCACGGAAGAAGCGTTCCACCAGCTAGCCAACAATCATGCCACAAACAATACAGAGTCAGTGTCGGAAATGGCAATCGTTCCAGCAAATCCGACAAGCACACCTTTGCACACCAGCACAAGCAACACTCAAGCAGATGAAACAGCCGCCGATACTGAAGTGAATGATGAAACTGATGACGAAGCACAAGGGGATGCAAAAGATGGGCAATCAGAAATCATGGTACCTAAGCCACCGTATGTTGGGCAGAGATTTGATTCGTTTGAAGATGCAAAGGAATTATACCAAACATATGCAAAGTTCCATGGGTTTGCGGTCAACACCGAATACCATAGGAAAATTAAAAAAACTAACGAGTACAGCAGAGGTGAGATGAGGTGCTACAAGGCACGAAGGAACAAGAAGGGTAAAGGTGTTGCGCCTGTCGTTCCGGAACGAAAGAGATGTATCATTGTCAAGACGGAATGCCCTGTCCGGTGTAAGCTGAACGTAGATGGAGCACGGGGGGTGGTCACTGAATATTTTGACGAGCACAACCACGAACTCATAAAGAAGTTTGACCTGGTAAAATTTCTGACCGCCCACAGAGGATTCACCCCCCTCGAGAAGAAATTCATAAAGCTGCTACATGATTGTAACGTCAGTCCATCAAGAATGGTCCAGATACTGTCCCTCATCCACAGCAAAAATGGGACTCTGAGTAGCATGCCGTACATACCAGCAGACGTCACAAACCTAAAGGCAAAGTACCGTAGAGAGAGTAGGTTGGCTGACATAGAAGACACGATAGCCTACTTCGATGAGAAAGCGAAAGAAGATCCAGATTTCTTCTACAGGATAAGATTGGATGATGAGGACCATGTCAGGAACATGTATTGGGTGGATGGTGCTGCAAGAAGAGCCTACAAACATTTCCGAGATTGCATTTCGTTCGACGCGACATATCTCACTAATATGTACAAGATGACATGCGCTCCATTCATAGGAATAAATAACCACAATCAGTCATTGCAGTTCGGATGCGGGCTCGTTCGAAACGAAGACACGGATGGGTACACTTGGCTATTCAAGACCTTCTTGGAGTGCATGGGTGGACTTGCTCCGATGAACATAATAATAGACCAGGATTTTAGCATGCGTGCAGGCATAGAGGAGGTCTTTCCGTTGGCAGTGCATAGACACTGCAGGTGGCACATTATAAAGAAGGATGAGGAGACGCTAGGACCGTTCTTTGCTGACCGTCCAGATCTGCACAAGGCATTCGAGCTGTGCGTGGACCACAGCTTGACGGTGGAGGAGTTTGAACGGAGCTGGATGGCTATGATTGAAACATATCACGTTCAAGACAACGAGATGCTTGCTAGCCTGTGGGAGAAGCGAATGTACTGGGTGCCGGCCTACTTCATGCACTGCTTCTTCCCATTTTTGCAGACTACGCAGCGCAGCGAGGGGTTCAATGCTGTGTTTGAAGCGGTACGTGAGCCCTGGCAACTCATTGTTGCAGTTTGCCAAGCAATACACGGCTTTGCAACAAAAAATAATGGGATCTGAGCTACAGCAAGAAGCAAACACCGCGCTAAAGCAGCCTAAATTGCTAACATATTTACCAATGGAGAGGCAGATGAGCAAGACATATACCAACAAGATTTTTAACAAGTAAGTCAGTGTGTGTTACAGTCTTATTTGCACAAGCATGAAGGTAAAAAGGTGCCATATAGAAATGCAATGCAGTTGCCAGCTTTTTTGGAAATGCTGATATATTGAAAGTGGCCATTGAGTACAGGGTAACCATGATGTGTAGTTACCATGTTTAATGTACTGCAGTTGCCATGTGAAGTCAACTACAGTTGCCATGTTTAATTAACTATAGTTGCCATGTATAATGAACTACAGTTGCCATGTGTAATGAACTGTAATTGCCAAGTTTAATGAACTGTAGTTGTCGTGTGAAATCAACTATAACTGCCATGTTTAATGAAATGTAGTTCCATTTGCCATGATGGTATGGAATGCACTTGCCAATTAAAATGTTATGCATTTGCCATGTGAAAAATATCATGCAGTTGCCATAGCCATCATTCATTTTAGATGCCTTTCCTACGTTACAGCCTACATCAACATAAGGTGCTACAAAAAACATCATATAAGAGTTTTACGAAACCACACAAAACTTGCAGATTCCAAGAAGAAATAAAGCGTGCCAGCATGTACACGACTTACCAGGTGGACGAACATACGTTCAAGGTGTGTTCTCTCTTGGGCATGTCGGATTCAGAACCTGAAGACCCAGACAAAGGAAGGAACTACTTTGTGAAGGCCTTGATAAGCAAAGGCGAATACTACTGCCAATGCTGCAAATTTGAACGGGACGGGATTGTGTGCTGTCACATACTAAAAGTAAAGGACATGAACGCGGACACGAATGCCCCGCCATTTCATACGGCAGCGATGGACTTGGGACGTTGACGACGCATTAGGGCCGCAAACATCAAATGGAGTTTTTGGCCGTGCATGATGAGAGACCATAGTCAACTATGGAAGCCGTGAGGCACGTTGTGTTGACAAAGAACTATGTTGAACTGATAGATGAAGCGTGCAAGAGTGATGAGACAGCGAGGGTTGCAGAAAAACATAGGAAGGCCCTGAAAAGAGAGCTCGATGAGATCAAGAAGAGGAAAGCTAAGGAAGCCTTACACAGGTTCCCCCGCACCTCAAGTGTGCCTTCGTCCACGGGGCCATCATCTGAAAACTCGGAGGTAGGATCTGGAACAGCAAGCACACAAACCCAGGTCAGGAACCCGCCCCGTTCCATCACAAAGGGGCGTCCAAAAGAGATAAGATACAAATCGGGATTGGAGATTCAAGCAAAGCACAAGAAAAAAAGAAAGGGACATGCAATCCATAAAGCAACATTGGAGCACTGTGACTTGGTGGTTGGTGACATTTTTTGCAAGCTAGATGTTCTAAAATTTGTAAAAATGGGAGAATGACTCTTGAGGGGAATCAGAATTGAAAGGAAATGCCATGAATCAATGACTGCAGTTGCCACGTGTGTGGTACTGAATTTGCCATGTTATTTCAACTGAATCTGCCGTGCCTTTTCTACTGAATCTGCCATGTTATTTCAACTGAATCTGCCATGCCTGTTCTACTGAATCTGCCATGCCTTTTCTACTGAATCTGCCATGTTAGTTCTACTGAATATGCCATGTTATTTATACTGAGTCTGCCATCGCGTAGATTTCCGTGTTCAGTCAACACATTTTAGTCCACACATATTGTATTGTGTGCAAAAACTATGGAAAACAAGTTGAAACGATCACGTGCAAAAACCGTAAGGTTACGGCTGCGTACAAACTACCATGCTAGCCGATACAGTTAACAGTGCAAAAAACCCAAAAAGCCAAACGAGAAAGAACGATAACTTTCACTAACCATGACTGATCAACTACATTTGCCATGTTTTCAGACATCAAGGACGCATTCAAAACACCAAACTGGTACTACCAACCCACAAACGCATAATAATACTGAAAACACATAAACGTATCTGCTGTCACACCTAAGTAGGTTCACATCCACACATATATTACAAACTATTCAAATGTCGCTCACACGCCACCACTATATACTAGGCTACGGGGAGATGCAGTCATAGCATATTACACGGACATAGTTTTGAAAGAACAAGGTAATACCTTACATTCCTCGGCAACAGAATGTAAGGTAGGCGTTCGGTGTGGAGCACCACGTGATCACTTGTACTTCTTGGTGGCTTTCTTGACAGCTTCCTCTATAAAGTCTCGTGCATTGGACCGCGTGTTGAAATCTTCATTCATCAACCAGTTCCATGTGTAAATTTTGCGGAGCTCGACGACCATTGCAGCTGTGACGACAGGGACCCGTCGACCTTCCCACTTTGCAAGGTATTCCAACGTGTGAAAGCCACAGTCGTGCCTATACAACAAAAGAATCAGGTGAACTCACGAGAACAGAGAAAAATCGTAAACTTCAATTCAGATGTGACAAAGAGGGTTAGCATTGGTGTACAGGACACATGAAGAAAAGATAGTAATTAGCGGTTTCCTTGCTTCGTAGTCGCCATGTACTCGATTGGAAAATGTCTGATCTGGACCTTTGAGTTTTCGTAGTGACGGTTCCATGTCTCTTTGAGGTTGTTGATGAAGTATTCAGTATGCGTAGTAAGGTCTGCATCAGCTTCTGAACGCATTGAATCAAGCACCTCAAAACGTTGGTTCTTCAGGTCAAGGCAAATCGCGTAGTGGTGACCACACTTGTCATGTGGGTCCTGTGGTGCAAGCTCCTGGAACATGGGGAACAATACCTGCAAGTAAAATGAAGGAAAGAAAAAGCAGAGTTCACATCAAGAACAGAAATGATGTAGTTGGAAAAATGATGTGTAAAGATATCACCGGTTGCACTAAGAGGCACGTGAATGACATAAAGCAGCAAGTGTCCAAAAGTAAACCCACATAGAATATTTAGTTACAGTGTGTAATTAAAAGAAGTTGCCATCCATGTATGAACAAATTTGCCCTGTATTTTAGTTTGAAGTTGCCACATAGGTTGTATTAAGAAGCAAATCAAACTCATTTTACATGGCAGCTATTGCCACATGAAACAGCTGTCACAAAATAGGGTGTAGCCCACATGTGAAGCGTAGCTACTGGCAAAACATACCATGGAAGGAATACTCACACATTTCTTCATTGTGAGCTTGAAATCACCATGCGCAGCAAAATGCTTCCTCAGGATTTTGTGGTGGAAGTCACCATCCCATATTTTGCAGGTCACACTGTACTGCATGATTGTTTTGTCGGGAGACATGTCCATATGCCTGTTGATGAAGTCAATCCCACATGCAACTACATTCTTCGACATTTTACCGAGTGGCCTCACAGACTCGGCAAGATCACCCAGGTCAACGTATGTCGCATCGCGTTGTATGATCTTGGTTCTGTCCAAACATGAGCTGTATGAAAATGATATAACATGAAAGAATCATGTCTACTAAGTAAAAAAACGTAAACAGAGCATATCTAGAATAGCAAAAGGAAGAAAAGTAAAAAGAGGAAAGAAAATGAGAGGTTATGTGGTGTGGTCATTACGCTTTCAGCTCCTTCATGTGCTTGCTATTGGACCTCGCATTTCCAAATTGTTTGACAATATCGTACAGCTGGTTCTGATCCTTCGTGGCCTTGACTTCTGGCTCATAGTCATCCGCGGGTGGTGCGTGAACTACCCTATGCTGTCTCACAGAACCAGGGGTGGCACTTCTAACGGTATCCTCAGATACCGACTCAGCGGGCACGTTAGAACTTGATTGCCCCTGACCTCGTGAGGACCTCCTCTGCAATGCTGCCTCCTCAATCCTGCGGTAAGCTTCATCAAGTGACGGCGTAATCTCCTTAGGGGTGGTTGCAATGATCAAAAAAGTGGGTTAGGATACCTGGGAAATAAAACAAGTTTAGTGCGCAAAGAAACGGTGTAGAATGTGAAATGTATGTGCGTAAGGTAGGGAGTTGCCGTGTGGAGGCAACTCCAGTTGCCATGTGTGGTGCACTGTGGTTGCCATGTGGCAACAACTACAGTTGCCATGTGGGTTGAACTGTAGTTGCCATGTTGTGGAATGTATGTGCATAAAGTAGGGAGTTGCCGTGTGGAGGCAACTCCAGTTGCCATGTGTGGTGCACTGTAGTTTCCATGTGGCAACAACTACAGTTGCCATGTGGGTTGAACTGCAGTTGCCATGTTGTATCAACTCCAGTTGCCATGTGCTTGCCGAATGGAAAATGCAACATGGCAACAAAATGTAGCTGACATTGTGCAGCAAAAATCCAGTTGCCATGTCATCAGATAACATTTGCCATCACCAGTGAGAAGCCAAAAAAAGGCTTGGGACAAAATTCAGACTAGAAAAATGTGTACAACAAAATGATAAACGCATAAAAAGTGTACCTTGCACAATCGGCTCTGCAAACTTCACAGCCTTCCTGCCCTCATCCATTGGCTGCGCCATCATTGGGGCTATGCCTGCCGGGAAAGCAAAGGCAACTGGCACAGGATCTTGCACCACTGGTTCATCTTGAGCGATGATGCCAAGGCTAAAGCTCAGTGGGGTGAAGGCCATTGGGTGCCTCTCCTGCCTACTAGCCGGACCACGAACAACTTGCTGGGCAGAATCCAGGGGTGAAAGATCAACAAACATTTCTGCCTCGTCTACTGCAGAATCATCAGCCTTATTAGTAGGGCGGGGCATGTGGTCAGCAGTATCAGTCGCAACTTTCTTGCCAATCTTCTTGTTTGGGCTGTAGGGGACACCAATGTTGACTGGGAGCTTAGAAGTGCATAGATTTAAGTTGGGGTTCTCCACGGCGGGTAAAGACGCAGTCTGCTCCGGACGTTCACCTCCGTCAGTCGTGCCCGACTTGCCACCTGGGTCAGTTGTACTCCGGTCTTCCGTTTTCTCCATAACATTGCTTTTGGCAGGTGGTGGGAACAGTGTGGACACAGACACGTAACCAGAGTCATCTCTGCTGCTTCTAGCTACAGCTGGTGCGTTGGGTATATCTGCAGATTGCTTGCGGGGGCTACTACGCCTAGGTGGAAGACCAGCTCGCGAAACGGTCACCTTAGCAACCTTTGGAACACCAGAAGCTGGAGCTGTTGTGCCAAGACTCTCACCTGTGGATGGCATATCAATCTGAACTGTCGCCTCAGCCCCTTCTTTCGTGGACGCAGAAGTGCCACCACCCACGCGCTTGGAATCCGTATCAGATGAGCAGGAATCTTCCTTGCTTAGGTTGATCTCGGGGGCGTCCACTTCAACACTTGCTGATCGGGTGGCATGGCTCACAGCAGCATCCTTCATTGCCAGCAGAGTGGGCAATATCTCAGCAGTCCTAGCAGATATTGACTCATCACTCCCAGATGTACGGATGCCTGTTGTTGTAGCCTGCACATCTGCAACCGGCGGAGATGGTCGACCGCTTGCATCAGAGCTAGTGGGAACTATGGACGGTGCAGCAGCAGCTTTGTCGACTCGCGCCTCATGAGATTCTGAGTTGCCACCTGTCAACAGCTTTGAGTGTATGCGTTCAAGTGGGTCTCTGGGGTTCTGCTTGGTCACGCGTGTGGTAGTCTTCTTCACCCTGCAAAAAAGCACGTGAACAGTGTTAAAAATTAAACAAAATAGTTGCCATGGTAGCCATCTTGAAAAATGAAAAAATGTGTGATGTGCCAGAGCTGCCATTTCAGAACTAGGTATGGATGAGCACACAAGACAATGTAGGGGGGTGGAAGCCAGTGGAAAGTTGGTAGTTGCCATATAGGTGGAATAAGAATTGCCATGTGGCCTAGTTAGCAGTTGCCATGCAGAACAAGCAGGAATTGCCATGCAGAAAAAAAGATCATGGGAAAACAGCAGTTGCCATGTGGGACTGATGGCAGTAGCCCATGTGGCAAGCTGGACAGCTGCATTGAAAAGCAAAAATATAGCACTATGACATGAAAGAACAGGGATAACCTACTTCTTGACTGTCTTCCTCAAGTCTACCAACACGACAGGATCCCCGGTGTTGGACGTCGACGTACGAGGAGGTGACCTAGTGGAAGGGGTCTCACCAGCAATGGGGGCACCCTTGTTCAATCGAGCAGAAACACGGGTTGGCGTTGGTGCTTGTTTCTTCATAACTGCTCGTCCACCAGCTGTCGCCTCACTGCACGTATAAAAAAATGACAAAAAGGTACCAAGTGTCAAACACGAAAATCATTGCCACGCTTAGCAAACAAATGGAAAAAAGGGGCCAGTCTGTTCAAAAGGAGAGACAAACAAGACACTAAAAATAGATGTCGAACCTCCTCCTAGCAGCTAAGGGATCGGTCCTAGACCTCTTGCCAAGAGAGCCCTGCCCAACATCCTCTGGAGCCCTCCCCCTCTTTGAGGGCGACACCCCCTTGTCTCTCGCAGCGGTCTGTTCTTTGACTTTCTCCGGTGGGGGACATCTGGTGAAGCCTTGCCCTTCTTACCACCTGCACGAACTTCAACATGTTCATCATCGTATGTGTCATGTTGCACGTTCTCCATGTCATCATCATCGTCCTTGTCGAGAGAAGCATCTCCATCTAGTTCATCTTGCGTGTCAGGAAGCTCCTGGGAGCTGTTGTAGTCGTACCGGCCACGGCAACCAGTTGGCCGATGGGTTTGTTCTGCAACAAATGGAGTGAACTGCCTCGCAACCGCGTCGCTGTCAGAGCCATTAAGGGACGTCCAACCCTCAACCAACTTCCCGAGCAAGCCGGTCATTCTGGAAGCAAACTGCCCAATTAGATGCTCCACAGGTGCCCTCGCCTGTGCACGAAACAAGAAGCAACAGTAACCAACCATATTGGACTCATGTGCACACGATCAAATAAAGCAAAACAACCATAGAGATATATCAAAAAAAGAAGAAGAGAAAAACAATTTGAGAAAACAAAATAAAAATCCTTGATTACCTCAGCAGGACAAGACGGAGCTGAGTGCATGTCCATCCACTTGCCAAAGTTTTGAGGCCCACCAAACACGCTGTAGTCTATAGCATGCTTGGCCATCAGCTAGAAATCATCAAAAACAGCTAGGGATGTAAGAGAGAAAATAAGGAACACTAACTAACAGCTCATGTATTGCAAAAAAGAGGGAGATAATAGAAGTTTCAACACTGATGGCGGAGTTGCCGTGTGGCGTCAGACATGGATGCCATGTGCAGACAGCCATGGCTAACAAGGGTATTCATATCTTGGTAGCCACAGACGGTTGCCGTATGCGGATTTTTTTCATATGTTATGCAGCATCGAAATTGAAGAATGTCGTGCAAAGAAAGGAGGCAGAACTAACCTGCAATTTCCCGTATTTCTTATCAGTTATCTTGTCTGTGGCAAGCACAGCCTTGACAGCATCGTACGTCCACGCAGAGACAGCAAACTTATGTGGAGGTGGCGGACCTCCTATCCCAGTAAAGTCAACGGTGGACAGATCAAGACGATCGACGTACATCAGCTGGTGTACACAATAAAAAGGAAAAATATGTCAGTTGCCATCATGCTATGTTGAAAAAGAAGCTAATGTATATTCCTTCAGTCATCAAGTTGATGGGGATTAAGAAAAAAAGAGTTGCCATCTATCTGTGTTAGTTGCCATCATGATGTGATGGCAGTTGCCATATTGTTGTGATGATAGTTGCCACAAGGTCAACATCATGGTTGCCATGCATATTGTATGAACAGAGAGTGGATGTATGAAATGAATTTTTTTTTGTATGTTGTTGACAAATGATATTTCCTTGTAGGCAGCAACCACGGATGCCATGGATCAAATAGAAGTCGCCTTCACACGTAAACAAAAATCATATAAAAACAAATGAAAACAAAACGGGTTGCCATGCATTATCTTGTACGGTTCACACTTATCAACAACTGACATGTTGATTTGGGAAAACATTCAATGTGCTAAGAGTGTTTGCAAAGGAGTAGGGAAAAAATACCATTAAATGGAGTCGACAACCCTTCTGGTACATCTTGTTTGAGAATGCATCATGCAGGAAGTCCGCGATGAACGTACACCAATTCATGTTATTCACATCTTTCAGCTTCACCTAGACGACACAAATTTCAGGACAAGAAGTTGCCGCATCAGCATTCAAATGAAGGCATCAAAAAACTGGCAGTGACTAGCTTACAGATGACATCAGAATAAAAAAATTGAAGGAAGAAAGATGTAGAGATAGAGCATTCACCAGGATGGGGAAGCACTTGTTGCTTGGGCGAAGAGATGTGTTAGGCGCAAAAACAGCTGAGATCAGGTACATGAGTAGCTTCATCTTAAAAACCTCGACATGGGTTTTCATGCCCTCCAGCGAAATTGCCAGCACAGTCGTATTCGGCATGGATGCCATCCCAGGAAACAAACGGGCGAACAATGTTTCCTCAATCTTATTATTGACCTCATACGGGACTTTAATTTCTCCACGGGGCACACCCAAAGTGCAGAACACAAATTCTTCGTCCAACAGGAGTCTTCCACATCCCGGAATCACAAATTCCCTGGAGGCGGTGTCGTAAATCTCACCGAGCCAGTCGCATACAGGGTTCACTAGGTTCTTGCACCGAACATCCATCAGAGCCTGCATACCCATCTCAGCAGCAGCTCCCTTCTGCTCATCGGTAAATCCCTCGGTCAATATAGTCAGGCGTTCCTATGAAGCCCTGTTGCGATAACGTTCCTTCTTCTGCAAAACAGACAAATGATCATTTGTTGCCATGTTTTAGTATCATTAAAAGTTAGTTCCTAATAGACGATTGCAAACTAAATGTGACATTCAAAAACATATGGGGGTGGAAAAGTTACCTCATCGCCATCTTTTGTCTGTCCAGTTGCGCGATTCTGTTGCGGTAACTCCATGAAATCATCATCATCGTCTTGATGGTCGCCGCAAGCCATTGTGCTGAGATAAGAACAAATCAAAATGTCAGGGTGAAAATGAACTTGTGAATGAAGCAGTTGCCACCTAACAGAATGTACTTGCCACATGGGCTCAATTGAAAGTGGCAAATAGATTACGCAATATCATAGGAACACCGACACCCCTATGATTGTTCAACAAGAAAAGTGGCAACTAAACACATTGGCTTCATTTGAAAATGTACAGATCATAAGGCACTTACACAAATGTTCAAGTTGCCATGTTAGCACAAGACAGTACAAAGAAAGGAACACATCGTCCACTGCACAAACATATAATGTGGCAACTCACACGCTGTCCTCATAAAAAAATGAGTTGCCATATGTTCAAAGGCAAATGTACTAGGTTGAAATTGCCATGTTAAAATGGAAGACAATTCAAAAAGTGCTGAAAACATCCACTAAACAACCTGTAATGTGGCAATTCACACACTGGCCTCATATTAAAACTGAGTTGCCATGTAATACAGCCAAATATGTTCAGATATCACTAATCAGCATGGCAAAACACAAATTGGGTCTATAGTACAGTGAAGTTGCCACATTATCCTGCCTACAGCATGGCAACAGCCATAGTGTGTTCACAAAAATAGTTGCCACATGGAAAGCATATTTGTGGCAACTGACACATTTGATCAGGAAATTAGTTGTCATCCATTGCAGATAGTTGCTGAAAACTGCCATGGCTGCTTTTATACTACACTTTGCAGCATGGCAACAGCCATAGTGTGGTCACAAAAATAGTTGCCACATGGAAAGCATATTTGTGGCAACTGACACAGTTGATCGGGAAATTAGTTGCCATCCATTGCAGATAGTTGCTGAAACTGCCATGGCTGCCTTTATACTACACTTTGAAATACAACTACCTAGATCTAGGGTTCATTGGCAACTATCATAACCTCAAATTCAACAACGAAAAACTTCCCTCACTGATCGCAAATAGCATTTCGATGCAATACATACCTAACAACTAGAAAAACGCCGGCTCAATCGCAAGGCAGAACCAGGATGTGGCTGCGGACAGGCCGAGTCACACCGGCATGACTGCCACTGCGGCGGCGATGAAACTGCGCAATGCCACCCAAAACGGCAAGCACGGGACTCCGCCGCCGACGGGAACGCCGGAGCACCGCGTATCCGCCGGAATCTCGATGAATCTCGAGCGGAACATTATCCATGGAGGAGAGGGGGAATGTAGGCAAGGAAGGTGAGCGTGGGAAGGAGCGTTGCCTTCAATCTGCAGGCACTCCGACGAAGACGCTCCGGTCCGGCGAGTCCCACCAACGGCCGCGAATGTCGTCGACTCTTCCGCCTCCGCCGCCGCCTTCTCCTCTCGGCTTCTCTTCCAATCGAATGAACTGCGGGGTGGGTTGGTTGAGTAATGAAGTGGAGCGAGTAAATGGAACCGCGAGGGGAGGGGGGCGAAGTGCGAGACGTGGTTGACGGCAACCGCAGTCGAGCGAGGCGTGCGGGCGCTAAGCAGTTCCACCACACGCCCCCGAGTGGCAACCGTTGACCGCGGAGAGGAAACCGGTGTGTGGGCGAGCTCTCTCACACACCACACACGCGAGTTGTCCTACGTGGCACACAAAATCAGCCAAAACGTGCAGAAATTGCTGAACGGCGATGGAGGCATGTGGGTGAGTTGGCTAACGCCCACACGTGTGGGCGTTAGTGTTTTGGGAATTTAAGAGGGAGTTACAGCATAAATAGTCGGGCGTCTTAAATCCGCCTCATACGTTCAGGCAGGCCGCTCGGTCACTGACCGGTCATGTTTTTCTGACCAGCCCCTTCAAACGGGCCAAAAACGCCTGGGCTGATCGCCACCGCTCATATCCAGCCCAAATAAGGGGCGGATATGGGGCGCTCAGGCATGCCCGTCATGTAGGACTCACGAAGGGGTCCCACGCAGACTCGCCCGAAAACCCGGTGGTCCGACAGACGCCTCCTCCGTTGCCGCGGTGTGAAAGCCGCGTGGCGCCGCTTCGGCTCGCCGCCTGAGAGCAAATCCGCCTATTTAACTCGGTCGAAGTCCCGCAACCCTAGTCCATCCACCTCCCCCCTCTCCGTGCCGCCGGTCCGAGCCCATCCACCTCCTCCCTCTCCCGCTTCGACGCTCTGCCCACGCTCCGGTGGTCCGCCATGGTCCGGAGTAAGATAACCTACTACGCAATGCTCACGCCGGAGCGCCGCGCCAAGATCCAGCAGGAGATCCGGGCAAGACAAGCCGCGCGCACAGCCCGCATCGTTGTCGGGCTGCTTCCGGACTCGCGCGGAGATGGAGGAGGAGGAGGAGCAGCTGAGGGAAGAGGAGGACAAGAAGCTGGCTCTGATGGAGGTGAAGGAGGCGGAGGAGATGGAGCAGCAGCTACCGGGATTCAACATGGAGCAGGCGGAGGCGGACTTCGCCGCCGCCCAGTCCGACGAGATGGCGGAGCAGCAGGCCATCCTGGAGTCCATCCAGGATGAGGCCTATGTGGAGGCCAACCGGGCGTTCCTCCAACGGGAGCAGGCGGCTGATACGTCTCCGTCGTATCTAATTTTCCTAAAACTTTTGCTCTTGTTTTGGACTCTAATTTGCATGATTTGAATGAAACTAATCCGGACTGACGTTGTTTTCAGCAGAACTACCATGGTGTTGTTTTTGTGCAGAAATAAAAGTTCTCGGAATGGAACGAAACTTTTTGGAGAATCTTTATACAATAAAAGAAAAATAGAGGTCTTGCACCGTAGAGGTGAAAGGTAGGCGCCCAAACTCCGCCAGCCGGCTCCCGCATATCGGCGGCCTGAAGCGTAAGAGGCAAAGCTCGCGGAAATGCTCCCATGGGGGCATGCGGCCCTCGTCCTGCTCGAGGGCGTAATACCATGTCTGTGCGGCGCCCTGCTACCTCTTGAGCTTGCGTTGGTTTTTCCCTTGAAGGGGAAAGGGTGATGCAGCAAAGTAGAGTAAGTATTTCCCTCGGCTTTTGAGAACCAAGGTATCAATCCAGTAGGAGACAACACGCAAGCCACCGAATACCTGCACAAATAAACACCAACTTGCACCCAACGCGACAAAAGGGTTGTCAATTCCTTCACGGTTATTTGTAAAGTGAGATCTGATATAGATGGATAAACAGTAAAGTAATATTTTTGGTATTTTTGGTTTATGGAACGGAAAGTAAAAGATTGCAAGGGCAGTAAATAAGAAACTAAAATTCTAGATAGAAAACCTATATGATGAAAAGTAGACCAGGGGACCATAGGTTTCACTAGAGGCTTCTCTCAAGATAGAAAATATTACGGTGGGTGAACAAATTATTGCCGAGCAATTGACAGAAAAGTGCAAAGTTATGACGATATCTAAGGCAATGATCATGAATATAGGCATCACGTCCGTGTCAAGTAGACCGAAATGATTCTGCATCTACTACTATTACTCCACACATCGACCGACTCCTGCCTGCATCTAGAGTATTAGTTCATAATAATAGAGTAACGCAGTAAGAAAGATGACATTGTGTACTGGAATTAACTCAAGCAATATGATGAAAACTCCATCTTTTTATCCTCGATGGCAACAATACAATACGTGTCGGTTCCCCTTGCGTCACAAGGATCGAGCACCGCAAGATTTAACCCAAAGCTAAGCACTTCTCCCATTGCAAGAAAAACCAATCTAGTTAGCCAAACCAAATCGATAGTTCGAAGAGACTTGCAAATATATCAAATCATGCATATAAGAATTCAGAGGAGATTCAAATAATATTCATAGACGAGCTGATCATAAATCCACAATTCATCGGATCTCGGCAAACTCACCGCAAAAAAGTATTACATCGAATAGATCTCCAAGAACATCGAGGAGAATATGGTATTGAGAATCAAAGAGAGAGAAGAAGCCATCTAGCTACTAGCTATGGACCCATAGGTCTGTGGTAAACTACTCACGCTTCATCGGAGAGGCAATGGTGTTGATGTAGAAGCCCTCCGTGATCGAATCCCCCTCCGGCAGGACGCCGGAAAAGGCCCCTAGATGGGATCTCACGGGTACAGGAAGTTGCGGCGGTGGAAAAGTGGTTTCGTCGCTTCCCTGAAAGGTTTTGGGATATTTGAGAATATATAGGCGGGTGAGATCCACGGTGAGATACCTGAGGGGCGTGAGCAGCGGTGAGCAGGAGAAGTGAGGCCCGGCGACGGCGGCGGCGGTGGCGACGATGGTGATACATCAACAAGCTCAGGCGGCGGGGTCAACAACCGGATGAGGAACAGTAGGGTAAACAAGAACACTGCTTTTTTTAGCGGTACAAGAACACTGCTATACACACGACAGACCAATGCAAAGTAGAGTAGAGACTAGAGTGGGCTTCAACCTTCCTTCCCTTTTTTTTAAGGTTCCTTCCCTTTTCTTATTACTACCAAAACGGCTAGTGCGTTGCAACCACATTTTGCTACATCACCGAGATACACTATCACTTTCATTTTCATGAAATCATGAACAACTTTTTAAAATCGTGAACATTTTTTAAACCAGTAAACATATCTGAAACTATGAACATTTTTACAGGTTTTCGAATATCTTCTAAAATCATGAATATTTTTTGAATTCATGGATATTTTATACTATTTGCAAAAAAAATATTGTAAACATTTTTTAAAATATTTTTCTTGAATAGGCAAACATTTCTAGGACATATATTTTTGGAAATTGTTTGGTAGAATTCTTTTAAAAAATTCATGAATACTTTTTCGATTCAAGGAATTTTTTTTAATGCATGAACATTTTTTGAATCAGAAAACATTCTATGAATCAATAAATTATTTTGTGTGTCATCAACAGTTTTTGAATTTGTAGGATATTTTTCATTCATGAACATTTTTTGAATTTTTGAAATTTTGTTCAATTTAATTAACATTTTTAATACACAATTTTTTAAAAAAATTCATGAACATTTTTTTATTTCCTGAATAGTTTTTGATATGGAAACATTTTTTAAAAACCGTGAACATTTTCTGGATCCATAAACATTTATGAAATATTAAACATTTCATTTCAAAATTCACATTTTTATAGTTTCTGTATATTTTTTTTAAAATTCCCAAATTATTTAAAGTAGAAAAAACAAAAATAAAAAAATAAAAAACGAAATTTAAAAAATAGGCTGCCCGAACATGGGCCTGCCAAAACAGGCGCGCGTAGAGCGCAATATAGAAGGTTCCTACTGTATGGGCCGGCCCAGGCGGGGATTCCCCTGTGTGATACATTTTTTATCACTTATAGATGGCATCGATGGGTAATATTTTGCAACTTTGAGGGTAATTTCAATAATATACCACCAGAAGTAATAGCCCCTTTATTATTAGGTGTGGACTAAAAGAAAAGTCATCGACCTGATAATTATTATTAAGGAAAATAATAGGCAGTAAAATACAAAGACGCTGTGTTAGTGTCGGCCCAGCAGAGTGCTTTCGCTGTTGGTGTTCTTTCCGGTTTGATGTACAACGACTACTAAAGAATATAATTAATTAAAAATCATACTAGCTTTCTACTTCCTTTGATTGTACGCAGCAGTAAAGTGCAAAGACAATTGAATGTAGAACCAACGCTGAAGGAAAGGGTCACCTTCAAACGCTCTCTCCATACCAGGCTTTAAAGATTGCAATAGTCACTCGCTGCATATTGGTTGGAACATCACTCACGTAGCACCTTGCAATGCATCACCACCGTCCAAAGAGTTGGAGAAACTGGACCATCATGCAGAACAACACGATAAAATGTGTCAAAGTCGCCGCACCAATAGTCAGTCAATTGCTCTCGTTGATAGACACATCAACTGCCAAGATCCGAAGAGAGCCCACATATCTAGCGACACAAATTCTCACAGACCCTTCATCGACGCCGAGTCAGATGTCGTGTAGATATATAGGGAAATGCTCGAGAGACCTTATTCCAACATGCGGTCGCCGCTGCCACCCTGTCGAATCGATGCTAGCAGGAAAACAAAACCTAAGGAAAAGAAAAACATAACGGAGTGTCCCCCACTCCTTTTGCCAACGACGAGGCAACCAGACAGCGGAAAGGAGGGAGACCAAGGTGGCAGTGTGGAGGAGACGCAACTGCTAGGGTTTTCTTGGTTGGAGTCGGTTACTATCGGTTCCTTATCCTATTTCAGGTGCATCCACCTTTAGTGCACGTGGGATATAGCCGGTTCTAAAAAACTGAAACAACAACATTTGAATACACTTTCCCTCTTGTCGGGTTTTTTCCTTCTCTCGATGTCTTCGCTAGCGTAGAGCTTTCTCTCCTCCTATTCATCGATCCTCACCATGACTTTTGCTTGGGTTGATCTAGGGGCAATCTCTACACTGATGCCCAGCCTTGGTGATACGTGGCGGCGACAGGGTTCAAGGAGTTTCTCCGAGTAGATTGATTACTGTTCTGATGATCAGCGATCCATCAGATTTTTCATCAGGTAAGAGGGGATGGATGATCTTGAGGGTATGGTGGAAGGATTGGGTCTCTTGGAGGAAGACATCGACGATGTTGTGTTCGAGAGGGGAGTGACGGTATCCCATGTTTTGGAAATTTTGAACTTTTTTGAAAATTGTGAACCTGCAGAATATGGTGCTCTTCAAGCCCGACTGGGTTATGCGCACGGACATCGATGCTGGGGATGATCTGTCCAAGTACATGAACAATGCCACCAAGTGGAACAACGACTTCGCCACTGCCATGGTCAAGCTCCCGCCCGAGGATACTCGTTTCGAGATAAGGAAGAACCACAGAGTCACGAACCAAAACTACTATAAATAGAAGTTCACTTAAATCGATTGGTATTACCCTGAAAAAGAAATAAAACAGAATAACAACTAAAATAAAATCAAAATAATAAAGTTCTCTAATAAAGAACGAATTAGTGGTTTTACCCTTTAAGAAGAAAGATAATGGAAAACAAACTTAACAATACTCGCACGCACTCTTTGCACTGAAATTGCACTTTTTGTAATATGCAATTAATAAACATATAATAGTGCAATTTCCACTCTAGTGTAATATACGTACATATTGCATAATACATGTGTGTATACTTACACAGATACAAAATGATGTTCTCTAAGAAAGAATGAATTACTGGCACTGGTAAATTTACAAATCAATTCTAGTTTTATTAATAATATGCAAGCATAAGCACATAATAGTGGAAATTTTGCAAAAAGAAAAGTTTTCTAGGAAGGAATGTATTAGTGGCATTGGTATTACCTTTAAAAAGTAAAGAAAAATGTAAATTAAAACAATATTGAAAAATGTTTTTTTCTAAACAAGAACGAATTAGTGCCATTTGTATTACCCTTGAAGTAGAAAAAAAATTGCACACAACTGTGTACTGAAATTGCAGTTTTTATAACATGCAAAGAATAAGCATATAATAGTGCAGTTTTTGCACTCTAAATAACTTACACACATATTATATGGTACTTGCTTGAATACATTTACAATCACCAAACACCCTAAATATACCCATAAAGAAAATGGAAATGACTAAAACGAATAAAAAGAAAAAATCCAATGAATAACGGGCTTCAAGCCCAATAAAAATCAACTGAACTCAAACAGAGGCAAGTCAGAAATTCCACACAATAACCTTGACATAACACGAGAAAAAAACATGAATCTTAATAAAGGAATAAACGGTGAGAAAATTTACTTACACAAATTTTCTACTCCCTGTGTCAAAAAACGCGTTACATTATGAGACGGAGGGAGTAGAACAGAGGCAACTTACATATAGCTAAAGTGAGTCCTAGCTAAATGTTCTTTTCTATAACGGCTCGAGACGAGCCTAACTTTGAATTTGAAAATCCAACAACTAGCTAGAAATTACAACAAACAACATGCAACCAGCTAGAAATTACAACAAACAACACGCAACACAACAACGAGCGAATCATACAAAGGAGCTAAGGGCATCTATCCCGCAAATTTTCTCACTCCTCCATCCGCAGACAGGGGGGCCAGTCCGCAGACACGGATGCAGGAGGACGCCATCCAACCGTAGCCACTGATGACCCACAAGTATAGGGGATCTATCATAGTCCTTTCGATAAGTAAGAGTGTCGAACCCAACGAGGAGCAGAAGGAAATGACAAGCGGTTTTCAGTAAGGTTTTCTCTGCAAGCACTGAAATTATCGGTAACAGATAGTTTTGTGATAAGGTAATTTGTAACGGGTAACGAGTAATGAAAGTGAATAAGGTGCAGCAAGATGGCCCAATCCTTTTTGTAGCAAAGGACAAGCCTGAACAAACTCTTATACAGAGAAAAGCGCTCCCGAGGACACATGGGAATTATCGTCAAGCTAGTTTTCATCACGCTCATATGATTCGCGTTCGTTACTTTGATAATTTGATATGTGGGTGGACCGGTGCTTGGGTACTGCCCTTCCTTGGACAAGCATCCCACTTATGATTAACCCCTATTGCAAGCATCCGCAACTATAAACGAAGTATTAAGGTAAACCTAACCATAGCATGAAACATATGGATCCAAGTGAGCCCCTTACGAAGCAACTCATAAACTAGGGTTTAAGCTTCTGTCACTCTAGCAACCCATCATCTACTTATTACTTCCCAATGCCTTCCTCTAGGCCCAAACAATGGTGAAGTGTCATGTAGTCGACGTTCACATAACACCACTAGAGGAGAGACAACATACATCTCATCAAAATATCGAACGAATACCAAATTCACATGACTACTTATAACAAGACTTCTCCCATGTCCTCAGGAACAAACATAACTACTCACAAATCATATTCATGTTCATAATCAGAGGAGTATTAATATGCATAAAGGATCTGAACATATGATCTTCCACCAAATAAACCAACTAGCATCAACTACAAGGAGTAATCAACACTACTAGCAACCCACAGGTACCAATCTGAGGTTTTGGGACAAAGATTGGATACAAGAGATGAACTAGGGTTTGAGATGAGATGGTGTTGGTGAAGATGCCGATGGAGATTGACCCCCTCCCAATGAGAGGATCGTTGGCGATGACGATGGCGATGATTTCCCCCTCCCGGAGGGATGTTTCCCCGACAGAACAGCTCCGCCGGAGCCCTAGATTGGTTCCGCCAAGGTTCCGCCTTGTGGTGGCGGTGTTTCGTCCTGAAAGCTTGCTTGTGATTTCCAGGGTAAAAGACTTCATATAGCAGAAGATGGGCCCCGGAGGCCTGCCAGGGCGCCCCCACCCTCGTGGCCAGGGTGTGGGCCCCCTCTGGTTGATTCTTTCTCCAGTATTATTATATATTCCAAAACTTGCCTCCGTGAAGTTTCAGGACTTTTGGAGTTGTGCGGAATAGGTCTGTAATATTTGCTCCTTTTCCAGCCAAGAATTCCGGCTACCGGCATTCTCCCTCTTCATGTAAACCTTGTAAGATAAGAGAGAAAAGGCATAAGTATTGTGACATAATGTGTAATAACAGCCCATAATGCAATAAATATCGATATTAAAGCATGATGCAAAATGGACGTATCAACTCCCCCAAGCTTAGACCTCGCTTTTCCTCAAGCGGAAGTCGATAACGAAAAATATGTCCACATGTTTAGAGATAGAGGTGTCGATAAAATAAAATACAGACATGAGGGCATCATGATTACTCTTATAACAGCAACATAAATAGATATTGTCATATGATTTCTTATGCTCAAGTAATAATCTATTCACAATGTAAAGTGTGAATCAGAAACTTCATTGAGAACTAACAAACTATAATCTCGGTCATTGAAGCAATCGCAATTTATCATAACATCGGAAAGAGTCAATATAAGAGCTTTTCAGCAAGTCCACATACTCAACTATCATTTAGTCTTTCACAATTGCTAACACTCACGCAATACTTATGGGTATGGAGTTTTAATCGGACACAAATAAAGATAGGGGCTTGTAGTGTTGCCTACCAACCTTTTACCTCAAGGGTAATGTCAACAATAATAGTTCATGCTAACTTATATCCAATTGGATATATATATCAGGATCTTTCCAACACAAGGTGCTTGCCAAAGGATAAAATGTAAAAAGGAAAGGTGAAGATCACCATGACTCTTGCATAGGGTATAAGACAAAAGTAAAAGATAGGCCCTTCACAGAGGGAAGCAGAGGTTGTCATGTGCTTTTATGGTTGGATGCACGAAATCTTAATGCAAAAGAACATCACTTTATATTGCCACTTGTGATATGGACCTTTATTATGCAGTCCGTCGCTTTTATTTCTTCCACATCACAAGATCGTATAAAGCTTGTTTTCTCCACACTAACAAATCATACATATTTAGAGAGCAATTTTTATTGCATGCAACAATGACAACTTACTTGAAGGATCTTACTCAATCCATAGGTAGGTATGGTGGACTCTCATGGCAAAACTGGGTTTAAGGATATTCGGAAGCACAAGTAGTATCTCTACTTGGTGCAAAGAATCTAGCTAGCATGAGGGAGAAAGGCAAGCTCAACATGTTGGATGATCCATGACAATATACTTTATTTCGGATATAAGAAAACATAACCCATTATGTTGTCTTCCTTGTCCAACATCAACCCTTTAGCATGTCATATTTTAATGAGTGCTCACAATCATAAAAGATGTCCAAGATAGTATATTTATATGTGAAAACCTCTCTTTCTTTATTACTTCCTATTAATTGCAACGATGACCAAAACTATGTTTGTCAACTCTCAACAACTTTTATTCATCATACTCTTTATATGTGAAGTCATTACTCTCCATAAGATCAATATGATCTCTTTATTCTCTCTTTTTCTTTTATTCCCTCACGATCATAGCAAGATAATCAAGCCCTTGACTCAACACTAATCTTTATTATATATATAGCTCACAGACTCGATTACATAGAAGGATCGTAAGACAAAACTCAAAACTAAATCATACTAAAACTTTTATTCTACTAGATCAAGATATTACCAAAAGGATCGAACTAAGAAAAAGGTAAAGATAGGAGTGTGATGGTGATACGATACCAGGGCACCTCCCCCAAGCTTGGTAGTTTGCCAAGGGGAGTGCCCATACCCATGTGATTATCGCTCTCTCTTTGGAGGTGGTGATGTGATATTCTTGGCGATGATGCCCCTCAGGATATGATTCTCTTCCTCGAGCTTATTGACTTGTTGCTTGAGGTCCATTATTTCCTTACGGAGCTTACCCGTGACGGCTAAAGCTCCTTTCACCCATGGATGTTGCATAGCTGTGGGAGAACAAGTAACACTCTTTTTCATATTTTCATAAGAGAGAAATTTAACGTTGAAGGGGATGACCGAGTTTGGAATAGCTGAGCTCTGTAGTTCCCCCATCGTGAATCCAACTCGAAAACGGGAAGTGACTTCTTGATCCTCCTCCATGGCATCTATCCTTTTCAAGTCGGCATCCATCTCTTCCTCCGCTGATGGCCCAAAGTGGTCAGCATCACTGTTTGCTCTTGGTCCTAGTGTCGGATTAGACACCCGGCTCTCCCCGACTGACTCTTGAGAAGACATCTTTCTCTAATCTGCGGCAGAAACAGCTCGAAACAAAAACAGAGGATATTTGCGTGGTACGGTGGTCAAAACCTTCAGGAGATTATATAATGAATTTTTACCGACTAAAAGGAGTATCGTGCAAGAAAACGGAGTCCGGAGAGCACACAAGGTGCCCACGAGGCAGGGGGCGCGCCCAGGGGTAGGGCGTGCCCTCCACCCTCGTGGACGCCTCGTGACCTTCCCGGACTACTTCTTATTTTCCTATTTTCTTAAATATTCAAAAACGGAGAAAAATTACCATTAGAACTGTTTTGGAGTCGGTTTACTTACCGTACCACATACCTATTCCTTTTCGGAGTCTGAAGCGTTCTGGAAAGTGTCCCTTATGTATTCCTCCGGGGTTACGGTTTCAATAACATTAGTTTCAACATTTATTGGATTACCTGAGATATAATGTTTGATTCTTTGGCCGTTCACCACTGATACGTCCATTTTGCATCATGCTTTTATATTGATATTTATTGCATTATGGGCTGTTATTACACATTATGTCACAATACTTATGCTTATTCTCTCTTATTTTATAAGGTTTACATGAAGAGGGAGAATGCCGGCAGCTGGAATTCTGGGCTGGAAAAGGAGCAAATATTAGAGACCTATTCTGCACAACTCCAAAAGTCCTGAAACTCCACGGAAGTTATTTTTGGAAATAATAAAAAATACTGAACGAAGAAAATACCAGAGGGGGCCCACACCCTGGCCACGAGGGTGGGGGCGCGCCCTACCCCCCTGGGCGCGCCCCCTGCCTCGTGGGCCCCCTGGTGGCCCTCCGGTGCCCATCTTCTTCTATATGAAGTCTTTCGTCCAAGAAAAAAATCATAAGCAAGCTTTCGGGACGAAACTCCGCCGCCACGAGGCGGAACCTTGGCGGTGTTGGGGATCGTTGCAGAAATTAAAAAATTTCTACGCATCACCAAGATCAATCTATGGAGAGACTAGCAACGAGAGAGAGGGGAGTGCATCTTCATACCCTTGAAGATCGCGACGCGGAAGCGTTACAAGAACGCGGATGAAGGAGTCATACTCGCAGCGATTCAGATCGCGGTTGATTCCGATCTAAGCGCCGAACAACGGCGCCTCCGCGTTCAACACACGTACAGCCCGGGGACGTCTCCTCCTTCTTGATCCAGCAAGGGGGAAGGAGAAGTTGGGGAAGAGCTCCGGCAGCACGACGGCGTGGTGGTGGAGCTTGCAGTTCTCCGGCAGGGCTTCGCCAAGCTCAACGGAGGAGGAGGGGTGTTGGAGAGGGGGAGGGCTGCGCCTTGGATGTGGTGCTGCTGACCTCCCTCCACCCCTCTATTTATAGGGCGAAGGGGGGAGGGGGCCGGCCCCTCTAGATGAGATCTAGAGGGGGGGCGGCGGCCAAGGGGAGGGGGCTTGCCCCCCAAGCCAAGGGGGGCGCCCCCTTTAGGGTCCCCCCCAACCCTAGGCGCATGGGCCCTAGGGGGGATGGCGCCCAACCCACTTAGGGGCTGGTTCCCTTCCACATACAGGCCATAGGGCCCTCCGGGGCAGGTGGACCCTCCCGGTGGACCCCCGGAACCCCTTCGGTGGTCCCGGTACAATACCGATAAACTCCCGAACACTTCCGGTGACCGTATGATGACTTCCCATATATAAATCTTCACCTCCGGACCATTCTGGAACTCCTCATGACGTTCGGGATCTCATCCGGGACTCCGAACAACATTTGGTAACTACATACTATTTCCCATCACCGAACCTTAAGTGTGTAGACCCTACGGGTTCGGGAATCAAGCAGACATGACTGAGACATCTCTCCGGCCAATAACCAACAGCGGGATCTGGATACCCATGTTGGCTCCCACATGTTCCACGATGATCTCATCGGATGAACCACGATGTCGGGGATTCAAATAATCCCGTATACAATTCCCTTTGTCTACCGGTATGATACTTGCCCGAGATTTGATCGTCGGTATCCCTATACCTTGTTCAATCTCGTTACCGGCAAGTCTCTTTACTCGTTCCGTAACACATCATCCCGTGATCAACTCCTTGGTCACATTGAGCTCGTTATGATGATGTCTTACCGAGTGGGCCCAGAGATACCTCTCCGTCACACGGAGTGACAAATCCTAGTCTCGATTCGTGCCAACTCAACAGACACTTTCGGAGATACCCGTAGTGTGCCTTTATAGCCACCCAGTTACGTTGTGATGTTTGGCACACCCAAAGCATTCCTACGGTATCCGGGAGTTGCACAATCTCATGGTCTAAGGAAATGATACTTGACATTAGAAAAGCTTTAGCAGACGAACTATACGATCTTGTGCTATGCTTAGGGTTGGGTCTTGTCCATCACATCATTCTCCTAATGATGGGATCCCGTTATCAACGACATCCAATGTCCATGGTCAGGAAACCGTAACCATCTATTGATCAACGAGCTAGTCAACTAGAGGCTCACTAGGGACATGTTGTGGTCTATGTATTCACACATGTATTACGATTTCCGGATAACACAATTATAGCATGAACAATAGACAATTATCATGAACAAGGAAATATAATAATAACCATTTTATTATTGCCTCTAGGGCATATTTCCAACAGTCTCCCACTTGCACTAGAGTCAATAATCTAGTTACATTGTGATGAATCGAACACCCATAGAGTTCTGGTGTTGATCATGTTTTGCTCGTGGAAGAGGTTTAGTCAACGGATCTGCGACATTCAGGTCCGTATGCACTTTACAAATATCTATGTCTCCATCTTGAACATTTTCACGAATGGAGTTGAAGCGACGCTTGATATGCCTGGTCTTCTTGTGAAACCTGGGCTCCTTGGCCAGGGCAATAGCTCCAGTGTTGTCACAGAAGAGAGCCATCGGGCCCGACGCATTGGGAATAACTCCTAGGTCGGTAATGAACTCCTTCATCCAGATTGCTTCATGTGCTGCCTCCGAGGCTGCCATGTACTCCGCTTCACATGTAGATCCCGCCACGACGCTTTGCTTGCAACTGCACCAGCTGACTGCCCCACCATTCAAAATATACACGTATCCGGTTTGTGACTTGGAGTCATCCAGATCTGTGTCGAAGCTAGCATCGACGTAACCCTTTACGACGAGCTCTTCGTCACCTCCATAAACGAGAAACATATCCTTAGTCCTTTTCAGGTACTTCAGGATATTCTTGACCGTTGTCCAGTGTTCCATGCCGGGATTACTTTGGTACCTTCCTACCAAACTTACGGCAAGGTTTACATCAGGTCTGGTACACAACATGGCATACATAATAGACCCTATGGCCGAGGCATAGGGGATGACACTCATCTTTTCTCTATCTTCTGCCGTGGTCGGGCATTGAGCCGTGCTCAATCTCACACCTTGCAATACAGGCAAGAACCCCTTCTTGGACTGATCCATATTGAACTTCTTCAATATCTTGTCAAGGTACGTGCTTTGTGAAAGACCAATGAGGCGTCTCGATCTATCTCTATAGATCTTGATGCCTAATATATAAGCAGCTTCTCCAAGGTCCTTCATTGAAAAACACTTATTCAAGTAGGCCTTTATGCTTTCCAAGAGTTCTATATCATTTCCCATCAATAGTATGTCATCCACATATAATATGAGAAATGCTACAGAGCTCCCACTCACTTTCTTGTAAACACAGGCTTCTCCATAAATCTGCTTAAACCCAAACGCTTTGATCATCTCATCAAAGCGAATGTTCCAACTCCGAGATGCTTGCACCAGCCCATAGATTGAGCGTTGGAGCTTGCATACCTTGTCAGCATTCTTAGGATCGACAAAACCTTCCGGCTGCATCATATACAATTCTTCCTTAAGGAAACCATTAAGGAATGCCGTTTTGACGTCCATTTGCCATATCTCATAATCATAGAATGCGGCAATTGCTAACATGATTCGGACGGACTTCAGCTTCGCTACGGGTGAGAAGGTCTCATCGTAGTCAACCCCTTGAACTTGTCGATAACCCTTAGCGACAAGCCGAGCTTTATAGATGGTCACATTGCCATCCGCGTCCGTCTTCTTCTTAAAGATCCATTTATTTTCTATGGCTCGCCGATCATCGGGCAAGTCTGTCAAAGTCCATACTTTGTTTTCATACATGGATCCTATCTCGGATTTCATGGCTTCAAGCCATTTGTTGGAATCTGGGCCCGCCATCGCTTCTTCATAGTTCGAAGGTTCACCGTTGTCTAACAACATTATTTCTAGGACAGGGTTGCCATACCATTCTGGTGTGGAACGTGTCCTTGTGGACCTACGAAGTTCAGTAGTAACTTGATCAGAAGTTCCTTGATCATCATCATTAACTTCCTCTCTAGTCAGTGCAGGCACCACAGAAACATTTTCTTGAGCTGCGCTACTTTCCGGTTCAAGAGGCAGTACTTCATCAAGTTCTACTTTCCTCCCACTTACTTCTTTCGAGAGAAACTCTTTCTCTAGAAAGGATCCATTCTTGGCAACAAAGATCTTGCCTTCGGATCTGAGGTAGAAGGTATACCCAATAGTTTCCTTAGGGTATCCTATGAAGACGCATCTTTCCAACTTGGGTTCGAGCTTTTCAGGTTGAAGTTTCTTGACATAAGCATCGCATCCCCAAACTTTCAGAAACGACAGCTTAGGTTTCTTCCCAAACCATAATTCATACGGTGTCGTCTCAACGGATTTTGACGGAGCCCTATTTAAAGTGAATGCGGCAGTCTCTAAAGCATAACCCCAAAATGATAGCGGTAGATCGGTAAGAGACATCATAGATCGCACCATATCTAATAGAGTGCGATTACGACGTTCGGACACACCATTACGCTGAGGTGTTCCAGGCGGCGTGAGTTGTGAAACAATTCCACATTTCCTTAAGTGCGTGCCAAATTCGTGACTCAAATATTCCCCTCCACGATCTGATCGTAAGAACTTTATTTTCCTGTCACGTTGATTCTCAACCTCACTCTGAAATTCCTTGAACTTTTCAAAGGTCTCAGACTTGTGTTTCATTAAGTAGACATACCCATATCTACTTAAGTCATCAGTGAGGGTGAGAACATAACGATAACCACCGCGAGCCTCAACGCTCATTGGACCGCACACATCAGTATGTATGATTTCCAATAAGTTGGTTGCTCGCTCCATTGTTCCGGAGAACGGAGTCTTGGTCATTTTGCCCATGAGGCATGGTTCGCACGTGTCAAATGATTCATAATCAAGAGACTCCAAAAGTCCATCTGCATGGAGTTTCTTCATGCGTTTGACACCAATGTGACCAAGGCGGCAGTGCCACAAGTATGTGGGACTATCATTATCAACCTTACATCTTTTGGCATTCACACTATGAATATGTGTAACATCACGTTCGAGATTAAATAAGAATAAACCATTGACCAGCGGGGCATGACCATAAAACATATCTCTCATATAAATAGAACAACCATTATTCTCAGATTTAAATGAGTAGCCATCTCGCATTAAGCGAGATCCAGATACAATGTTCATGCTCAAAGCTGGCACTAAATAACAATTATTGAGGTTTAAAACTAATCCCGTAGGTAAATGTAGAGGTAGCGTGCCGACGGCGATCACATCGACCTTGGAACCATTCCCGACGCGCATCGTCACCTCGTCCTTCGCCAGTCTCCGCTTATTCCGCAGCTCCTGTTTTGAGTTACAAATATGAGCAACCGCACCGGTATCAAATACCCAGGAGCTACTACGAGTGCTGGTAAGGTACACATCAATAACATGTATATCATATATACCTTTGGTATTGCCGGCCTTCTTATCCGCTAAGTACTTGGGGCAGTTCCGCTTCCAGTGACCGTTTCCCTTGCAATAAAAGCACTCAGTCTCAGGCTTGGGTCCATGCTTTGGCTTCTTCCCGGCAACTGGCTTACCGGGCGCGGCAACTCCCTTGCCGTCCTTCTTGAAGTTCTTCTTACCCTTGCCTTTCTTGAAACTAGTGGTTTTATTGACCATCAACACTTGATGTTCCTTTTTGATCTCCACCTCCGCTGATTTCAGCATTGAATATACCTCAGGAATGGTTTTCTCCATCCCCTGCATATTGAAATTCATCACAAAGCTCTTGTAGCTAGGTGGGAGCGACTGAAGGATTCTGTCAACGACCGCGTCATCCGGGAGATTAACTCCCAGCTGAGACAAGCGGTTGTGCAACCCAGACATTTTGAGTATGTGCTCGCTGACAGAACTATTCTCCTCCATCTTACAACTGTAGAACTTGTCGGAGACTTCATATCTCTCGACCCGGGCATGAGCTTGGAAAACCATTTTCAGCTCTTGGAACATCTCATATGCTCCGTGCTGCTCAAAACGCTTTTGGAGCCCCGGTTCTAAGCTGTAAAGCATGCCGCACTGAACCAGGGAGTAATCATCACTACGCGACTGCCAGGCGTTCATAACGTCTTGAGTTGCTGGGAAAACAGGTGCTTCACCTAGCGGTGCTTCAAGGACATATGCTTTCTTGGCAGCTATGAGGATGATCCTCAAGTTACGGACCCAGTCCGTATAGTTGCTACCATCGTCTTTCAGCTTGGTTTTCTCTAGGAACGCGTTGAAGTTGAGGGCAACATTAGCGTGGGCCATTTGATCTACAAGACATATTGCAAAGATTTTTAGACTATGTTCATGATAATTAAGATCATCTAATCAAATTATTTAATGAACTCCCACTCAGACAGACATCCCTCTAGTCATCTAAGTGATACATGATCCGAGTCAACTAGGCCGTGTCCGATCATCACGTGAGACGGACTAGTCATCATCGGTGAACATCTTCATGTTGATCGTATCTTCTATACGACTCATGTTCGACCTTTCGGTCTTCCGTGTTCCGAGGCCATGTCTGTACATGCTAGGCTCGTCAAGTCAACCTAAGTGTATTGCGTGTGTAAATCTGGCTTACACCCGTTGTATGCGAACGTTAGAACCTATCACACCCGATCATCACGTGGTGCTTCGGAACAACGGACCTTAGCAACGGTGCACAGTTAGGGGGAACACTTTCTTGAAATTATTGCGAGGGATCATCTTATTTAAGCTACCGTCGTTCTAAGCAAATAAGATGTAAAAACATGATAAACATCACATGCAATCAAATAGTGACATGATATGGCCAATATCATTTTGCTCCTTTTGATCTCCATCTTCGGGGCGCCATGATCATCACCAGCATGACACCATGATCTCCATCATCATGATCTCCGTCATCGTGTCTTCATGAAGTTGTCTCGCCAACTATTACTTCTACTACTATGGCTAACGGTTAGCAATAAAGTAAAGTAATTACATGGCGTTTTCAGTGACACGCAGGTCATACAATAAATTAAGACAACTCCTATGGCTCCTGCCGGTTGTCATACTCATCGACATGCAAGTCGTGATTCCTATTACAAGAACATGATCAATATCATACATCACATATATCATTCATCACATCCTTTTGGCCATATCACATCACACGGCATATGCTGCAAGAACATGTTAGACATCCTCTAATTGTTGTTTCAAGTTTTTACGTGGCTGCTATAGGTTTCTAGCAAGAACGTTTCTTACCTACGCCAAAACCACAACGTGATATGCCAATTTCTATTTACCCTTCATAAGGACCCTTTTCATCGAATCCGATCCGACTAAAGTGGGAGAGACAGACACCCGCTAGCCACCTTATGCAACTAGTGCATGTCAGTCGGTGGAACCTGTCTCACGTAAGCGTACGTGTAAGGTCGGTCCGGGCCGCTTCATCCCACGATGCCGCCGAATCAAGATAAGACTAGTAACGGCAAGTAAATTGACAAAATCGACGCCCACAACAACTTGTGTTCTACTCGTGCATAGAAACTACGCATAGACCTAGCTCATGATGCCACTGTTGGGGATCATTGCAGAAATTAAAAAATTTCTACGCATCACCAAGATCAATCTATGGAGAGACTAGCAACGAGAGAGAGGGGAGTGCATCTTCATACCCTTGAAGATCGCGACGCGGAAGCGTTACAAGAACGCGGATGAAGGAGTGTACTCGCAGCGATTCAGATCGCGGTTGATTCCGATCTAAGCGCCGAACAACGGCGCCTCCGCGTTCAACACACGTACAGCCCGGGGACGTCTCCTCCTTCTTGATCCAGCAAGGGGGAAGGAGAAGTTGGGGAAGAGCTCCGGCAGCACGACGGCGTGGTGGTGGAGCTTGCAGTTCTCCGGCAGGGCTTCGCCAAGCTCAACGGAGGAGGAGGGGGTGTTGGAGAGGGGGAGGGCTGCGCCTTGGATGTGGTGCTGCTGCCCTCCCTCCACCCCTCTATTTATAGGGCGAAGGGGGAAGGGGGCCGGCCCCTCTAGATAAGATCTAGAGGGGGGCGGCGGCCAAGGGGAGGGGGCTTGCCCCCCAAGCCAAGGGGGGCGCCCCCTTAGGGTTCCCCCCAACCCTAGGCGCATGGGCCCTAGGGGGGATGGCGCCCAGCCCACTTAGGGGCTGGTTCCCTTCCACATACAGCCCATCGGACCCTCCGGGGCAGGTGGACCCTCCCGTTGGACCCCCGGAACCCCTTCGGTGGTCCCGATACAATACCGATAAACTCCCGAACACTTCCGGTGACCGTATGATGACTTCCCATATATAAATCTTCACCTGCGGACCATTCCAAAACTCCTCGTGACGTCCGGGATCTCATCCGGGACTCCGAACAACATTCGGTAACTGCATACTATTTCCCATAACAACTCTAGCGTCACCGAACCTTAAGTGTGTAGACCCTACGGGTTCGGGAATCATGCAGACATGACCGAGACATCTCTCCGGCCAATAACCAACGGCGGGATCTGGATACCCATGTTGGCTCCCACATGTTCCACGATGATATCATCGGATGAACCATGATGTCGGGGATTCAAACAATCCCGTATACAATTCCCTTTGTCTACCGGTATGATACTTGCCCGAGATTCGATCGTTGGTATCCCTATACCTTGTTCAATCTCGTTACCGGCAAGGCTCTTTACTCGTTCCGTAACACATCATCCCGTGATCAACTCCTTGGTCACATTGAGCTCATTATGATGATGTCTTACCGAGTGGGCCCAGAGATACCTCTCTGTCACACACAGTGACAAATCCCAGTCTCGATTCGTGCCAACTCAACAGACACTTTCGGAGATACCCGTAGTGTGCCTTTATAGCCACCCAGTTACGTTGTGACGTTTGGCACACCCAAAGCATTTCTACGGTATCCGGGAGTTGCACAATCTCATGGTCTAAGGAAATGATACTTGACATTAGAAAAGCTTTAGCAGACGAACTATACGATCTTGCGCTATGCTTAGGATTGGGTCTTGTCCATCACATCATTCTCCTAATGATGTGATCCCGTTATCAACGACATCCAATGTCCATGGTCAGGAAACCGTAACCATCTATTGATCAACGAGCTAGTCAACTAGAGGCTCACTAGGGACATGTTGTGGTCTATGTATTCACACATGTATTACGATTTCCAGATAACACAATTATAGCATTAACAATAGACAATTATCATGAACAAGGAAATATAATAATAACCATTTTATTATTGCCTCTAGGGCATATTTCCAACAGGCGGAACCAATCTAGGGCTCCGGTTGAGCTGTTCTGCCAGGGAAACTTCCCTCTGGGAGGGGGAAATCATCGCCATCGTCATCACCAACGATCCTCTCATCGGGAGGGGGTTAATCTCCATCAACATCTTCACCAGCACCATCTCCTCTCAAACCCTAGTTCATCTCTTGTATCCAATTCTTGTCTCTAAGTCTAAGATTGGTACCTGTAGGTTGCCAGGAGTGTTGATTACTCCTTGTAGTTGATGCTAGTTGGTTTATTTGGTGGAAGATCATATGTTCAGATCCTATATGCATATTAATACTCCTCTGATTATGAACATGAATATGCTTTGTGAGTAGTTACCTTTATTTCTGAGGACATGGGAGAAGTCTTGCTATAAGTAGTCATGTGAATTTGGTATTCGTTCGATATTTTGATGAGATGTATGTTGTCTCTCCTCTAGTGGTGTTATGTGAACGTCGACTACATGACACTTCACCATTATTTGGGCCTAGAGGAAGGCATTGGGAAGTAATAAGTAGATGATGGGTTGCTAGAGTGACAGAAGCTTAAACCCTAGTTTATGCGTTGCTTCGTAAGGGGCTGATTTGGATCCATATGTCCCATGCTATGGTTAGGTTTACCTTAATACTTCTTTTGTAGTTGTGGATGCTTGCAATAGGAGTTAATCATAAGTGGGATGCTTTTCCAAGTAAGGACAACACCCAAGCACCGGTCTACCCACATACCAAATTATCAAAGTACCAAACGCGAATCATATGAGCGTGATGAAAACTAGCTTGACGATAATTCCCATGTGTCCTCGGGAGCGCTTTTCTCTATATAAGAGTTTGTCCAGGATTGTCCTTTGCTACAAAAAGGATTGGGCCATCTTGCTGCACTTTATTTACTTTTGTTACTTGTTACCCGTTACAAATTATCTTATCACAAAACTATCTGTTACCTATAATTTCAGTGCTTGCAGAGAATACCTTATTGAAAACCACTTGTCATTTCCTTCTGCTCCTCGTTGGGTTTGACACTCTTACTTATCGAAAGGACTACGATAGATCCCCTATACTTGAGGGTCATCAAGACTCTTTTCTGCCGCCGCTGCCGGGGAGTGAAGCGCCTTTGGTAGGTGGAACTTGGTAAGGAAAAATTTATATAGTGTGCTGAAATTTACTGTCACTTGTTACTATGGAAAGTAATCCTTTGAGGGGCTTGTTCGGGGTATCTTCACCCCAACCGGTAGAGCAAATAGTTGCTCCTCAACCTACTGAACCTACTGAAAATGTTTACTTTGAAATTCCTTCGGGTATGATAGAGAAACTGCTAGCTAATCCTTTTGCAGGAGATGGAACATTGCATCCCGATTTACACTTAATCTATGTGGATGAAGTTTGTGGATTATTTAAGCTTGCAGGTATGCCCGATGATGTTATTAAGAAGAAGGTCTTCCCTTTATCTTTGAAGGGAGATGCATTGACATGGTATAGGCTATTTGATGATATGGGATCATGGGACTACAAGCGATTGAAATTGGAATTTCATTAGAAGTTTTATCCTATGCATCTTGTTCATCGTGATCGTAATTATATATATAATTTTTGGCCTCGCGAAGGAGAAAGCATCGCACAAGCTTGGCGGAGGCTTAATTCAATGTTATATTCATGCCCCAATCATGAGCTCTCAAGAGAAATGATTATTCAAAAATTTTATGCTCGGCTTTCTGACAACAATCGCTCCATGCTCGATACTTCTTGTACTGGTTCCTTTATGATGAATACTATTGAATTCAGATGGGATTTATTGGAAAGAATTAAACGCAACTCTGAAGATTGGGATCTCGATGAAGGTAAAGAGTCAGGTATAACATCTAAGTTTGATTGTGTTAAATCTTTTATGGATACCGATGTTTTCCGTAAATTTAGCACTAAATATGAACTTGACTCTCAGATAGTAGCTTCTTTTTGTGAATCTTTTGCTGCTCACGTTGATCTCCCTAAGGAGAAGTGGTTTAAATATAATCCTCCCATTGAAGTAAAAGTAGTTGCACCTATTAAAGTTGAAGAAAAGACTATCACTTATAATGATCCTATTGTTCCTACTGCTTATGTTGAGAAACCACCTTTCCCTGTTAGAATAAAGGATCATGCTAAAGCTTCAACTGTGGTTGGTAAAAGTAATATTAGAACTTATACACCCCCTGAGCAAGTTAAAGTTGAACCTAATATTGCTATTGTTAAAGATCTCTTGGCTGATAATATTGATGGGCATGTTATCTATTTCTGTGAGGAAACTGCTAGAATTGCTAAACCTGGTGCTAAAGATAAACATAGACCTGTGGTAGGCATGCTTGTTATTTCTGTTAAAATAGGAGATCATTGTTATCATGGCTTGTGTGATATGGGTGCTAGTGCTAGTGCAATACCTATCTCTTTATATAAAGAAATTATGCATGATATTGCACCCGCTGAGTTAGAAGAAATTGATGTCACAATTAAACTTGCCAATAGAGATACTATTTCACCAATTGAGATTGTTAGAGATGTTGATGTCTTGTGTGGGAAAACTAAATATCCTGCTGATTTTCTTGTTCTTGGTTCCCCACAAGATAGCTTTTGTCCCATTATATTTGGTAGACCCTTCTTGAACACTGTTAATGCTAAGATAGACTGCGAAAAGGATGTTGTTACTATTGGTTTGGGTGATATGTCTCATGAGTTTAATTTTTCTAAATTTCGTAGACAACACCGTGAAGAGGAATTGCCTAGTAAGGATGAAATTATTGGGCTTGATTCTATTGTTGTGCCTCCTAATGATCATTTAGAACAATATTTGCTAGACCATGAAAATGATATGTTTATGAATGAAAGAAGGGAAATAGATGAAGTATTCTTTAAACAGGGACCCATTCTGAAACACAATTTGCCTGTTGAAATCCTAGGGGATCCTCCTCCACCCAAGGGTGATCCCGTGTTTGAGCTTAAACCGTTGCCTAATACTCTTAAATATGCTTATCTTGATGAAAAGAAGATATATCCTGTTATTATTAGTGCTAACCTTTCAGAGCATGAAGAAGATAAATTATTGAAAACTCTGAAGAAGCACCGTGCTGCTATTGGATATACTCTTGATGATCTTAAGGGCATTAGTCCCACCCTATGTCAACACAAAATAAATCTGGAGAAAGACGCCAAACCAGTTATTGATCACCAACGACAGTTAAATCCTAAGATGAAAGAAGTGGTAAGAAAGGAAATATTAAAGCTCCTTGAGGCAGGTATAATTTATCCCGTTGCTGATAGTCAGTGGGTAAGTCCTGTCCATTGTGTCCCTAAGAAGGGAGGTATTACTGTCGTTCCCAATGATAAAGATGAATTGATTCCGCAAAGAATTATTACAGGTTATAGGATGGTAATTGATTTCCACAAATTAAATAAAGCTACTAAAAAAGATCATTACCCCTTGCCATTCATTGATCAAATGCTAGAAAGATTATCCAAGCACACACATTTTTGCTTTCTAGATGGTTATTCTGGTTTCTCTCAAATACCTGTGTCAGCTGATGATCAAGCAAAGACCACTTTTACTTGCCCTTTCGGTACTTTTGCTTACAGACGTATGCCTTTTGGTTTATGTAATGCACCTGCTACGTTTCAAAGATGCATGATGGCCATATTCTCTGATCTTTGCGAAAAGATTTGTGAGGTTTTCATGGATGATTTCTCCGTTTATGGATCCTCTTTTGATGATTGCTTGAGCAACCTTGATCGAGTTTTGCAGAGATGTGAAGACACTAACCTTGTCTTGAATTGGGAGAAGTGCCACTTTATGGTTAATGAAGGTATTGTCTTAGGGCATAAAATTTCTGAAAGAGGTATTGAAGTTGATAAAGCTAAAGTTGATCCTATTGAAAAGATGCCATGTCCCAAGGACATCAAAGGTATAAGAAGTTTCCTTGGTCATGCCGGTTTTTATAGGAGGTTCATTAAGGACTTATCAAAAATTTCTCGGCCTCTGACTAATCTATTACAAAAAGATATTCCTTTGTCTTCAATGATGATTGTGTAGAAGCATTTGAAATATTTAAGAAAGCATTAATTTCTGCACCTATTGTTCAGCCACCTGATTGGAATTTACCCTTTGAAATTATGTGTGATGCTAGTGATTATGTTGTAGGTGCATTTCTAGGGCAAAGAGTTGATAAGAAATTAAATGTTATTCAATATGCTAGTAAAACTCTAGACAGTGCCCAGAGAAATTATGCTACTACTGAAAAGGAATTCTTAGCAGTTGTATTTGCTTGTGATAAGTTCAGACCTTATATTGTAGATTCTAAAGTAACTATTCACACAGATCATGCTGCTATTAAATATCTTATGGAAAAGAAATATGCTAAACCTAGACTTATTAGATGGGTTCTCTTGCTACAAGAATTTGATGTGCATATTATTGATAGAAAGGGAGCTGAGAACCCCGTTGCAGACAACTTGTCTAGGTTAGAAAATGTTCTTGATGACCCACTACCTATTGATGATAGCTTTCCTGATGAAAAACTAAATGTCATAAATGCTTCTCGTACTGCTCCATGGTATGCTGATTATGCTAATTACATTGTTGCTAAATTTATACCACCTAGTTTCACATACCAGCAAAAGAAAAAGTTTTTCTATGATTTGAGACATTACTTTTGGGATGACCCACATCTTTATAAAGAAGGAGTAGATGGTGTTATTAGACGTTGTGTACCTGAGCATGAACAGGAACAGATCCTACGCAAGTGTCACTCCGAGGCTTATGGAGGACACCACGCTGGAGATAGAACTGCACATAAGGTATTGCAATCCGGTTTTTATTGGCCTACTCTCTTCAAGGATGCTCGTAAGTTTGTCTTATCTTGTGATGAATGTCAAAGAATTGGTAATATTAGTAGACGTCAAGAAATGCCTATGAATTATTCACTCGTTATTGAACCATTTGATGTTTGGGGCTTTGATTATATGGGACCTTTTCCTTCCTCTAATGGGTATACACATATTTTAGTTGTTATTGATTACGTTACTAAGTGGGTAGAAGCTATTCCAACTAGTAGTGTTGATCATAACACTTCTATTAAGATGTTTAAGGAAGTTATTTTTCCGAGGTTTGGAGTCCCTAGATATTTAATGACTGATGGTGGTTCACATTTTATTCATGGTGCTTTCCGTAAAATGCTTGCCAAGTATGATGTTAATCATAGAATTGCATCTCCATATCACCCACAGTCTAGTGGTCAAGTAGAATTGAGTAACAGAGAGCTCAAATTAATTTTGCAAAAGACTGTTAATAGATCTAGAAAGAATTGGTCCAAGAAACTTGATGATGCATTATGGGCCTATAGAACCGCATATAAAAATCCTATGGGTATGTCTCCGTATAAAATGGTTTATGGAAAAGCATGTCACTTACCTCTCGAATTAGAACATAAGGCATATTGGGCCATTAAAGAGCTCAATTATGATTTCAAACTTGCCGGTGAGAAGAGGTTATTTGACATAAGCTCGCTTGATGAATGGAGAACCCAAGCCTATGAGAATGCTAAGTTGTTTGAAGAAAAAGTTAAAAGATGGCATGACAAAAGGATACAAAAGCGTGAGTTTAATGTAGGTGATTATGTGTTACTATACAACTCTCGTTTAAGATTTTTTGCAGGAAAACTTCTCTCTAAATGGGAAGGTCCTTACGTTATCGAGGAGGTCTATCGTTCCGGTGCCATAAAATCAACAACTTCGAGGGCACAAATCCGAAGGTGGTGAACGGTCAAAGAATCAAACATTATATCTCAGGTAATCCCATAAATGTTGAAACTAATGTTATTGAAATCGTAACCCCGGAGGAATACATAAGGGACACTTTCCAGAATGTTTCAGACTCCTAAAAGGAATAGGTATGTGGTACGGTAAGTAAACCGACTCCAAAATAGTTCTAATGGCAATTTTTCTCTGTTTTGGAATATTTAGAAAAATAGGAAAATAAGAAGTAGTCCGGGAAGGACACGAGGCTTCCACAAGGGTGGGAGGCACGCCCTACCCTCCTGGGCGCGCCCCCTACCTCGTGGGCACCTCGTGTGCTCTCCGGACTCCGTTTTCTTGCACGATACTTCTCTCGGTCGGTAAAAATTCATTATATAATCTCCCGAAGGTTTTGACCACCATGTCACGCAATTATCCTCTGTTCTTGTTTCGAGCTGTTTTCTGTCAGGATTGTCAAGGCCAGGCATCATGTCGTCCCCCTCCTCCAACAATGGTGACAATGATGCTTGGCTAATCAAGATAGAGCTGAAGAGGGAAGAACCCATGGAGATCAATAAGGAGGAAGGGATCAAGAAGGCCACGGAGGACCAAGTTTTGACAGCAGAAGACATCCTTCAACTTGATCACAATCTTCTTACCCCAACTGAGATCGAAGCCTTCAAGATGATTGAGTTAGCTCGTATACAAAACAAGTATCTCACACGTGAAAATATTTTGTTGAAGGAGCATATCATCGCACTCAAGGGCATTATCCGCAAATTGGAGGACCTCCTACGCTTGATGTGCGACTATCCATCATCACCTCCATCTCCTTCACCAGCAAAGAAGATATAATCACATGGGTATGGGCACTCCCCTTGGCAACTGCCAAGCTTGGGGGAGGTGCCCCGGTATCGTATCATCATCACACTCCTATCTTTACCTTTTTCTTAGTTCGATCCTTTTAGTAATATCTTGATCTAGTAGAATAAAGTTTTTGGTATGATTTAGTTTTGAGTTTTGCTTTATGATCCCTCTATGTAATCGAGTCCGTGAGCTATATATAGTAAAGATTAGTGTTGAGTCAAGGGCTTGATTATCTTGCTATGATCTTGAGGGAATAAAAGAAAAGAGAAAGAATAAAAAGAAATAAAGAGATCATATTGATCTTATGGAGAGCAACGACTTCACATAGAAAGAGTATGATGATTAAAAGTTGTTGAGAGTTAACAAACATAGCTTTGGTCATCGTTGCAATTAATAGGAAGTAATAAAGAAAGAGAGATTTCACATATAAATATACTATCTTGGACATCTTTTATGATTGTGAGCACTCATTAAAATATGACATGCTAAAGAGTTGATGTTGGACAAGGAAGACAACGTAATGGGTTATGTTTTCTTACATCTGAAATAAAGTATATTGCACGGATCATCCAACATATTGAGCTTGCCTTTCTCCCTCATGCTAGCCAAATTCTTTGCACCAAGTAGAGATACTACTTGTGCTTCCAAATACCCTTAAACCCAGTTTTTCCATAAGAGTCCACCATATCTACCTATGGATTGAGTAAGATCCTTCAAGTAAGTTGTCATCGGTGCAAGCAATAAAAATTGCTCTCTAAATATGTATGATTTATTAGTGTGGAGAAAATAAGCTTTATACGATCTTGTGATGTGGAAGAAATAAAAGCGATGGACTGCATAATAAAGGTCCACATTACAAGTGGCAATATAAAGTGACGTTCTTTCGCATTAAGATTTTTTGCATCCAACCATGAAAGCGCATGACAACCTATGCTTCCCTCTGCGAAGGGCCTATCTTTTACTTTTATCTCTTACCCTTATGCAAGAGTCTTGGTGATCTTCACCTTTTCTTTTTACATTTTATCCTTTGGCAAGCACATTCTGTTGGAAAGATCCTGATATATATACCCAATCAGATGTAAGCTAGCATGAACTATTATTGTTGACATTACCCTTGAGGTAAAAGGTTGGGAGGCGAAACTATAAGCCCCTATCTTTCTCTGTGTCCGATTACACTACAAAAAAAGACACATCCGTGACAATTTGGGCCGAACGAAATTTTTTTCTGTCATACATATGACACTTCTATGACGATAATTGTGACAAAACCCGGTATCATCATAGATGTGGTGGGCTCCTACTTCTATGACAAAAAATCATGACAGAAAATGGGCTTTTCGTCCTGGGCGGGCCGGAGACGCTGCTGCATGACATTCTTTGGGCCGTCCATGATGGAAAAAACCGTGGTAGAAGCGAGGGGGAGAAAAATTTCGGGGAGTTCCCGGTTACGATGGGAGGTCGGGGGCCGAGCGATGCGTGTTTCTCTCGTACACGTACGCGCGTGTGTGCGAGGCGTTGGCTCTAACTGAACCCGAGCGAGGCGTTGGGCTCTAACTGAACCCGAGCGATTGCACTGCAGGCTACGCGTTACTGAACCCGAGCGATCGATCGATGGCTGTTAACTGAACCCGATCGAGCGATTCCTTCGCTACTGCTGCTAACTGAAGCCGATCGATTGGATGAACAGTGAGCGTTGCGGGGGGGGGGGGGTTGGATGAACAGTGAGCGGTGGCGTTGCCTCTGGATGAACAGGACCCCGTGGTGTGGAGGGCTGGATGAACAGTAGACGGTGGAGGGGTGCCCGTGGAGGGGTGGTTGAACAGGACCCCGTGGTGTGGAGGGCTGGATGAACAGTAGACGATGGAGGGGTGCCCGTGGAGGGGTGGTTGAACAGGACCCCGTGGTGTGGAGGGCTGGATGAACAGTAGCCGGTTGAGGGGTGGTTGAACAGTAGCCGGTGGAGTAGCGCACGGTGGAGGCTAGATGAACAGGAGCCCGTGGAGGCTGGAGGAGGTCGACGGTGGAGATGAACAGTATCCCGTGGAGTCCCGTTTTGCGGTACGCCACACCCCTCCCGATCAACAGGACCCCCGTTTCGACCGTAGCGCTCCAACACAAGTTCGTTTCCTCCATTTTGCGGTACGCCACACCCCTCCCGATCAACAGGACCCCCGTTTCGATCGTAGGAGGTCCGTTTCCTCCGTTTTGCGATACGCCAGACCCCTCCCGATGAACAGGATCCCGTTTCGAACGTGGCCGGTCGAACACAAGGCCGTTTCCTCCGTTTTGCGGTACGCCAGGCCTCGTTTCCATCGCATGTTCCGTCCAAGCCCTCCCGTTGAACACGACCACGCATTCCGTTCTGACCCAGCCGGTTGGCTCCCACGCGTTCCATTGCCTCCCGATGAACACGACGCATTCCGTTGCCTCCCCATGAACACGACGCATTCCGTTGCCTCCCCATGAACACGACGACGACGTTGTTTCTCCGTTCCGACCCAGCCATGTACACGAGCCCTGGCCGTACGTATGCGCGAGTAGGCGTTCGAGACCCTGCCCGTATGTACGTACGTGGCCGTATTTTCTTTCTTGCACCCTGGCCGTTGTACGTACGTGTACATGCTACGTGCGCGCCTCTACTACGACACGTACGCGCCTCTACTACGACACGTGCGCGCCTCTACATTGACCAGTATATATGTACGTACACGTTCGCGACCAGAATGACAACGCTACGTACGCTTCGACCAGGTGGGTCCCGACTGTCAGGCACTTCCTTGCCTGCGAAGATGTAGCTGGTGGGTCCCAGCAGTCAGGGGGAGAATCGTTTTTTTTTTGCCCGGACGCACTTCCTTGCGTGCGAAGGTGTAGCTGCTGGGTCCCAGCAGTCAGGGGGGATCGTTTTGTTTTTTTTGCCCGAACGCACTTCCTTGCGTGCGAAGATGTAGCTGGTGGGTCCAAGCAGTCAGGGGGGTGAATCATTTTTTTCGGACGCACTTCCTTGCGTGCGAAGATGTAGCTGGTGGGTCCCAACAGTCAGGGGGAAACATTTTTTCGCGAAATATGGTGGCCCGTCCGGTGGGTCCCCGCTGTCATGTGGAGGAATAATTATTTTGCGCATAATAAGGAGGCACTTCCTTGCTGCGGCCGTGGACCCAGATGTCAGCCTCTCTACGTACAGTCCACGTCCGATGGAAGCCATTCCTTGACCACGTTGACCACGCCGCGCCGAGAGCACCAGGGCGGTGGACGACGGCGAGGCCTAGGAAGGGGACGACGCGGAGCCGGGGAAGACGCGGCAGTGGATGCCCACGCGTAGAGGAGTATGAGGGTTCACTCGTTCGGCTGTGGTGTGAGGCTGCCGTCGCCGCAGAATAACAGGGGGTGTGGGTGCGTAGAGGGATGGCCTGGCCAGCGGTGGGAGTAGTAGGGGCGGTGAGGCCTCCGCGGCATCACAGCCGGCCACGGGCGGCAGGAGCAGGCGGCACGACCGGCGCTGCTTTGGGCGGCTGGAGCAAGAAGACCAGAGGTTGAAGAAGCACTACGGCCGTTGGATGGACATCGTACGGTCACTGGAGCTAGAATCGTTCATATATTGACTAAAGTTGACAAAGGCCTCCGTCCCAGTCAACTTAGTAGGCCCACAAGTCAGCCTCCCACCAAGGTGGGTCCCAGCTAGCAGGGGGTATTCATTTTTTTGTGCGTAATAAGGAGGCACTTCCGGTGGGTCCGAGCTGACAGCGGGGGGAACGTTTTTTCGCGAAATAAGGTGGCCCATCCTGTGGGTCCCAGCAGTCAGGGGGAAACGTTTTTTTCGCAAAATACTGGTGGCCCGTCCGGTGGGTCCCTGCTGTCAGGTGGAGGAATAATTATTTTCCGCGTAATAAGGAGGCGCTTCCTTGCGGCTGTCGTGGACCCAGCTGTCAGCCTCTCCACGTACATTACACTTCCGATGGAAGTCGGTCGTTGACCACATTGACCACGCGGCGCCGAGAGCACCACGGCGGTGGACGACGGCGAGGCCTAGTAAGGGGACGACGCGGAGCCGGGGAAGACGCGACAGTGGAAGCCCGCGCGGAGAGGAGTACGAGGGTTCACCGGTTCGGCTGCGGTGTGAGGCTGCCGTCGCCGCAGAATAACAGGGGGTGTGGGTGAGTAGAGGGATGCCCTGGCCAGCGGTGGAAGTAGTAGGGGGCGCTGAGGCCTGCGCGGCAGCACAGCCGGCCACGGGAGGCGGGAGTAGGCGGTCCCGCCGGCGCTGCTTTGGCGGCTGGAGCAAGAAGATCAGAGATTGAAGAAACACAACGGCCGTTGGATTGACATCCAACGGTTACGTCTGCTAGAATCGTTTGTTGACGTATATAATAACTAAAAAATCTTGCATACACGTCAACTAAACAGGCCCACAAGTCAGACCACTCCCTCTTTTTTTAATAATTTATATATAGCTCATGGCAACTTCTTATGCAATTTATTGTAGTCGTTTTTTTGGTTGGCTAGGGCCAATTTCGCATATTTCTGTGGGTTCCAAACTATTTTTAATGCCGAAATGTCGAGCCAGATTTAAAGTACTTTGAAGATATATTTAAATTAGGTTAATGCCCAGTGAAATAGGAATCTGAAAATGTGAAAAAACTCAGAAATTATAAAGTAATTGCCAATTTGTCATCTGTTTTTATATTTACAACCCATTTCATATTACTTTCAAGATTTGCAGGCGTCTTGAAAGAGTTGCAGCCCATCAGGGCGTAGAAAAATAAGTAGGCCTGGATTGGGTATTCTTCAGAAAAAATAAACTGGGCTCATTTTCACAAAGAAAAAAATAGCTGGGCTGGTCACATGGTGAACATAAAATATAAGCCTGGGCTAGACGGGCCACAGCCCAGTTCAAACCCTGCTCCGTCTCAAGAATACCAAACAAAAAAAATACTGCTCGAGTAGCTACGTCCCAGGTGTCAGCGATCTTGTGCTGTTCTCTTGTCTATTGAATATATACGCTCACAATGTCGTGGGTCCCAGATGTCAGGAAAACACTAGGAGGAAGCATTTTATTTTTCCATACGCTGACGTGGTGGGCCCCTACTGTCATCCTCTCCACGTACTTCTGCCGATTCATGTTGTTTGTTGACCATGTTGACAACGGGAGAGGGCGGCGCCGCGGCGAGCGCACCAAAGCGCGCGGAGGACGTCGGCGTTAACGATCTAGGAGACGGTGGGGCGGCGATGCGTGCGCTGAGGCGCAGCCAGCCGTGGGAGGCGGAAGCAGGCGGCCCCGTCGGCGCTGGTTTGGTTTTGGCGGCTGGAGGAAGACAGGACTGAAGAAACACGACAGACTGTAAAAGCAGCAGGAGTACTTAACAACCTTAACTGAAACCAGCAGGGGCACTTAACAACCAAAGCTGAAAGCAACGTGGTCAATAAACAGGATATTCGCTTTAGAGCCATGGAAAAGCATGAACATAATCTTCTGTCCTATTCTCCAAGATGGACGGGCCTTCATTATTTGAGACCACCCATGAATAAGTATCTTTTCACCTCCAAGGGGAATTGAGTAGGTCGACATAAACATCATGTTGTGACCAAGCGCAAGTCTGACCCGACCATGGTCAGGCATCTGTATAGGAACAATAGAACTCGGCAGTTCCTGTTTCAAGAAGATCACAGCTGTAAAACTGTGTATAAGCAATAGTTTATGAACAACATATATAACAGAAAACAGCTCGTACCATAAGTTTCTCGACACAGTTGGACCTGTTCAACGAGTGCAGCAGTGGCACACATATCCCACGTGGCCTTCCACCATTGAAACGCCCCACAAGGACCTCAAGACGATCAATAAAGTGTAGGAACTTGTGGATGTCGATCCAGTCAACTTCAGTGCCATTAGTAACAGCCGAGTTATTACAGAGTAACAAACGAGCAGACTGCTTAACTCTGAAAAAACCTACACGTGACACCAATTATAAGAAAATATTAGTTAGAAGTAGCATCTTCGTGAGAGATTCGTTGCTACTTCTAAAGTTAAATTGTGATTAGTTAGACGGAATAGGTGGATTAAGAAGTAATCGAGGCAACAAGCAAGAACCAGATACAAAACTAACATGGATGAACAATTGGAACGACATCGGGGTGGAAGATCGCAGTGAAGATGAGACCAGGTTCTGCTATTTCCATCAACATTCGTGCGCCAACTTTCAGTCCGTAACACTTGAGAAAGTTTATCCAAGTTCGGCCATAAAAAAAGCAGCGATCTTCTTGGTTCATGAACCCAACTCGGAACTTATATCCATGGCTTGTCTTCACTGTGACCATTAAACTAGTGTATTCAGTTATGGCAAGGCCGAGCATCTTGAGTAGATGTGTTCTGGCAGAGCAAATAATACACTGCAGGAAAAATAATATGAGAACACAGCATGTTCAAAAAAACCCACCCTCCCGGATAGAAAAGAGGATTTTAGGAACATACTGTGCGCGTTTCAAAATGCTGTGTTAGGATGAGAAGGAACAAGTGTGGCGTCTCGCCGAGGGCGCAGAAACCTGTAGGGTACTCGCACTTTGGGCACTGCAAATGAAACACACTAGATTCAGTAGGAAGAAAAATGCATCAACGGCGGCGGCTGCCATCCTAGGATTACCTGCGACCAAGGGACTTGGATTTATCGGGGATGGATGAAGAATTCGTACCTGGTTCTCCATGAGAAAACCCTATGCAATCGCCGAGAGGGGGTTTTCTCTGAACAAGCAGACGAGGGAGAAGGGGATTCAGGCCCAGTGAAATATTGCCGCTTCGTCCGTCCAGCTTACTGCTAAAGCTGGAAAGGGGGGTTGTGATTTGACGGCTCATTGGGCATTACTGCGGCGCTACGACCGGGGTGTGTCTACCGTGAAGTTGTGCACTCTAATTTGTGCATATGGCACGTGGACCCCGTTGCCGGTTGCCCCACATATCAGCGAAAGGAAGTAGAAAGACAGGAGTAACTAGTTACACATAAATATATTTTTTGACAGAGAGATACTCCCTCTGTAAAGAAATATACAAATCTTTTATATCACAGGCTCACCTTGCCGAGAAATATACTCCCTCTGCAACGCACGGGCATTATGGGGGTTCAGCTTTTTTATGGGGGTTCAGCTGAGAATATAATACTCAGATAGGCTCACGGTTCTGGACTTTGGGCCGCAGGCCGACCCTGCATGTTTGGGGGCCCATGTGTTCTACCTCAGCGCTTTTCATATTGCAAGCGATCGGTACGGCGCTGGTTTTAGATGCTGTCGCAAGGCGAATACACAAAATTGAATAAAGCACGGCAGCTGTTGGAATGAAATCGAACGACAGTTCCTAACCAGCAATCAGAGTTGCAATTCTATCAACGATATACCATGTGATAAATAATACTGTCGTACTACTTATACACACAGGACACTTGTTTCACCATGCCAGATTATTACATCAAAATCTCTCGGAGGATAGATCAGTTCGGCAGTTGCGTGCTGCTACTGAAGAATTTCAAAGTTGATTTGGACCAGCTCTCCTTGCCGAGAAAGTTCGATTTTGACATCATCCCCTACCGCAAGATATGATTTAGATTTGAACCTTGACCATCCTTTAGCATCAATCATCATGCGACCATCCTTTGTACTTACGGTATATTGAGCAGGTTCATTCACACCAAGGCTGCGCATGGTAAGAGAAACTTGGCCGCGGTCGCCCGGATTGTTGAACGACTCCCTCGTTGCTCTAGGAATTCTCTGTTTGCAAACAAGAAGACATACCCAAACAGTTAGATCAACACAGTGAATCATGTGAAACAACATGGAAAGAAAAAAGAACGAAGCACTTGGGCGGCCAATGCTTACCAAGAAGGTGGACATGTCGGTTTTTGTAAGGACTTTGGTATATGAAGTGCGAACTGCAGCCCAGTCTGTTGCCGGTGCAACTGCACGGGCCGGAGCAGATGCAAGTGCAAGTGTTGGTGCAGGTGCCGAAGCCGCTGCTGCTGCCGGAGATGGTGCTCCTTGTAGAGCTGGTGCCGGTGTCGGAGCAGGTGCCGGTGTCGATGCCCGATCCTCCGGTAGATCAGACTGATCCGCTGACGCGGTCGGTGCCCAATCCTCAGCTGGATCAGACTGAGCTGCTGCCGCTGTCAGTGCTAGAGCAACTGCCGGTGCTCGATCTGTGCGAGACAGCGGCGATCGTGTCTGGTCTGCTATGATCAGCTTTCTAACTTGACTAGGATCCGTGACCGTGATCCAGTTTTTTTCTTCATTTCTTTTAAACGCGAGAAGGACTAATTGTGGCGTTTTTGTTAAACCAAACTGCAGTTCATCATAGGGATTCAGCTTGTACTCAGACAACAGACTGATCCAATTTTTTCCAGTAATATAAGTGATGGACAGTGCCTTCGTTACTGACACGACATAAGAAGTGAAACCTGCAAAAATAGCCATCGTAGAGCAAACCAAACGGTTTATTCTGTGATGAATGTCACATGGCAAAACCTGCATCGTAAAATTGCAGGAAAAGAAAGAAAACATGACATTAAATCAATAAGATTTAGACAGTAAATCAATAAGATTTACTTGATGTGACACGAGTGAATCCTTACCAGGAAATCACTATGTTGAAGTACTAAACAGAAGATTGATCGTCCAACTACGCGTGGCATGCAGGGGCCCCGCCTACTCCCACAAGCAGGACAGTCCAAAGGTCGTGACAAATCGTATGGACCGAACATCCATGGGACTGGAAATCCTGGTGGGTGCGATAAACCCTGCAATGCATACAGATATTGGAGTGTAACCATAATTGATAAACCGTCCTCACAAAAAATATGATCTGGATACTTCAAAATATACAGACTGAATTGAGTGGACAGACATTAACATAGACCGTTCACACACCAAAAGCGGCAGTACTAATAAACAATACAGGGTTCACAAACACAAATCAAGTACTGAACAATAGTACTTACTACAGACAAGCAAAGTTGCACTAACTAAACTCTGCAGACTATTTCTTGCCACCGACCTACGGGATGAACCCCGCATAACTGACTAGGCCATGGACTTCGTGTGAGATGTCTACATGCACCATCACCATCTTGTCAACCTTGGAGAACCTAACAGAGTGGTCTTTCCACTCATAAACATGATGATGAAGACAGGCCGCATCAGATTTGTTGGGAAGCTTTACAAGAACCACACCCTTCGTAATCGAAGGCACAGCCAGGAAATTGTTGTGGTCAAGTACAGCCTCGAGAACACGCCTGACAACAATGCTACAGGAAAACACTAGTTCAGGACACGTGGCGACAAGGACACAACAGCTGGATAGTTCAGCAGTAGAACTCATCATCAGGTCTTCCAGTTCACACGGCATGACTTTGAGAACTTCATCTCCACCGCGGACCTGGTTCTAATTCAAACAGAAACCATATTTTATTACTACCTCCGTTCAGAAATATAAGATGATTTTCGATATTATACTCCATATATGACTACATATACGCACAGAAATGAGTGAACAAAGACACTAGAACATGTCTTCAAAGGCATGAGAGCAGAGGGATTACATGCAATATCCATAACACAAGTTACTGAGGCAAATATACCCTCTTAAAAGGTAGCATTGATGTTCATAAAGTACTCCCTCCGTCCCAAAATTCTTGTCTTAGATTTGTCTAGATACGGATGTATCAAGTCACATTTTAGTATTAGATACATCCGTATCTAGACAAATCTAAGACAAGAAATTTGGGACAGAGGGAGTAGTTGAAAGTAATCTATAAGAAATCAGTGTCAACCTCTCGCATGTTTTGGTCAAAAGAGGAATTTAGAACCGTCATTTGGCACACTAAAATCACATGCAAGATCACCCAGAAAGTTGTACTACCAGTACTAGTACTGCGTGTTAGATGAAAAAACACGATCAAGATCGAGAAAAAGATCGTCAACAAGAGACATTACCTGGACTTGCTTAATGAGGGATCCCGGAGAGGGGGGCTTGGACAGGGCGATGGCTTTGAGCTTGTCTGCGGTAGTCTCGGCGGGGTGCTTGCGCTTCTTCGTACCATGAGCCTCGACGGTTTTGGCCAGAGCCATAGACATCACGTCGGCCGGTGCTCCGGCGTCCATCCAAGAGAGGAAGCTGAGAGAGAAGAGTGAAAGGAGGAACGAGATGAGGGAGAAGCGAAGCGAGTGGGGGTTTTCTTCAAGAGAGGAAGCTGAGAGAGAAGAGTGAAATGATGGTTGCTTCGTCCGTCCAACTTACTGCTGGAAAGGAGGGGGTTTTGTGATTTGACGGCTCATTGGGCATTACTGCGGCGGTTCGATCGGGGTAGTCTACCGTCACTCTACTACGGAGTAATTTAGTGCATGGCTGGTGGACCCAGGTGCTGGCTGTCCCACACGTCGGCGAAAGTGAGTAATTTAGTGCATGGCTGGAGGAGGATCCGCACGGTAGAGCGTGTCCACTGTTTTTCTGAAGAAAAAAATGATTACAGCAAGCGTTTCCACTCTTACGACGGAGGAGTGCGAAACACGGCAGCCACTTGAACATACACAGTGCTCCTACTACTAGGCATGTGCAGTGGTTCATACGTCAGTACTACACAATCTTGTTGCTAGTGTAGTAAGATATGAGGATAACAAATGATGTTGTGCGCATGTCAACTACTCCTATATGTAACATAGTACCGCTTTTTCGACTGTCCGGTCGAGAATGAACGGTGAGATCAATGTTAACAGAACTAGGTCCACAGCGCACGGAGAGTACGGTGCTACAGTACTCCACGAAACATGAACCATATGAAGCACGAATAGTGTTAGGCAGGGTGTATGAAGGGTGCACGGGATGGGAGCAAAAGTTCCCTTCTCGACCCACTTTTGGGTGTTTGGCAGAGTGCATGAAGGGTGCATGAGTCCACACTAGTAGGTTGACAAAAATACACGAAGAGGAAACAACTATATTGAGATGAGAATGCAACCAAACACACCCACACGCTTTGTGCTACAGTGACTGATCTGCACCGTCTGAGTTTGATCCAACGGTCATGTTGCGCCGAGACATGGACATGCCCATGCAGAGGGCGCCTAAACACCACCGAAGTCCCTCTGCTTCTCGAGGCGCACGACGTTGGTGATGCAGGGTGCAACCGCCCGCAGAGCCCGCTCCCGGTCGACGGGAGCCAGCTCGTCAAAGACGGCGTCCAATGGCACGAATGGATTCCGGTGACGGAGCCCTGAAAGGATTCGCCCGGCAACGGCGACGGCAGCCCGCAACCCCTCCTTGTCCAGCTCAGCCCCCACCATCGCGCGGAGACGGCTCAGCTCCTCGGAGATATAGGTGAAGAAGGAGACCAGGTCAGGAAGCCGCAGCTCGTTGAAGTCGACCGGGTGGTCGAACGGGTTTAGCCCGACGGCCGGCATCGTCGCGCTGGCACGACGGTAGGCATCGCGCAGCCGCAACACGTGCGTGGCAACTTGGTTCACCAAGTGGCTGAGGCGATCCTGGACCTCGTCACGATCGGCCCGCTCGCGCTCCAGCCGGCTCCCCTGACGGCCTATCGTATCTCCCGCTTTCTGCAGCAACGCCGCCGACGCCTCGAGCATCTTTGTGGTGGACGCCTGCCGCTTTTGAAGCTCCGTGAACTCCCGCACATAACGGAGGAGCATGGCACTCCTCTCCTCCTTGAGCTCACGGAGCTCCACGTCCTTGGCCCTGAGCTCCGCATCCTTGACATGGAGCTCCTGTGTCAGGCGCCTCACCTCGGACTCCGTGATCTGCTGCGCCGCCATGGCACCAGGTAGAAGCAATGGGGAGAGGAAGCAAAGGGGGCGAAACGGCTGAAAGGCAATGCAATCTACGGGAAGGCGGAGGGAGCGGGGAATCTTTTGGTTTTCACCACGGTAAAACACCAGTCGACGACTTCTCACATCAGGGAGCAGTGGGTTTTTACAGGCGGAGTCATCGTGACTAATTGCTGCCGCGCCTGCTCCCGTCAATCAAAAAATTAAAAATCCTGCCGCGCCTGCTCCCGTCAATCAAAAAATTAAAAATCCTGCCGCACCCAAACACCAGAGCAACGCCGCGGTGGATATTTAAATTTACCTGCCGGCAAGTAGATAAAAAAAGGGGTGAAAAAACAAATGTGGCGGCGGCCTAGCTAATCGGTCGAACTAGCCCAACTAGCTAGCCACCGTGCTTCACTGATGTACTCGGCGGGAAAGGTGGTCTTTCGTGATTTGACGACTCATTTACTTGCTTCGGCGCTACGACCGAGGAGGACCCAGAAAACGCGCGGTAGGGCGTCCCACGTCAGGAAGAATATATGCGTGCACCACCCGGGAGGACCCCGAAACCGCGCGGTAGGGTGTGCCACGTCTCGGCACGGAGGAAAAATGTGCGTGTAAAAATATACTGTATCAGACGTAGTACCTATGGTTCGACCTCGGGACCCAGCCAGTCGGTCGAAAACACCCCACTAGCCACACAGCTTCATCATGCAAACGTGGCACGGAGGATAGATGTGGTTAGCTCCGTCTCGACCAGCCACAACGTCTCTTGTTCTAGGCGATTCTTCTATTTTCCAAGCTTTTTTTAGTTGTAATAACACCACGGCAAGCTAGCGCCGCTCTTCGTGTGTGCCCGTGCAAAGGTTAGACGATGGAGAGAAGAGAGATTGAGATCGCAGACCTGGGACCCACCAGTAAGTGAGACAACGGTCATGCACGTGTTGACGAGGCACTCCCTCTACTCTACTCAACGCAAGTACTGTATAAAATCAAGTTATGGGACAAAGCCAACAACCGTTCGTTTTTTCAGGCTATCGACTTACGCTTTGTAGTCCAGGTTGCCAGTTCGAATCTCGTCTTTCAGATTTGTTAGTTTTAGGTCCAAATTTGATTAATGACAAGTGGGACCCCCGTGTGTTGTTCCGATATTTCAGTGTAGGATGGTTTTTTTGAACAAACACTTTGCGCGGTTAGACAAGTAACGGCACGAGTTACACGTATTTTGCAAGTTTACGAACAAAAATGACAGCGGCATAGAATATCACATCCACCCCGCAGCTTAGATACTATGGTGATACGAGTTTTTACACCGTTGGAAGTGAGATCCAATGGCTTGGGAGTAGTCTTTGTAATTATGCGCAATTTCCAAACTCTCCAAAGGTTTTTTTTGCAAATAAAACATTCAGGCCTCGTGTGTGCCGCTGCATCTTCGATCCAACGGCTCCCCGGTGCTCATATTAGGTGCTCCCCGTAGCTTAATTACCCGCTACGGTGATATGAGCATCTAGGTCGTATGATCAGTGATCAGATGGCACATGCGTAGTACTTGTACTTTCTGCGCATTTCCCAAACTCTATCAGTCGTATATTGCAAAAACATTCAAACCTCCTACTGTGGGCCGTTAGATCTCAGTGAACTCGTATCACCATAGAATCTACGGTGCGGGAGCACCTCATACTCTCCCGTGCGAGAAAACATAAGGTGCTATCGCAGCTTGGATGCTACGGTGATACGAGCTTGGAGGTCGTTTGATCTGAGATCCAATGGCATCTGAGCAGTCTTTGTGCTTGTAAGCAGTGGCCGAACTCTTTTGGGGCTTTTCTGCAAAAAACCATTCGAACCACCGAGGAGGTGTTGGGTCACAAATCCAACGCCTCCGAAGAGCTTGTATCACCAAAGCATCTAAGGTGTGGTAGCACATGATATTCTTACATACAGGAGAATATGATGTCCTCCTTCATCTTAGATGCTACGGTGATACGAGCTTCGAGGTCGTTGGATATGGGATCAAAGGGCATCTAAGTAGTTTTTGTACAAATTGTGTGCAATTCTCAAACTCATCAAGGTTTCCTGCAAAAATATTAAGACACATCATGTGAGCTGCTATATCTCAGATCTACAAGCTCCAAGCAACTCGTATCGGCATATAGCATCTAAGGTATGGGGGCACATGATATTCTCCCGGGGAGGAGGGGTGGGGGGTGCACAACCAATCGGTGGTTGGGAGGGTGGGGACAAATATAATCTAAACAACCCTAAACAGAGCTCCACAATTTTATCTAAGGTCGAGGGGTTGACCCCCGACAATCATAGCTCCGCCTAAACACAACATTTGCATGTACTGTAGTACTAGACTTAATATTCATGTTTCAGTTTCATGTTCATTTTAAATATTGAACTGAGGACCATGGATGTCTTACATTTTACTCCCTTCGTTCCTAAATATTAGTCTTTTTAGAGGCTTCAAATGGACTGGCACATACGGATGTATATAGACATATTTTAGAGTCTAGATTCACTCATTTTGCTCCGTATGTAGTCACTTGTTGAACTCTCTAAAAGACTAATATTTAGGAATAGAAGGAGTATTTTTGAATTCGTGTCATACATGCATGGTTTGGAAAAATAGATGCACTATACTTATTGGATTGTTGTTGTGTTCGTGCGTGTGTGTCTCTGTGTGTGTGTGTGTGGTCATATGCTTGATACATACAAAGTTTTCTCACCTCCATATTGTTCATCTTTTAAATTTGAATTTGCATTGGAAAACTTACTAGGGATACCATGAAATGTGAAATCCACGTTGAGATCACTATATCACAAACTCACTCTAATTCAACAACTCGTCATAAATCAATTACCACGTTGAGATTAGTATTTGCAAGGAAAATACGGGTATTGTAATACACATAGATTCGTTCGGCAATTTAAAAGGTTCCTTTCGTATTCTCGAATGGTAGGACCCAACGGCGTACCAGCCAGACCTTGGCTCGTGTTGATCCTAAAAAAACCGGGCTCGTGTCCTTCGGTGGCGTGCGTGGTACGCACATTAGGCAACCCCAACCAGTCGAGCCTCAGCGTTTCAAGTCGAAATATCTGGCGGCCAGAATTCCAGCCCTAGGAAATTCCCCTCATGTCCCCGGTCCATAATGACTACCGATGAACAACGGAGGGATGCTTTAGTAACTAGACAACGTTACCTACCGTGCCGAGCACGGTTCAATTCCCTCGGTCGCCGCTCGTCAAGGTCACCCGTCAACTGCATTGCCTAGTACTACTACTACTACACCAGGATGAGCACAGAATTGAGCCCGTTTGTTCGTGCCTAGTACTTGAGTTAATATATCAGGCAATGCACTGGTACGGAGGGATTATCCTTTTACTCTGCATATATAACTTGTCTGAAGTCTAACTAAGCAAAATGTTTGACCAAATCCTTTCTTAAGAAATACAACAGGACAGATGTACGGCTTGAAAATTTATTGCATGATGCAGGTTATGATATTGTTTCGAATCCTGGATCTTAAATTTCAGAAAATCCAAAAGTGAGCATAAATTCTTGAAACTAAGCATGGTCACGTGATATGGCACAAATATTACTTCGTAAGTTTTTTCTTCAATTTGAGACAAGCTGCTTATGACAAGTTGCACAAATGAAGAGCCAAGGTATTTTGGAACAAAGACCTGTCACGTTAAGGCGAACGCTTTCACTATTGAAACCGTGGGCGTTTACGTGCCGCCACGAGTCCCCGCTTCTCATCGGCAGGTGCCGTCCGAGCAAGCGTGTGAGTCGACGGGAGGCGTGCGAGCAGACCGCTGCGCCGGCTGTCAGGGAGGCGTGCGAGCAGACCGCTGTGCAGGCTCACCGGGAGGCGAGCCCTTTGACCAGGCTCCGCCGCCCACCGTCGTCCCAACTGCTCCCACTTTTAATGTCGCCGGCGCCGCAGTTTAAAATCAACCCCGCACTACCCGGTATCGCTACAATCCTCTCTCTTCCTCTCCGATTCTCCTGTCGTCTACCTCCAACTAGCCTGACCTAAACGTACGCCATGCCGCATCACGATGGTCTGCCCTTAGTGTTCCAGTTTCCTGAGGAAGACACCCAGCCGGAGTCTCAAGAACATAAGGCGCTTTGGGACGAGCTTGAACTGGCCTTGCGGGAAGACGCCGCGCCTGTCCCCGCTCCCGTTCCGGCTCCCGTCGCCCCGACTGCGCCAGCGCCCATCCCCGTGGCATTGATGGGCTGGGAGCCGCACATTGTCGCCGAGCTTGATCCCACGGGGTTCCACGAGGTCCCCGCCGACTTTCACGCGCCCGTGCACCTGCCAGCGCATGCGCCTGCGCGTGCACTGACGCGCACGCCCGTGCCGGTGCCCGTGCACTTACATGCGCGCCCGTGCCGGTGCCTGTGCACACGAATGTCTCCGCCACGCCGTTGACAGCGCATGTCCCCGTGTGGGTGCCAGTGCCCCCCTCAGCGGCATGGATGGCCGCCGTCGACCGCTTCCTTGCACCAACGGCCAGTCGCCTCCTCCCGCCAGTTGACTCGCTCCGAAGTCCAGAACATTTTGGCCTTCCTTGAAGCTAGGCCAACGTCCAGGAGTACGCCAACAACAGCGCAAGACGCCGCCGTCGCCGTCGGTCAGTGGCCCGACGACACACAGAGCACGGCAGAGGAGCCGCTTCCCACAGCGAGACGCCCCCCGCCGCCGCGTAATCTAAATTTGCCATGAAAAACGTTCGGATTGCCATGCTTAAAATCCGAACATTTATCATTTCCGTTTATTTTATATCGATCGTCGTATAATTTAAAGTCGGAGTCAGACTGAACGAAATGTATGGTTTGATCGATTGAATGTTCTGCTAGAGCCGTATCAAATTAAATATAAAACGTCATCAAGCCACATGTATTCCTTGTCATCCAACGACCTAGACTGCTTCAATGTCGAGCGCTCAACACGTTTAGCGTGCAGTTAATTTCATGCCAAAAATAGTGCTAATCACATGACAACACGCAAATAATATCCTAGTAGTTAATATCCGCATGCACTTAATATACTTCCAAATTAACGTGCATTGCACGTACACACTGACTAGTGCTGCTAGTACGTGAAACTGGTGCCGTGACTTGTGAACGCGTCCAGATATGGTCAACGGCAACATCGCCCGCGAGTTCTTCCTGTTTGCCCGTGCGTCTAAACGCAGAAGGGGAGGAGAGAGAGAGCACACATGGAACCCACCAGTAAGTGAAGGCGAATAGTACTAAAAATAATATTACATGTTATCCATTAATTAGGCTGTGGTAATATAAAAACATTATGTGAACAAAGGGGGTACAACAAACATTGCTATTCTACGTATGTTGCCTATTGACGTGCGGCTTGAAGGCCCGGTCGCATGTTCGATCCTCGTCCTTTATTTTTTAATTTGTATATGGGTCCAAATTTGTTTCATGACATGTGGGCCCCTCGGTGTGTAGTTTGTAGCACTTTAATTTGTGGGTCGAAATTTGTTCCATTCCAAGTGGACTATCGGTGTGTAGTTTTGTAGCTTATTTATAATAATTAAAGAGAACAACATAGTTTTTTCAATAATACCATGGTGCGACGTTGAAGGCGAGAAAGGACGTGCGAGAGAGCGATGACCGAGCCAGAGGGAAATCAACTAGGGGAGTTGCGTGGGTTGCAACGGTGTTTGGAGTAGTTGTGGGCCGAATGCTACGAAAATATAATCTAAACCGACCGGAATAAATGCCTACACAAATTAATCCAAGGTTGGAGTGCCCCTCGCAATGTAAATAGCTCCGGCTTTGCGAGGGATGGAGAGGTAGTAGCTTCAACGCGTGGAAGATACGGTGTGAGAAAGCGAGGTCAATCGAGAGACATATAGATAGAGAGACAAAGTGAGTGTGGTCCGACATTCATTGAACAAATATATATGCTCTGGAGAGATATTGTCCGATTGAGCTTTTTGGCAAGGGTGAGGGCTGTAAGATAGAGCTTGAGAGATGATCCAGTCACAGACGTGTAGATATATTTTGTGCGTGGGAGGAAGCAAGGTCAACCGATCACATAGGGTCGCCGTGCGATCGAAAGAGTGAGACGGGTTGGAGAGAGTGACCTAGATAGACGATGTGCGTGAGAGAGTATACAATGTGAATAGGTCGAATTGGGCTCAAACATGGTGATATATCGTTTTTGTCCGAGAAAGAGCGAGGTCAATCGAGACATACGGAGAGAGAGAGAGAGAGAGAGAGATTGAGTGAGCGTGGCCCACCATGAGGTCGAAAGAGTGGCGGCGGCTTGGATGGACTGACCTAGATAGACAATCTGCGTGAGAGAGTATAGAGTGTGTCGATCGAGGCCCGAACAGGGAGATATATCATTTGTGTGTGAAAGAAAACGAGGTTAAACGAGACTCAGATAAAGAGAGCGAGATTGAGCGAGTGTGGCCCGCCGTGCGGAAGAAAGAGTGAGACAGTCTCGAGGGAGTGACCTAGATATACAACGTGCGTGCGTGCGCACGAGAGGTTGGGGGGCTAGATAGGCAATGCATGTATTTAGCGCGAGAGGGTGAGAGGGAGAGGGGGGAGAGAGAGAGAGCTCGGCATGGGGTGCAATGGCGGGTGTGTGAGGTAAATACATTTGGTAACAGAGTGGAAAAGGGGTTGTGTAGTTGAGAGACTTAGAGATCGAAACATGGAGAGAAAGAATGAACGTGTGTTGGAAACCGATAGCTTCCTAAGGTGGTTAGGAGAGGAAGATTGACCGATACAGGAAGTATGTAGCGTTTGTGCGGGGGGGGGGGGCTAAAAACAACATTTGAATGTACATAGTACGAGACTTAATATCGATGTTTCAATTCGGTGTACATTGTAAGATTTGAACCGAGGACCAGGCATACGGGTAATTATTTCGAATTCGTGCCATACTAAGTTTCGAAAAGTTGACATTGACTCAGTTTGTTGTGCTATTTTGTAGGTCATATGTTTGAATCCATCCAAAAGTTTTCTCACTACCATGGTGTTCATCATATACATATGAATTTGTATTAAAAAAGTAGCGTGGATACAGTGAAATGCGAAATCCACGTTAGAATTGGAGATCGCTACGTGACACACACTCTAATTCAAATAACTAACTACGTGACACACACTCTAATTCAAATAACTAATTATGTGACACACACTCTAATCCACGTTAGCGTGGGTACCGTTTCGATTTTTTTCAAATAACTCCTCATTAATTAATTTATAGTACTCCCTCTGTTCACTTTTATAAGACCTTGAAGACATTTCAGACAATGTGCAAAACAGTTCATTTTAAGTTGTCTGAAACGACTTACAAAAGTGAACGGATGGAGTATCTCGTTTCGAATGACTAATTATTGCAAGGAAAACACAGGCATGGTAATACATACAGATTCGTTTGCAAATGAAAGAAGATTCGTTTGCATTCTCAAATGTAGGCGCACCAGGCAGACCAAGGTCGTGTCGGGGTGGACGCTGCTTCGGTGCCTTAAAGGCAACTGCCTTTGGGTCACTGACATGTGGGCCAGCCACCTGTTGGGCCCACATGTCATGGAAACAAAGGCAGGTGCCTTAAGGCACCGAAGCATAGTCCTGTCGGGGTGGTCGCGTGTGTCGGACGGATGCGTAGCACCCAGCCACCCACCCCCCTCCCCCCCAAAAAAAGGACGACGACAATATAAGTTCGCACTTCCACGTTTCGGATTGAAATATCTGGCGGCCCCAATTGCAGCCCTGCAAAATCTCTCTTCTCCACCGTCCCCTTCCGCGCCCAGATTGCTCAAATCCCTAATTCGTCGCCAACCCTCGAATCGCCCCTCGTCTCGTCTCTTTCCCCACCGTTCCCCACCTCTGTGTCGGACGACGACGACGAAGACGACGGTTGCGCTTCACCACCGCACCGGAGCTACCTCATCTACGCCCTCGTCCACCGGACCGGGTGGTCCACCGACAACGTCGGCCGCCGCAACCGACGTGCCTCACAGACACCGAGTTCCACCGCATCAGGTGCGCTTCACCGACGCCGTCTCCCAGCTCACCGGGGCTACTTCACCGAGCACATCGTCGCACCTCCGCCCCCCGAGGCCGTTGGGGCTTCACCAACGGTCTCGTCCACCGCATCGTAGCGCTCCGCTGACACTCAAGATCTGCATCCGTGCGTGGCCAGCCAACGCCAGCGCATCACCCTCAACGGCTCTGAAGTGACCCGCACTCTATCTAGGCGAGCATGCCCAAACGCCGGCCCGAACTAGGTATCCACACATCACTCCCTTGTGCACTGTTCCGACGATGTTCGGATATCCTTTCACTGCTCTCTTAGCTTACACGCCTACGCAACTCTGACTTTAACTCTTATTTCTTCTGGAGATATCATCTGAAACAAGCAAATCCATTTTTTAGCGAAGCATGACGGCGCTACGGGATCTGGTACACATCCTGCACACCCGTATAACCTTGTAAGTATCTGTCCTCCGGTACAACATCAAGGTCGATTCCTCTTATTTGATCAACCATTCGCCGTGTCAAAAATGCAGAGGGGGATGCAAGGAGCACAAGGCCTGCACATCCAAGCAAGTGGTAACATGGACTTGTACATGGAACATCCCAAGCGCAAGCAGAGCTGCAGTGAGCCTGTACAACGAGCTAGTGTAAGTCCCTGCATTTCATTTAATTCGTACTGGCATTCGTGTATGATTTGTGTGCAGTGGCTGATCCACGAATTCAAGTTATCAGGGGCGAACATTTAACTTAAAAAATACGAAGGCACTTGCACTCCGGATATCAATATAACTTGAGAAATGTGAAGCTACATGCACTTTGAAAACCAGCTAATGATCCAAAGTAGTTCAGATTATAAACACTAAATGATGCAAGCACCAAAAAACACAAAATGCAACATGGTGTACAAGGACTACAAACATGGTCCGTACCTGCTTGAATTATTCGTTCTCTGGCTGAAAATATCGAAGTGTAATTGCACGTATAACCAGTGCGCAAACCGCATATCAATATATCTATCCTGCACAAATATGGCAATAGTTTCAAACAACAGATTAGAAAAGTATTTATGCTATGTTGTCATGATACGGGGACTTTCTGGTAGATGGCCTCGACGTTTCCTCAAGCTATGAAAATGCACTATAATTTGCTTGTCATCAATGCCTGCAAATCTCTGTCTCTCTCAACATAGTAGATCATCATTAGACACTAAATCCTTCAATGAGCTTGCAAAATGCTTGCATTAGATCCCTCATTAGACACTATATGTTCATCACCAGGAGCATGTAAAATGTTTGCATCAAATCCTTCATTAGCAGTCTGTTCATTAGACACTTCAGGCTCAAGAACAACATGAGCTTGTATGTTTGCACCGGAAACTTGATTAGATACATCAGATTCAGTCAGTTCAGTATTGATTGGGGGAGTTATAAAATAAGTAGAAATTGGTTTCATTTTCTCATAGATTCCCTACATACAAGCAGTTTTACAACACCGTCAGGTTTAACTATTGGCCAGAAATTGAAGAGTTGAATTAGATATAACCAGGGATGTGATGTACCTGCTCGTTGCGCATGCTACTCTTGCAAGCTGCGACTGTCCGTTTGCGCAAGCTCGATGCCATGCCCGTGCTGCCGCCGCTGTCTCCCACGCAGGCTACACCCAGGGTTGGATCTTCATCTTCTTGTCCTTCCGTTTGCTTGAAGCCCGGCGACCGCCCTCCAACAAGGGCGCGAGGAAGTGTTGTGTCGGTCTATCCAGCGGCGGCTAGGTTAGGAGTGAACCAGACTGGAGGCTGGAGCGAATGAATTGGGATTTTTCCTCCTGTCGATCGATATGGGAGGCGCTCGTTTGGGCCGCGAGCCTGCTATTGGGCCTGCCTTGCACTTATGTTATTGGCCCATCCAAATTGAAACATTTTTCTTCATTTTTTACATTGCCTGCTCGTGCGTTGGAACGAACAAAACTAGCGTGGGCCAACCTGGACGACTCAAACTAGGTGCACACTTTCCAGCCACCTGAGGCGGCCGCCCATACCAGCCCCTATGGTGGCGTCGCCCCTTTTTGCGTGTATGATTGGATAGTGAAAAATATACCAGTGGCGCTTTTGATTTACCCACAGAATGGTTGAATTGCTTGTTTCTATGAACTGAGTTCGCCAATAATGTGAAGGATGCCAGTCTTTTCATCCTATTGTAGATTGCTTAGATCTTGATATGCCAAAAGTAATCACATGAAATATACAGTAAAAGCCAGTGTGATGTGTTTGGCTACAACTAGTCTGACTACACGTCCTCATATAACATATCAAGGATGCACCATCTTACCAGATTAACCATTCGACTTACCCATGCAGTGTGGGAAGAAAGAAGTATTGGGACTGCGTATCCAAGCAATTGATGCCATGGACTCCTTCGTACAACCTTGTAAGCGAAAAAGAAGTTGCAGTGTGCCTGTACAAACAACTAGCGTAAGTTCAGTTACCTGCTTCTCGGAATTTTAGGTAGCCACTTATTGCAAAATTGTTCAATTATGTTGCTTGGCTTAATTTAGTTTGCTACTGATTACATAATGGCACAGCCTGTTAATCATATTGTAGACTGCGCCTATCTATGTGTTTGATATTTACTGTTAAGAATTACCTGTTTGCCTTAACTTAAATATCTACTTGTTTGTTTAACTGCTTTGCTGCTGCAACAGCGGGTTACAATGATGTTAATAACTACTTTTCAGCATCCAATTGAAACTCTTTAATTCCTTGTTTGTTTAACTGGTTTGCTGTTATAACTCCCAGTTGAGATGTTTTGCTAACTTCAACTTTTCTGAATCCAATCGGAACTTTAATGGCAAAACAGGTTAGCCCAAGATCAAAGAGCGAGGTCCCCATGGACGTTGCATCATCCCACAGCAGTGGCACCGGCCCAATCGTGCATTATGAATTGCCAACTGCTGATGCTCTAGAGGCTAAACTAGTGGTAGAAAGAGATTCTGCTTCTGCACTTAGAGATGAAGTTGACATGTTGAGGAAGCAAATAGCACAATCACAAGCAGTACTCAAGACAACCATTAAATATTTGGTGGATTTCAAAACGAAGCAAGCTGAGACTGACCAGATTGTTAAGGTCCTGAAGGAAAAAAGGAAATTAAATTCCTACTTGGTAAATCATAGGTGAAATGTAATTTCCATAGTTGAATAACCTTTGTGTTGTCTGTTCATGTAATCAATCAAACCATTTGTTTTAGAGATCATGTAATAATTGTTTTTTTGTTTTTTGGTTTGTAATTTTATTTGAGCACAAGTCTGTATCAATTGATAAGACTCGGAGACATTTCATTTGGATTGCTGTGCCAGACCTACAAATATGCCAATCGGGCTGAATGTGCATTCAGCAATAGTATTAGTATAGATGGATCATAAGTGGCACGCATTGGAAAGGGCCAAGATGCTGGCTAAAAAAAGGATGCTGTTGTAGCCAAAAAAAAGTACAGCGGCCTGGCTTATGTATGTTAGTTGATATTATTGATCCATATACTCTATAAGTGTTTATATGTCTGTTAGTTCTGTACATTCTTGGTTGATTGACTCGGTATTTGAATCTTGATACATCGCTTGTGTACATATCTAAATGGGAGTACACATTATGTTGCGTGTGACATTTGAGTTGGACATGAAGTGTTCCAAATATTCGAATTCACCTTAAACTGGATTCTAGTTTCTGAATTTGAGTATCGGCATTTGTAAACCATATTCATACATGACAGTGGAATACATCTTTGTCGTCCTTTTGAAGATATATAAAAACACATAGAATGATTTATAAAGATTCATATAGGAATACAAAATGGATTTGAATTTAGTTGCCAGGGTAAACGTGGATGCTTATTGTCCCAAAATTCGAAAGAAGTAGCAAAATGTCCACTCCCACGTCGGCTGCCCGAAGCCAAGTGTTTGGGAGATGGAAATTACTGTCTACCCATTACACGGACAATCCATCGGCCCGATTTCCACTGCTCTAAATAGGGGTAGGTTAGTAACTTCAATTAGACGTGACACGACCGCCTCTGAGCCCATTCCGACACGGTGGGCGTCAAACATGGGCGGCAAAACTCATTTGATTCAAGCTCGTCCGAAAGACCTCTGTTTCTCCCTCCATTCCCCGTTCATACACGGTGGGCGGCAAAACAAACTCGACTCGGCCGAAATCGATCTAGGCAAATATTTTCAATAGGGGCAGGTTTGTAACTTCACTCAGACGTGACACAACCGCCCTACCTGTCAGCCCCGTTCATACACCGTGGGCGCCAACCACCCTCTCCTCGCCCGAAATCGCTCTGGGCAAATATTGGCGAGATGCGAGATTACCGTCCTATCCCCAACCGACGAGACGTCCAAATTTTAAACGGGGGCTAAGTTCGTAACTTTCCCATATTTCAGACAGGCGCGTCCCAAAAACATGGTTCCCCGTACCTCTCCCTCCATTTTCCCATTCATACACCGTCCGCGCTAGAACACCCCATCCCCACACCAGCCTCCGTCCGCCACCCCATCCATCGCCGCCATCCTCCACCACATCCATCACCACCGTCCTCCACCATGCCGGAGCGCCTACCAAGACCGCGTCGTCCACTGCTAGAGATGGACGTTTCTCATCCACGGCGACCATTAGCCTTGCATCGCGTCCTCTCGCTTCATCGGCGTCGTCGTCCTCTTTGCCGGGGCCGCTCACACGACCTTCTCTTCCACCGCAACGGGACTTATCCCCCGATGCACTCGTCTACCGTCGCAGATCTGCTTCAACGCCACCGACAGCCATCGCACCCCCGATGCCTACACGGCACCGCAAGAGAGGTGGTACTTCATATCTCCTCAACTTTTTGATCTCAACCAGAAAATAGATCTTAACTTGGTTACTCTACTTTCTTTTCAGCTCTTAGAATTTAGTTCTTAGTTCGAAGCAAACAATGGATGCTAAATATCATTTCTCCGGTTTGCAGCTTCAAATCTGCCATGGCACGGCCATAATACGGTTTAATTGATCATGCTTAGGGTTTAATTGATCATGTTGGTTCCGTGGTGGTTTCTTTAATAGAAATCGGAGGGGAAACCCTCTTTTGCTAAAAAAAATATGCTTAGAGTTTCCCCCTTTTATGATCACTATACGATCAGAATACGTGCTTCGTGTCATAATAACACTGCTCCACCCATCAAGCTAAACAAGCTTAGTTGTTCAAATACGAATCTGATATTATTAAAACAGAGTTGTTTAATTGGTCAGCTAAATGTTCCTAAATTAGTTTCGAAAATGCATGTTCGCCGCTCGGGTGTGTATCTCTACAGGGTGCCCACGGTGGGCTGGCCCACCCTGGGATTTTGGGTCGTCCCAGGCCCCGATTCCCCTCTGTTCTGCTACGCGCTTCCGATCTCTACTCGCCCCCAGCCGCCTGCCTCGCCGGCGACTTGTCGTCCCGGACGGCATGACTCTAGGAGGAGACGCCGGACTAACAGGAGGCCAGGAGCCGCTCGCCCAACAGCGTCACCGCTGCCCGGGCGCGCCGCCGTGCCTACCTTCCCAGTCCGTTCAGGGCTCAGGCGTGCAGCACCCACCAAGCCAACCCGATTTATCCTGAGATACGTCCTCAACACTCGGCAGCCACTCCTCATCACCCATTTTCTAATTGATTCATTACTCATTAGGCAGGACTGTCATTAGGGTTTGTTGTGTGCTCAGTGCTACCTACACTTAATGGTTCATATGTATTTCGGTAATCTTTAGTACCTCTAAAGTTCACAGGGTTTTCAAAATTCCGGCCCTCGGAACAGAAACTAGTCATTTTGGATTGTTGGTCGTAGTGACATTGACCCAGATTACTACTGCAAGCCAGGTTTGTTGACAATTTTACTTGTCTTTCTTACTCATTCGATATAATATCCAATTATTCACGTCGATTAGTTGCAAACAATAAGTGCTAGACGAACTTCTTCATTCGGATTTTGGACGGTCTCTTACTGCAGTTACAATTCTGCATACTTGTCCTAGTAAGCTCACAAGTAAATGATTGATTCACTACATCTATGTTTGCCTTGTCATATTTGTTGTCAATATTCTTTTAGGGTGGACCACCCTGTTTCTAAATACTGGAACCGTAGACATGAGTGAATAGTATTTCTCTATGTGATCTCTTCCATCATGTGTGGGTAATGAACACTGCATTGTATAGAAAGAAAGTGTCATTTCCAGCTTTTACATAGGTTTTGATCTTTTACATGGAATACAATCTGCCTACTTGCTTTGTGTCGCACTACCAACACTCCACCCTTGAAGCTAAACATTACGCCACTCATAATTTCTTAGTTTATTTGTTCAAATACGAATTTCATATGATTTTCCTACTTCAGTTTTGAAATGTGTGCATGCCTGTTATAGAGACATAAGGGGTTTGTATTTCTGTGTGGTCTGGTCAGCACGGTTGGGGAGGTGAACTTTGCATATGCAGGGGTTTATAGGGAGACACTCTCCGAGTTGAATCCGCAATGCATTCCATAGATAATCTGACTACTTTTTATGTTTTCATGAATCTCAGATTCTGAACACCATCATAATGATTATGAGCTTGCGCGCATGAAAAGAATAAAGCAGAACAATGCCATGGCTGTCAAACTTGGCATTAAGGGACTGAAATCAAGTCTGGATGCAATGCAATGCAAACGCTCTCCACCTACAGATTCATGCTCAGAATATGATCCTAACAGTGATTCTGAGCTAGAGGGAGACCTAAGTCAATGTAGCTCCCTAGTGGAGGAGTCAGAGGAAGATGCCCTATCTTATTCACCCATCAAGGTACTTGCTCTAACTTTCCAAGGTTACATTGCTTGCACATATCTTGCAACTGATGCTTTGCATTGCTTCTACTTTGTTGAACTGCCATTAGCTTAGTTTACACATCGTGTATGTGAATACGCCTTGCCTATCCATTTTCAGGACATATTCCATCTGTCATCATACCATATTTATCCATTCAAATGTTGTTCTTGTGTATCAGACGTTCAAAAGGAAGAGGGCGATTGCTGATCGTGGAGGACCACAAGCAAAGTATTTGGAAAAGGTAGTGGCACCTGATAAATCAAATAGCCCATTAGGTGTAGTTGCAATATCACCTGACCCACAAAATACCCCAACTCTAGCAGACTCTAGCCCTACTACACTGGTCATTTCTGATGCCCCAACTCAGCAGACTGTTGGAAATATGCCCTAGAGGCAATAATAAATGGTTATTATTATATTTCTTTGTTCATGGTAATCGTCTATTATTCATGCTATAATTGTATTGTCCGGAAATCGTAATACATGTGTGAATACATAGACCACAATGTGTCCCTAGTAAGCCTCTAGTTGACTAGCTCGTTGATCAACAGATAGTCATGGTTTCCTGACTATGGACATTGGATGTCATTGATAACGGGATCACATCATTAGGAGAATGATGTGATGGACAAGACCCAATCCTAAGCATAGCATAAAAGATCGTGTAGTTTCGTTTGCTAGAGCTTTTCCAATGTCAAGTATCTTTTCCTTAGACCATGAGATCGTGCAACTCCCGGATACCGTAGGAGTGCTTTGGGTGTGCCAAACGTCACAACGTAACTGGGTGACTATAAAGGTGCACTACGGGTATCTCCGAAAGTGTCTGTTGGGTTGGCACGGATCGAGACTGGGATTTGTCACTCCGTGTGACGGAGAGGTATCTATGGGCCCACTCGGTAATGCATCATCATAATGAGCTCAATGTGACTAAGGAGTTAGTCACGGGATCATGCATTGCGGTACGAGTAAAGAGACTTGCCGGTAACGAGATTGAACAAGGTATTGGGATACCGACGATCGAATCTCGGGCAAGTAACATACCGATTGACAAAGGGAATTGCATACGGGATTGATTGAATCCTCGACACCGTGGTTCATCCGATGAGATCATCGTGGAACATGTGGGAGCCAACATGGGTATCCAGATCCCGCTGTTGGTTATTGACCGGAGAGGCGTCTCGGTCATGTCTGCATGTCTCCCGAACCCGTAGGGTCTACACACTTAAGGTTCAGTGATGCTAGGGTTGTAGAGATATGTGTATGCGGAAACCCGAAGGTTGTTCGGAGTCCCGGATGAGATCCCGGACATCACGAGAGGTTCCGGAATGGTCCGGAGGTGAAGAATTATATATAGGAAGTCAAGTTTCGGCCACCGGGAAAGTTTCGGGGGTTACCGGTATTGTACCGGGACCACCGGAAGGGTCCCGGGGATCCACCGGGTGGGGCCACCTATCCCGGAGGGCCCCGTGGGCTGAAGTGGGAAGGGAGCCAGCCCCTAGTGGGCTGGGCGCCCCCCCATGGGCCTTTCCCCCTGCGCCTAGGGTTGCAAACCCTAGGGTGGGGCGGTTTCCCACTTGCCTTGGGGGGCAAGGAACCCCCCTGGCCGCCGCCCCTTGCCCTAGATGGGCTTTGGCCGCCGCCCCCCCTCCCATGGAGCCTATATAAAGGGGGGGAGGGAGGGCAGCAATGCAACAGCCTTGGGCGCCTCCCTCCTCCCCTGCAACACCTCTCTCTCTCTCTCTCTCGCAGAAGCTCGGCGAAGCCCTGCCGGAGACCCGCTACATCCACCACCACGCCGTCGTGCTGCTGGATCTCCATCAACCTCTCCTTCCCCCTTGCTGGATCAAGAAGGAGGAGACGTCGCTGCACCGTACGTGTGTTGAACGCGGAGGTGCCGTCCGTTCGGCACTCGGTCATCGGTGATTTGGATCACGGCGAGTACGACTCCGTCATCCACGTTCATTGGAACGCTTCTGCTCGCGATCTACAAGGGTATGTAGATGCACTCCTTTCCCCTCGTTGCTAGTATACTCCATAGATGCATCTTGGTGAGCGTAGGAAAATTTTAAATTATGCTACGATTCCCAACACAGACCCCAACTGCAGCAAATAGTATGATTATGCCAGTTGACATAGCACCAGCTGTACGACGCAAAACCCCCGTTCCAGCAAAGAGTACACCAAATCCAGTTGCCAAATCCCTTTTCAAACCAGAGAGAGCCCCAATTGCAGCAAATAGGACCCCTGTTCCATTTCTTCCCAGTTTAGAAGACGAAGCTTATGTTGTTGTCAGGAACTTTGTGCGCATCTTTCCTTCATGGAAAGATTATACCGCAGACACAGAACAATTTCCAGTCTTCCTCCGCAACTTACGCGTAAGTAATGTACTAATGTTATTCATGGTCATTACTGCATATGTTTCTGCTGACAGAAGACACAAGATTTCATTCTTTTAAATAGGCGAGGAGCAAACTGGATTGTGATGACGAGCAAGGGTTGGTTGCGCTTTTCAAGCACTCGTTGATGAAGTATCGTTCCTACCTGAGGCAAGCGCACTTCGATGGCAAGCCTCTGAACGAAATTTCTGTAAAGTCTCCGGTGCTACATTTATCCGACGGTGACTGGAATAATCTTGTTACACATTGGTCTCGGCTGCAGCGTAAGGTACTGTCTATGATATCACATCACAATTTGAACTACATTTCTGCATTTGCCTTAATGTCTCACTTGTACGAAAACTGTTAGCAGAAGAACATTCGTTCTCAAGGGACCACAGAATCTCGCAGCTATACTGCACACTGCTTTGCTCTTGTGAGTACCTCTTGCCCTGTATGACCATACTTACTTTCATAGCTGTTTGATTATGTAGCATCACTGCACATGTTAGCCTCGTAATCGTCCATTTGGTGGACATTATAAGATCCGTATGGACTCTTACATAAATTTAGAATCAACCCAATGCTTTTGAAGAGGTTTAGCTCTACAGTCCTCTTGTAAGGACTGAACGTGGTCTATCACTGTACTTACATTAACAGCTACTCCCTCCGTCCCATAATATAAGAATGTTTTGTACAGTACACCAGTGTTCAAAACACTCTTGTATTATGGGAAGAGGGATTGGTTCATTTTGTAGCATTCTGCATCTTATCTCCCTCGCCCACCATTTACTAAAAAAGATCAGATGTATATTTAATCTTACCAACAAGTAGAATACACAGACAATGCCAGTGTAGAAGTGTAGCCCATTGCTCTTGTCAGTACATTTTGTCCTGTAACGCTTGTACTTCCAGGGATTGGTAGTTGATTATGTAGCATCAATCTGCATCTTATCTTCATTATCCTCTATCCCTTCCAGTATTATCATATCTATAATTACTCTCTACAAAATGTAGAGTACAGGCAATGCTTATGAAGAAGATTCTGTGCTGAAATTCTTGAGTTATCCTTCCCTTGACATGGAGAAGGGCATTATAAAGCCGGTGTTAACTGTTAATGTAAGTCAGTCCTTCTAAAGCCTTTATCCTCAACTGCTGTTTAATTTGCTCATACTCCCTATCATTTACTGCTGTTTAGTTTGCTGTTTCTACCAAAATGCATGTTCGTAAGAACCGTAAGTTCTAAGTTTTACTTGTAAAACCAAATTCCTTATTCATACCATGCACATTACTTAATACTCCCTATATGTATGCTTGTTTTTGTGGATCTATAATCCAGTGTGTGGTGAAGCAGCCCACGTTTGCACCTTGTCATCTCCTGTTTTATCTTACTGATGTGGCTGATGATATGAACAACATGCCATGCACATTATCCAAAATAGATATAATGATTTTCTTTGCCCTTCATCTATGCTTGTTATGTTGACATGGTAATCCAGTAGTGTGGTGAAGCTCCCCGCATTATGAACAATGCCAAATTATGCTATTGATATTTTGAACTTACTCTTTATTTTCTAATTTGAAATTGGATAGAATTGACAGAACAGTTATCATCTTTGTTTATACACGTGCAAAACCTATCATCTCTCTGCTTTGTTTCAGGGTGATATGCCTGATGGCATGCACAAGTCAGCTGAAGGCTGTGAGACAAACCCAACATATATTGCAGCAAAGAAGTCAAAACATCTTGAAGATAGCGAGACAACCCCAAAGTCTTGTCTTGATGCAGTGTTCAAGTTACTTGAGACTAACAGTCAGACAAGCTCACAGAATTCGTTGTCTGAATCAGTTCGACTTCTTCAGTCCCAAGTTCTAGCAGAAAGGCATTCTGCAACTCAACTTTGACTTGAAGTCCTATCTCTAAGAAAGATTGCGGAGAACACCAGTGAGAACCTCATCGCTAAACAGCTACACCTGGAAGCTATGACCGACATGCTAGGCCGGTCTCACAGCCTTGCTCAGCAGCTTGCGCAGCAGTTCCCCCGCAAGGCTAACCTTTCTTGAACTGTCTTGGAAGTGGTCTCGGTTCAGTATTATTTTGTTACGCTGCAATGGTGCCCAGTTTTTGTAATCTGCTTCTTCGTTGCACTTTATGATCACTGGTGGCGAACTTTGATGCCCAGTGGATGTAATATGTGTAATAGACGTGATAGCCTAGCATAAGTTGCTTGCTTATTTATTTCCTTGTTGTCTTGTTTATTCGTTTGCTTGCAGCCAGTGCAGTTCTTTTTCCGCGGTTTGCTAGTGGCTGCAATAACCTATTTTTTAAAACTAGGCCACAATAACCATGGGCTAATATTTACTGTAGTGACACTGGGCCTCCTACGGGCCGTAGAAACAGTGGGCCTTCTAGGGCCGTAGAAACAGTAGGCCTTCTCCGGGCCGTAGAAACAATGGGCCTTCTACGGGCCGTAGAAACAATGGGCCTTCTACGGGTCGTATCATCAATGGGCCTTATACGGGCCGTATGATCGATTGGCCAAACATGGGCCAATAACAGGCCGCATTATGGCCGTAAACGGGCTAGAGTTGGAATCGTCCATTCATGGGCCGACCATAACGGGCCATCGTTAATAGGCCGTATTTGATGACGCTATGAAAACGGCCCAACGTATTAACGGACCACAAACGGGCCGACTGTAACCACGGGCTGAATTTGGCCCACAAGCAGAAAATGACAGTAACGGGCCGTAAGTAAACGAATGCTGGAAATGAGCCCAAGAATAAATGGGCTCTGAGAAGGCCGAAAGATAACATGGGCTGGAAACGGCCCAATGGAATAACGGGCCGTTAATGGGTATAAAGTGATACACTGTTCATTACGGGCCAGTTTCACCACGGGCCGTTAATGGGTGTAAAGTGATACACTGTTCATTACGGGCCAGTTTCACCACGGGCCGTTAATAGGCTAAGAGTTACATAGGGCCTCATATGGGCCGAAAGACGTCATGGGCCATACATGGGCCAAAAGTGAAAACGGGCTGGAATCATATTGGATGGCCCAGGTGACGCTACTGGGCCTAATTCGGATAGGGCGTAACGGGCCTTGGGTTAGCGGGCTGTAAATGGGCTATATGCGAACAGGCCGTTAACAGGCTTTCCATGGGCCGGCCCGCCACCTTTTGACCAAGTCAAACGGGCCGGCCTTTTCACAGGAATGGACCTCTGTTGGGTCGTGCCACGTGTCGACGTATCATAGGCGCCTTCTGTCCAATGAGTGGATGCCATCTGTCCCAACGATGAGCCGACACGTGTTTCCTCCAGCCAATGATGATTTTACACGTGGAAAATCCCCATTGGTCGGGGCTGTTAACGGGTTATCGGATCCAAAACCCGACCCGATAGCTTAACGACGTTCCGTTATGGTGGATGCCACGTGTCGGTCACCCTTGACGAAAGCACTTCTGTGACGCGCGATTTATCGTCATGGAAGTGGACACTTCCGTGATGATAATTTTGGTAATGTCATGGAACACTTCTACGACAGCACAGGTCTGTCATAAATTTGTCATGGATGTACATGCATGACAAAAAACGCGACCTACTGTGACAAACACGTATCATCACGAAAGTGTATTTTTTTGTAGTGTTAAAACTCCGTAATCACAAGTATTGCGTGAGTGTTACAATTGTGAAAGACTAAATGATAGTTGAGTATGTGGACTTGCTGAAAAGCTCTTACATAGACTCTTTCTGATGTTATGATAAATTGCAATTGCCTCAATGACTGAGATTATAGTTTGTTAGTTCTCAATGAAGTTTCTGATTCATACTTGACATTGTGAATAGATTATTACTTGAGCATAAGAAATCATATGACAATATCCATATATGTTGCTGTTATAAGAATGATCATGATGCCCTCATGTCCGTATTTTATTTTATCGACACCTCTATCTCTAAGCATGTGGACATATTTATCGTTATCGGCTTCCGCTTGAGGACAAGCGAGGTCTAAGCTTGGGGGAGTTGATACGTCCATTTTGCATCATGCTTTTATATTGATATTTATTGCATTATGAGCTGTTATTACACATTATGTCACAATACTTATGCCTATTCTCTCTTATTTTACAAGGTTTACATGAAGAGGGAGAATGCCGGCAGCTGGAATTCTGGGCTGGAAAAGGAGCAAATATTAGAGACCTATTCTGCACAACTCCAAAAGTCCTGGAACTCCACAAAAGTTACTTTTGGAAATAATAAAAAAAATTGAGCGAAGAAAATACCAGAGGGTCACCCTGTGCAAAACCGAACCGAAAACCAAAAACCGAACCAAAAAAACCAAACCGAACCAACAAATCGGTTTTTTCAGGTTTCAGTTTCAGTTTCCAAATCTGGAAACCATTTAACAATCGGTTTTTTCGGTTAAAACCGATGGTTTTCGGTTAAACCGAAATAAACCGAAACTAGCTTCGTTTCGTTCTGTGTTGAACAACCGACGACTTGAGCTCAATCTAATGATTTAATCTACGTACACAGTTCTCAAAAGAAAAAACTAACCTGCATACACAGATTGAATCATGTGATAAAAAAAGTATGCATTGTTCAAAAATTCGCGTTAACTTTGGTTATTTTGGTTATTACCGAAACCAAACCGAAATTAAATGGTTATTACCGAAACCGAACCGTATCTATGTATAAAACCGTATAAACCGAAGTATAAAAACCGTATAAACCAAACCGAATCAAACCGAAAAAACCGAATGCACACCCTGACCAGAGGGGGCCCACACCCTGGCCACGAGGGTGGGGGCGCGCCCTACCCTCCCTAGGCGCATGCCCCTGCCTCATGGGCCCCCTGGTGGCCCTCCGGTGCCCATCTTCTGCTATATGAAGTCTTTCGTCAAAGAAAAAATCATAAGCAAGCTTTCGGGATGAAACTCCACCGCCACGAGGCAGAACCTTGGCGGAACCAATCTAGGGCTCCGGCGGAGCTGTTCTGCCGGGGAAACTTCCCTCCGGGAGGGGGAAATCATCGCCATCGTCATCACCAACGATCCTCTCATCGGGAGGGGGTCAATCTCCATCAACATCTTCACCAGCACCATCTCCTCTCAAACCCTAGTTCATCTCTTGTATCCAATTCTTGTCTCTAAGTCTGAGATTGGTACCTGTAGGTTGCTAGTAGTGTTGATTACTCCTTGTAGTTGATGCTAGTTGGTTTATTTGGTGGAAAATTATATGTTCAGATCCTATATGCATATTAATACTCCTCTGATTATGAACATGAATATGCTTTGTAAGTAGTTACCTTTATTTCTGAGGACATGGAAGAAGTCTTGCTATAAGTAGTCATGTGAATTTGGTATTCGTTCGATATTTTGATGAGATGTATGTTGTCTCTCCTCTAGTATGTTGTCTCTCCTCAACCTACATCTCATCAAAATATCGAACGAATACCAAATTCACATGACTACTTATAGCAAGACTTCTTCCATGTCCTCAGGAATAAACGTAACTACTCACAAAGCATATTCATGTTCATAATCAGAGGAGTATTAATATGCATATAGGATCTGAACATATAATCTTCCACCAAATAAACCAACTAGCATCAACTACAAGGAGTAATCAACACTACTAGCAACCTACAGGTACCAATCTCAGACTTAGAGACAAGAATTGGATACAAGAGATGAACTAGGGTTTGAGAGGAGATGGTGCTGGTGAAGATGTTGATGGAGATTGACCCCCTCCCGATGAGAGGATCGTTGGTGATGACGATGGCGATGATTTCCCCCTCCCGGAGGGATGTTTCTAACAGCTCCGCCGAAGCCCTAGATTGGTTCCGCCAAGGTTCCGCCTCGTGGCGGCAGTGTTTCGTCCCGAAAACTTGCTTGTGATTTTTTTTTCCAAGGTAAAAGACTTCATATAGTAGAAGATGGGCACCAGAGGGCCACCAGGGGGGCCATGAGGCAGGGGCGCGCGCCCAGGGGGTAGGGCGCGCCCCCCACCCTCGTGGCCAGGGTGTGGGCCCCCTCTGGTATTTTCTTCGCTCAGTATTTTTTATTATTTCTAAAAGTAACTTTCGTGGAGTTTCAGGACTTTTGGAGTTGTGCAAAATAGGTCTCTAATATTTGCTCCTTTTCCAGCCCAGAATTCCAGCTGTCGGCATTCTCCCTCTTCATGTAAACCTTGTAAGATAAGAGAGAAAAGGCATAAGTATTGTGACATAACGTGTAATAATAGCTCATAATGCAATAAATATTGATATAAAAGCATGATGCAAAATGGACGTATCAGCCACATACATTTCAAACTCTTTTTCAACAAACCGGACGAAATTCGTGCAAATAAGGCCGGATTTCATATAAACATGACGGATTTCATATAAACACGGCGGATTTTCATTACATTTTAAACAAGAAAAACAACTTAGCCCTAAACCTATCCTACGGCGGCGGCGCCCGATGTCCAAGCCCGTGTCGTCCTCTATCCGCCATCTCCATGAGCACCGGCGATAAGACCGATGAAGTAAAAGTGCGGTCTCCGACGAGGAAAAGTAGAACATGGGACATAAGGCACCGCCGCCTCCAGAAGTGCATTGGGATTCATGGTGGAACAACTCGCTATGTAGAAGTCGTACCGCCAGAAGAAGCACTCTTTGCCCCTGGAGTCGGACCGATGCCAGTGAGGATAACCCTCGCCTCCCATCATCAGGTCGTGGAGGCAGGCTGGCAGTGCCCTAAGTTCAACATACCGACGGTCCCTGACTCCGCGCACATGAATCATCCATGCTTACCAATGATTAATGTTGTTGTTTGCACGTGAGATTTGTTACAACAGATAGAATAGACAGCAAAACATAATTGGCAGTGACATACTAGTAGACTTTGGTTACTTGAACAATAATGCATGAAGAAATGAAGAAACATGGATTAGTAAGTAGAGTAGAAACCAAAACCTCATGACCAATACGCTCTCCGATCATGGTACCAAGTTCAGACTTCACCCTTCTGATCCACCAGCTATCAAATACAGATGCTTCAGCGTATCCTAGAAAAAAAAATACAGATGCTTCATGTACAAGATGTGTTATCCTCCATTAATGTCAATATATAGGTGTTGTAAATATAAAGGAGGACTTTCAATTCTAACATAACTTGAAAGAATAAAAACAAATCAGTGATAAGAAAAAACTCTGAATCATCTTCAGTAGCATATAGTTGTGTTATTTACCAAGCCACAAAAAAGAATCTTAAGTCCATTTGATCCATTTTGTATTATTGACTTCACTACTAAATATTCTCAGAAATGAAGACAAAGAAGCAGTGGGGCCTGGAGACACGGCTACAGAGGTGGTTCTGCACATTAGCCCATAAATAGATAATCAAATTCTTATTTTTCACATATGTTCTCTTAATGCAGACATGTGTTGCTACTACCATCATTAAGGCATCATTATTATAATAACTAAGCTATCAATCTTTAGCAACTATTCTTTACAAGATATTTGTTGTTGTCTGTAGAAAAAAAGAAGCTATATTTATATTTGGAGTCTATTGCTACAATCTTCCTGTGCCGATTGCTACAGAACATTATTTGAAGTGTCTGAAGCTAGAAAAAAAAATTATGTACAACTTGTCAAGCATCCAGTGCAGCTAGCAAGAACATTATTCATCACAGTTTGTCAAACATCCAGTTCAACCATCGAGCTCAGGACAGTTTACAACTCAAAAACTACTGTAGATATTAAATATCTCCGATGCACTGGTGCTATCTCAGAACAACCGGGTGCCAATTAGGAATTTCAAGAAACCGACCCACACGCGGCACGCCATGCAGAACCGATATGGCACCATGGATTTGCCTGCACCTCCATGGTCGTCCAAAGGTTCATCGAGTATAGCATGCCTGCAACGGAAACGTCAATCGAACAAAGGACACCGCACACACACATCACCAGGCAGGGCGAGTCCTCTGGTATTATCATGGACAACGATCCCAGACCGAGCCTCAACACCATCAGTGAGGACCTCCGACATCGCCTTAACTGCCGCTCGTTGCGACAGTCATCGACGCTCTGCCGGCCGTTGCCCAGGAGCGTCTGCTCTAGCCGTACGGAGGGAAGGAGGCTGAGTCAGGTGGTCCCATCCTAGCCCTGAGGCAGACACTCGAGGGGAGGATTGGACAGCGATGCTCAGGGTGAGGGCTGTGGGAAACGAGCACGGAGACAGCAATCGACGGAGGTGCGCAGAGGCAACGTGGGTTTGGGAGGAAACTGAGCACGAAGGGCAGGCAGACGAAACACAGGTGGAGCGAAACAGGGAACACTATGTCTTCAACAGCTATGAGTATCACAAGAAATAGTAACTGTGCAGCAACTTCTTGGTCAAAGGTGGAGGTCTGGCTCAGCTCAGCGAGTATCTTACTGAGCTTCCTTTGTTGTATCTTAGTGTCAACGTCTCTTTCCCATCTGCTTCTCGGCGTGATTGAAAATGTAACGACATATGTATGGTGTGTATCACTGTTTGCTTAACCGGTAGCTTTTGGTGCGGCAGTCTTAACGCTTCTGGCGCTTCTGAGGGCATTTCTTGGCTTTGTGGCCTTCTTCATTGCATAAGGAGCATATAAACACACGTGTTGGACAGCTCCTGGCCCTGTGCCCTTCCTGACCACAGCTAGCACATCGAAGAACCCACTTCATATCTGATGAATGTTTAGCAGTACCAGGGTCCTGTTCTTCCAATACTTTGGACATGTTGGAGGATGTAGCAATAGTGCTGCTCTCTTCTAATTCTTTTGACGTGTTGCCAGATATAGCTCCGAACTTCTGCGGACACATACGGGCATAGTGACCTTCTTCACGGCATGTAGAGCACATCCTTTTCTCCCCTTCTGTTTTTGTTTTACATGTTCTAACCATTGGACTAGACTTGTTGGAGGTCAGTACTTTTGCTTTTGAGGGGCAACACTGATCGTACAATATCGGCTTCGTTTCTGATGATTGTTTGGCAGTACCAGGGTCCTGGCCTTCTAATTCTTTGGACAGGTTGGTGGCTGTAGCTATAGTGCTGCTCTCTTCAAATTCTTCGGACACGCTGGGGCTGTTCTGAGGACACTGAAAGGCAAAGTGACCTTCTTCACGGCACGTAAAGCAAATTGGACTAGACCCATCGGCTCTAAGTACTTTTCCTTCTGATTTTGCGGAACACTTGGCAGGTGCAGATGATGTGCTGCCTCGTTTTGATAGTGCAAGCCGCAGAGCACCTTGGAAATTCAAGGGGCACTGAGCAAGATAATGATCCTGACATTCACAAACAAAGCATTTAACTTCGCTCAGTCGGCACTCTCCATCCAGATGATATTCGTCACAGCTTGAGCAACCGAGACCATGTGTACTAGCAGTATGCCCTATCTCTCCACAGCGGGTGCAAGCGCGACTCTCCGACTTGTTCTGCTGGCAACACCACATGCTACAGTGGCCATTTTTGCTACAGAATGTGCAAATGACTTTGTGCTCCTGATCCTTGAAAGGGCAGTCACAACTGTAATGTCCTTCCTTGCCACAAACCAAACAAGTGATTATCCCATTCATTTTGTCCTGATACTCTGTTTTGCCGCCTTCCCATGGACTTTCACGTTGACTACTGCAAAAGTGGAAATCTTTTTGCCTCCCTAGTGAGGTAGTGAGCGAACCATAATTCCGTGGAGGCCACTCTTGCGAATAGTGGCCTTGGTACCCAGAGGAATGGCATGCGATGTGCTCTGTTTGGCCGCCTTCCGAAGGACTTTCATGTTGGTTACTGAAAAAGCGGAAATCATTTTGCCACCCTAGCAAGGTAGTGAGCAAACCATAATTCCACAGAAGCCACTCTTGCGAATATTGGCCTTGGTACCCAGAGGAATGGCATGCGATGTGCTCTGTTGTGCTGCCTTCCCATGGACTCTTATGTTGGTTACTGCTTTGCCTCCCTAGCGGGGTAGTGAGTGAACCATCATGCCGTGGAGGCAACTCTTCGACTACTTTTGACAGGTTGGCAGACATAGCTCTTAACTTTTGAGGACACTGACGGTCATAGTGACCTTCTTCACGGCATGTAAAGCATATCCTTCTCTTCCCTGAGTTTTTTGTTTTACATGCTCTGAATATTGGACTAGACTTGTCGGGGTCCAGTACTTCTCCTAGCGTGGTAGCGAGCGAACCATCATTCCATGGAGGCCACTCTCGCGAAGAGTGGCCTTGGTACCCAGAGGAATGGCATGCGATGTGCTTCGCTGTACCGCCTTCCCATGGACTTTCATGTTGGTTACTGCAAAAGCGGCGGCTGAGGTCTGCGGCTGTCTCCCACTTCCTTTTTGACTCGATTTCCTGAGTCTTGAGAGATAACCCATTGGTTTCCATTTGAACTGTTTCTGACCAGGGATAACAGATAAAGAGGGGAAAATATGAGACAAGGAAGAATCTAGTTTGAGGAGTAGGATAAAAATGATACTGTAGAAGTCACTGTGTAGATGCAACATAATATAGCCCAGAACAGCTAAACAATATCCACTGATGTACATGCATACAGGGGCTCAACTATACAGGTGCAAGCAATGCCTCAACTATATACGCAGTTCTGTTTGAGCACAGGTGTCGATATCCTCCTACCGCCGATCTGAAAATCTAACATGTGAAGAGAGGGGCTAAACATTCATGAATGGCTAACGATTCCTTAAAAGTTAATCATACAAGAGTCAGACAAATCTCACACCTCACATCATTGTTATAAGAGCATGCAGAAAGGTTCGAGGAGTCTGAAACCTATACAATGCATAACCCACGCATATGCCTTCAGGACAGAGAACAATTATTTTTAATACACGACATGCGCTCGGATATTGGAATTTTACCTTCGCTGTCACTGATGCATATCGGATCGCCTTCCCTCGACCCTTTCATGATGCGGTTGCTGCCAGTGCTCTAGGAAGAGCTATATTAATAATAGTTCTGAAAAACACCTGGTGTTTGAAAAAAGCAAAGTTTACATCACATAAAAGACCCGGTTAACTAATATGGTGTCAGAATCGAAAATTGTGTATACTGCTATATATACAAGCATCTTCGTAAGACCGAGGTAAAGCAAAAATCTGATTTTCATTATTTATTTATTCATGAATACCATACTATAATGTTTGCTGGGGAATCGTCAACCATTCATGCAACAAATACATTAGTTGCGAAATCTAATATGTGTGTGTTGGACATACTACTGTATATTGATATGATATGCATAAAAAGAAGAAGGAAAAAGTGGCTGATGAAACACATGGTATGGTTAGGATTGAAGGCCGGCCTAATCACGAGGCAGAAGAAAGATGGTTCAGTGGGGCTGCTCTGCTATGTAGGCTCGGAATTCACTCTCTGTTTCCGCCTAACGCACGCACCAAATCAGGTACCTATACCTAAGAAGATCTAAACGGAAGGGGAACTGGATCAACAGAAGACGAGTGAGTGAGATCGGCGGTGAGATACCTGATGGGGCGTCAGCAGCTGTGAGCAGGAGAAGGGAGACCCGGCGGCGGCGACGGCGGCGGCGGGGGCGGGGTCAACAACCGGAGTGCCGCCTTGCGTTTCGGTTCGGAACTTTTGTTGGGAAATAGAAGCAGCAACGAGTGGGGATGAGGAGATAATTACACGATAGTACCACGTTTGGAGCGGTGGTGACGAATTGGTACCACTTTTGGGAAAAATTTACGTGTCAGTATCATGTTTGGGTCTAACCATTGCAAATCGAGCTAATCTTCGTATGCTGGAACTGACCGCTCGGGCCCGCGCGTCAGCTGCCACGCTGGCGAATCGGCGCCCGCCCGCTCGATACGTGCGGTCCGGCTCGAACCGGACCGGCCCGTGCTCTGTCTCTCCCTCTCCTTTCTTCTCTTCCTCTGTTCGTCGACGAACCCTAGCTCCCTCGCACGTCTCTACGGCGATGGCGGCAGCGACCCCGGGCGGTGGTGGCAGCAGCGGCGATGGCGGCAACGGCGATGGTGGCGGCGCAAACATTCCCCTCTTCGGCAGCGGCGCGGCAGGAGGAATCGAGGGGAGATCTCCAATCGAGGGCGGCGACGGCTACTCGAGCTCTGAGTATTCCAGCGACGACGACGAGTTCATGGAGCCCGCACTGTCCATGGAGCAGCGGGTACGGCTGGCACAACAATGGATGGCGAACCCTAGCAATAGCCACGAGCTAACCCACGGGCTCGGCGGCGTCCTGTAAGTTTCTGTTTCTGTCTTTTTTTTCTTCTCATTTATTTGCTAATTAGGGTTATAGTGTACTGATTAGGCAAATTGCATGTGAATTGTAGTTTATATGAAGACATATGGAATGTTAGGATCCATTTTGACAATAATGATCTGTTAGAGGGGAAGTTAAGTTGTTCAGATGTGACATATCTGAATATGGTTGCATTGATGGAAACACAAGGCTTTAGTATTGATAATTCACTGCTGTTTTACATGGAGACCCCAGGAGAGCAGGGTTTGGAATTGGTTGATAGTAATGTTAAACTACAGTTGATCAAGAGGCAGAATGAGGAGAGTTTGGTGCTTAATTTACTATTTAGGGCTTGTCCACCAGCTGTTAGTTTAGCACAAAAGGGTTTTGTAGAGAAGCAAAAATTAGATGCAATTGTTTATTCTGAGCCTGTGGTTTATGATCTGGCTGATCCTTCTGTGTATGCTGTTGATCAGCAAGGTGTAGCTTATGAAGGTCAGAGTAGCTGCTCTATTGCAGCTGTAGGCCCTGCTGTTTTAACACAAGAGAACATGAGTGTTCTAAATCCAAAGTTAAAAGAAGTTGTGGAAGAAGAACAAGATGGCTATGATGGCAGTTATGCATCTTCATCTGAAGGGCAATATGACAGTGACACTAACCCTTATTATATTGGGGATTTAAGGCCTAACTATAATGAGGAAATGAATGATGCTGAAGACATGGAGATGGAACAGGGAACAGACAGATAGAGGAAGAAGTAGAAGAACAACATGAAGAAGAAACAAAGGATGAAGAATCAGAAGAAGAAACAGAGGAGGAAGAACAAGTGCATTATGAGGGTGACACAGCGGTAGAGGAATTATTTGATTTGGAGGATGATGACCCTATTGTTCCAGAAGAGGAAGAAAAAATATCTGTGCCAGCAAAGAAGAAGCAGAAGCTGCAAGTAAGGAGGGGACCAACAACAAGGTCACATTCCAGTGTTTTAGAAGAAGTGCAACCTGATTGGAAACCATCATCAGATGAAGAAGATAATAGTTTACTGAAGGACAGTGAAGATGATGGGTTTCAGCCACTAGCATTTGTGCTACCTAAAGGAAGGAAGAGCAGGGCAAAGAAGAGGCCACCTAGAGTATGGTACAATGAGGATTTGGAGCAACCACACCAACAACTACAACTGCAAATGTGTTTCATAGATCAACATCAATTCAGAGATGCTTTGTTGAGCTTGCACATCACTCAGTGCAGAGACTTCAAGTATCACAGGAACTCAGATAAGAGGATCATTGTGCATTGCAAGAATTCACAATGCAAGTTCTGCATTGTGGCAGCTGTTATAAAAGGGGAAAACACTTTTGCAATTAAGAAGATGAGATTACAACACACTTGCCCTAGTTCAACTGAAACAACCAGGGTAAGTGCCAAGTGGCTTGCAAAGCAATATGAGCCACTATTCAGATCTGATGTCACTACTAGCATACATACACTTATTGATGCATGCATGGAAAAGTATGGTGTGGATGTGCCCAAGGCTATGGCATATAGGGCAAAAAACCTAGCTGTTGAGGCTGTGTTGGGAGATCATAAGAAGCAATACCCAAGGCTGAGAGACTATGCTCAGACTGTCATGGATACAAACCCTGGGAGTAGAGTTGTAGTCAGCACTGTAACTCCAAGAGCCACTGAAAAAATCCCACATCCAGGACCCAGATTCCATGCCATATTTTACTGCATCAATGGAGCAAGGGAGGGATTTCTACAGGGGTGTAGACCATTCATTGGTTAGTTTATTTTAGCTTGTACACTACTTTGATGTTGTTAGTTTCAAGAGCTTGCACATATAAATGCATTTAACATGTTATGTTTACTTCCTGTTTTAGGTATTGATGGATGTTTTATCAAGCTAACCACTGGTGCACAAATCCTTGCTGCCACTGGTAGAGATGGCAATAACAACATATACCCACTGGCATTTGGCATTGTTGGACAAGAGGACAAAGCAAACTGGTGCTGGTTTCTACACCAACTGAAAATTTGTCTTGGAGGAGAAGTTGGACAGTATGGTCCATATACTATAATGTCTGACAGACAGAAGGTATGTCTATCCACCTTGCATTGCCTGCTAAATATGTGTTTACATGTGTATTAGACAGTAGCTTAGCTGTTTAAATTGTGTGCACCAGGGGCTACTGTTTGCAGTTGATAGAGTTTTTCCTAACAATAATCAAAGATTCTGCTTAAGACACATATATGCAAACTTCCAAAATGCTGGCTTTAGGGGGAAGACCTTAAGAAGTGCATGGATAATGCCAGTTATGCATATAATGAACACAAATTTAATATAGCAATGGATGATCTCAAAGCTGAGAGTGAGGAAGCTTGGCAGTGGCTTAGTGCAATACCCAAGAAAACCTGGGCTAGGCATGCATTTGACACAAATTGCAAGACTGACTTGGTTGTCAACAATTTGTCTGGGGTGTTTAACAAGTACATCCTAGATCATAGGAAAAAAAACCAATAAGAACTATGTGTGATGGCATAAAGGATAAGCAGATGGTTAGGTGGCACAGGAATAGAGAGAGTGGAAAGGAAGCTAGATGGGAGATCACACCACATTACAGTGAGAAGTTGGAGATTGAGAAGGAAAGGGCCAGGTATTGCAAACCCATTCAAGCAGGTGTTAACTTGTGGCAAGTAACTAGTGGGGAGCAAACGGATGCTGTCAATTTGGAACTTGAAACCTGTGGTTGCAGAAAGTGGGACCTCAGTGGAGTCCCATGTAACCATGCCATCTCAGCAATTAACAAGGCAAAAAGGTTTCCAGAGGACTATGTAAGCAAATTTTTCAAGAAACCATATTACTTGGCAGCATATGAACCAATGATATATCCTGTCCCTGGTGAGCATGACTGGACAAAGACCCCAGGTCCAGACATAGAACCTCCAGCATTTAAAGTCAAGAAAGGAAGAAAGAAAGAGAAGAGGATAAAGGGAAAATTTGAAGTTCCAAAGCCAAAGTCCACCTCAAGAATGGGGACAATAACTTGTAGCAATTGTGGATTACAAGGGCATAAATACACAAGCTGCCTTAAACAGTTGAAACCTGAGTTGGCCTTAAGAAAGAACAAACATGTGGTAAGCCCTTGGAACTAGTTCTTCACTTTGATGTTTCTGTAAATTACCTTTGTCCCTTGTACATTTCTTACTTGTAGTATTATTAAGTGTGTTTCCTTTGAATTGTTTTCCAAGCCTGCTGCAAGGAATTCACAAGGAAGAGGTGTTGCTCCTACAGCTCCTGCAGCAACACCTAGAGCTGCTTCAGCAACACCTAGAACTGCTTCAGCAACACCTAGAGCTTCTGCTAGTGCTGGCAGAGGTGGTGGAAGTGGTGCTAGCAGAGGTGCTGGAAGAAGGGCTGGTGGTGGAAGAGGATCTGGAAGAGCATCTTCTAGTGCTCAATCTACTGCTCGGAGAGGTGCTCATTCTTCAAGGCCTTTCTCTGCCCCAAGGCAGTATGGTGCCTCAACTTCTAGTGCTCCTCCTCCACCAAATGATGGCACACACACTGGATGGATGACCTGGTTCAATGCTAGTAGAGGTGGCAGAAGGTGATGCAAACTTCTGCTGATGCTACAATGTGCACCTACTACAATGTGGAATGTTATCTTTTGGTTTGATGTCACTCCAGTAACTACTGCTGATGCTTTATTTTGGTTTGATGCCACTACAGCAACTTGTGCTGATGATACACTGTGCTTTATTTTGCTTTGATGATACATCAGCAACTTGTATTCATGGTACAATGTGTATTATTTAGAGTTTGATGCCACTACAATGTGTTTTCTTTTGTGTTTGATGCCACTAAAGCAACTTGTGCTGATGCCAATGGATATCTTGATGGTTCTGTTGGGGATAACTTGATGGTTCATGGATTGATGCCACTTGGGTGGATAACTTGATGGTTTATGTTCATACTTTAATGGCATTGTTTTGCTATTTGGTCATATGGATGAACCAACCTAAACCTAAGCATTAGTATTTATGGTGGCTATGGTCATATGGATGAACCAACCTAAACCTAACCTTTAGGGTTTACAGTGTCTCGGGGTCGACGGAGCCACCCAAACCTAACCTTTAGGGTTTACGGTGCCTAGGGGTCGACGGAGCCACCTAAACCTAACCATTAGGGTTTACGGTGCCTAGGGGTCGACGGAGCCACCTAAACCTAACCTTTAGGGTTTACAGTGTCTCGGGGTCGACGGAGCCACCCAAACCTAACCTTTAGGGTTTACGGTGCCTGGGTCGACGGAGCCACCTAAACCTAACCTTTAGGGTTTACGGTGCCTCGGAGTCGACGAAGCCACCTAAACCTAACCATTAGGATTTACGGTGCTAACATAACCATCAAATAGTCTTCCAATGCTAACATAATCATCTAATATAAAACCTAGTGCATGAGAAATCATAATCTGAAGTCTAGCAAGCATAACACAGAATATCTAATCCATCTTCCAATGCATGATATAACATCATTTCAAGTCTAGCAAACATAACACACAATAGTTACTAGAGTTCAACATATTATAGGGTACACAACCATTGTTCACAATACATAGTGGAGTTTAGATGCATAGTTCATCCTTTTCTCACAAAAGGATGAAAAGCATATTTACTACATACATACACAGCCATAGTTCATCTTAGAGAAGTTCGCATTTAGTAGAGCCATACACTACACAACCATCATGCCCAAAAGGTCAGCATTGCCCACTAGCTCATATTCATTTTCTTCACTTCTCTAAGATGGCCTGGATCCCCTTGATCTTCTCCTTCAGCTTCTCCTCTGCCTTCATCAGCTCAGCAAACTGAAGCTCTAGCTGCACCATCTCTTCACCATGCTTTTCCTTTCCCTTAAGCAAATCTAAAACCTGAAACTTCAACTCTAGCTTATCTTGGGTGAGCTTCTCCTCAGACTTTGTGAGCTCTGCATTCTTCAACTCCAAGTTCATCTTAGCTTCACTAAGCAATTGCTTGTCTGTAATATGCTTCAACTTCAGGTTCTGGATGACTGTAGCTTGAGCTCTTGTCAGGTTCAGTAGCACTTCATAATTCTGCTTAAGCTTCTCAGACTCTGCATCTCTCTTTGCCATCTGTGCCTTCATATCAGCCACTAGTTCACTTCTGCATTCATGCTGATATGTAATGGCAGACTGCAGATGTCTGAAATCCACCACTCTCTCCTCCTGGAAGCTCATAAGCTCATGCACATCTTGGACTAGCTTGTCATAGTTGGCCTCCAACTTGTTCTTCTCTTCTGTCAGATGGTGGATAGTGAAAGAACTTTCAAGATTATCATTCACCCTAGCACTCCTGCTATCTTCAACCATTGCCCACAGCTTCAACAATGCATTTTGCATTGTTGGGGGCCACTGGTGATCAACCCATTCAACAAACCCACAATTCTGCCCTTCCTGCAAAAAGAGCAAAAAGATAAATAATAAACAAGTTAGTTCATACCACAGGTAAATAACTAGTGCACTAAGCTACATTAGTTCCTAACACTATTTTTCCTTTCTAAATTGGTAATAATAGCAGCACTAAGCTACACTGGTAATTGAGATGTACCTACCCACTAAATAACAACATGACAAATTACAACACCACTCAGCTACAGATTTGAACAGATTTGCACTCAATATTTAGTTCCAAACAGGAGTAAAGTGTAACAGCAACATAATTAACAGTGCACTGTCATTAAGTACATAAAAATGCCACAACAGCAACATAAAACCTGTAGAAGTCCTAAACTGAATATTTCACATGATACCAAGAACAATGCCACTGCTAAATAACAGTACCACTGTCATGAAATTACTGCCACTGCTGTTGCAAAAGTGAATATGCTCTAATAATCAGGCCTTGTAGTCATGTTCAATATGCCACTGTCAAACCAACAATAAAATGACACTATCAACCAAAATATAATATCCAACTATCACCCTACAATTCATACCGGCTCTGCACATGCTAAGAACCTTCTCCCTGTGTCTGTTCCTTCAAATGCGACAAGCCTCTCAGATGCCTTCCCGTGCTTCTCACATGGAGACATCGTTTCCAGCTCAAGCCCCTGGTAATCTGGATCTTCAACGCTGAAAGGGACCTGCCGAACCTCATACAAACAAAATGCCCAAATCAAAACCCAGCAAAATCAACCAAATCAAAAAGCCCCAAATCTGAAACCCTAACCCTAAACCTAGCTCAAGGGAAATCACCTGGTTAAGCCCGTCCGTGGATGAGGTCGAGTGCATGTACGGCAGGCTGGACGTCTCCTCACTGCTTTCGTCTTCGAAAACCATGGCGGGCGGCGACGAGGGCGGCGAGAGAGGAGCGAGGAGGAAGGCACGAGCGAGGAGGGAGAGACAGAGCACGGGCCGGTCCGGTTCGAGCCGGACCGCACGTATCGAGCGAGCGGGGGGGTGCCGATTCGCCAGCGTGGCAGCTGACGCGCGGGCCCGGGCGGTCAGTTCCAGCGTCAATATGTAGAAATACGAAGATTAGCTCGATTTGCAACGGTTAGACCCAAACGTGGTACTGACACGTAAAAATTTCCAAAAATGGTACCAATTCGCCACCACCGCCCCAAATGTGGTACTATCGTGTAATTATCTCGGGGATGAGGGATCGAGGAGCAGTAAGGTAAACTGTTTTTTTTTTTTGAGAAATACTAGTAAGGTAAACTGGGTTGGTTCGGATTATGAGCCTGAATATAGATATAGAGTAGACTGGGTCACTGGGCTTTTTTTTAGCGGGGAAGAGTAAATTGGGCTTCAATACGGATATTCAATTCGGTGCCCAGGCTCATCTGCACCGGGCGAAGAGTAAATAAACTCAAAAAAAATACTAAACAAATTTATAAAATTCTGAAATTTCTTAGATGGAAGATGTTTCAATACGTGATGTCCATGCCAAATTTCAATTTGTTTGGGCATCTGAGGAGCTCACGCAAAAAAGAAAAATTCAGTCGAAGCAGTACATGAACAGTACACTTTCTTACAGCTCCAAAATTTATCGTTTTTGCTGAGAGCTACTGAAATGTCCAGACTCCATGAAATTTGGCATGGACTTCACGCACGTGAGCATCTAGCATCACAAAAGAATAAAAAATAAAAGCTTTTTTACTATTTTAAATGAATTTACTGTAAAGACAATTATAATGCAAAGACAATTGGACGTAGAACGACTACAAAAAAATTAAAATAAAATCATACTGGTCTTCTACTTTCTTTAATTGTATGCAGCCTGTCGGAGTAAAAATAGCATTTGAATTTGTACCAACGGTAAATAAAAGGGTCACCTTTAAACACTTTGTCGTACCAGGCTTTAAAAATCACACTAGTCACTCACCTCTTGAAGCAAGATCTATAAAATCGCTGAATAAATATTGGCTGAAACATCATCCCACATAGCACAAGCTTGCAATCAAAGATATTTGATGGGCTAAGATTCGACATGAGAACCGTCTTCCTTCCCCTTCTCTTTGTTTGCTCTCACGACAGGCGAAAGGGAGGCGACTCGTGTGCCATCGCTCTCTGTCAGCCACTCCGGCAGCGGGATGATGGGGGAACCTTCTCATCTTATTCATGGTGTGTGGATAGGTTAGGGCTAGGTTTTTTGTGGTCTGTTGTTTTGGTTTCGACGGTTATGGCGGCGGCGCTGAATAAAGGTGCTCCGGATCTCTTCCCTGCTGCTTGGGTGCGGAAGTCGTCGGTGGATCTGGAAACAGGTTTTCCAATCGAGGCAGGCATGGCGGCGACTGCTGCCTTGTGGTTCGTTTTCTACTCTAGCTTCGCTGCCGCGGTGAGGCGTGCTCCGGCGTCCCTGTGGAGCCTTGGAGCTTTTACAGGAGCATTGCGCCGGCGGTGCTGCGACTGCAGATATTCGTCGATGGTCAGGTCCACGCCAGATTTTCCTCTCTCTCTCTCTCGATCGCCGGCAAGAGAGGTGATGTTTCCAAACCGGTGGTGCCCTGATACAATGCTTCTTCGGCGTGTTGGTTCGTGTGGACTGAAGCTGTCAACTTCCCGCTCGCGAAGATTGTCTTTTGCTTTGGACTCCTTTGGTGAATCTGCCGGCATTCCTTCATACGAACTCAATTTTTGACGTTCTTGGGCTTATTAGATTTGTATGAACGATGCCGATGCACCGGTAGTGTTGGATATTCAAATTGAGCACTTTGCAAAATGTCATACTTGACACTCCAAAATGTGCAAGCCTGGTACCTGAAGGTCCTCCTTTTTTTTAATCTCAATCTTGACCATTTCATCGTGCTTCGTCCATGATTTCTCACCTATAGACACAATAAACAAAGAAAACTATAAAACCACAAATTATGTAATGCTCACAATGAAAAGTGTATAAACGGAGAAGCATGCATAATGGACATGTAATTGGCTCAGTAGGACATGATATACGGAGACAATATGCAACAAATGAGCTCCCAAAATGCGTACAAAATAGAGCCATCAACATGGAAATATAATAATGACTATATTATTGCCTCTAGGTCATATTTCCAACAATAATACCATCGTAATATTGCAGAGGTAGCGCCTTAAAATCATACTGGAATTCATGATCATTTGAGCGCAGTCCATTTACAGCGAGGAATAACTTGAGTGAAAGTAGATGCCCACCACCAGCTATACGGACCTTTTGCATCTTAGGTAGTGGCTCTTGTCCTACTAGTTGTGTTGCCAAGCGAGCACTGACCAAGGAATGAGAACTGCCAGAGTCCACTGTATGCTCAGCTATCTGACAATCTACGCGAATGGCACCATTTGTTGTTTGCGCCTCTGCTGACAAAACCTAAGTTCAATATTGCTGCCCTCACAATCAGCATTGTCAACTGAATAGAATTCAAGTATTTCTTGGACAATATGCAACTGAACAGTAGTATTGCACTTCGCCACAGATGAAGCAAATCCCTTTGCTCTTCGGTAAGCCTTCAATGTTGCCAGCTTGTCATCTCCAACAGGGCTGCTCTTGAAATTGTCATTTCTCTTTGGCTATCCAGGAATTCGAGTGCTGGCTTGCTTGCTCTGACAGTAAGACTTAGAAGTAACACTGGACCGACGATTGGGCGAATAAAAGTCAGCATCAAACTCCCCCATCTCTTCGTGCACAACAGCAATAGGATATGCAGCATCTGAATCGGCGGGCCTTTGAACAACAACAATCGTACGAACATTGTATCCTAAACAAATCTAGTCATATAATGAGGCATATCAGGATCAGGCTCATAGGCTGTCAACTGGTCCATAAGTTCAGAAAATTGTCCGATATAATCTTCGACAGAAAATTGTTCAAAGATATAGCCAAGGCACGCCAAGGATCCTCATAGCAGTCCCCATCGATCTGCCGACGCCTAACCTGCATGTACTACGTGCTTCCTCCATCTCGAAATTAGTGTCGCTAATTTAGTACTGTCAGTCTATCACCTTATTTTGGGACGGATGGAGTACAAAGCAGACAAAAATTTGGATCTGGCAAAAGCCTCGCAAAGTAGTAAGGAAATTGGAGAGGAGCCATTGAATCATCCATGGTGGGCATCCCAACGGCCAGGTCCAGTCATACCTCAAACCCAATGACGCCATGCCTTGAACTGGATGATAAAAACAACAAGGACAAAACATCATTAGAGATAACTGCACTTGGCACAAGTATACAGCAACATGGAACCAATCGCGATAGTTCATCATTGCTGCAATGCATGTAAGATGCGTATAAATATTTATGGCATGGTTTGCTGTTGCTGTTCCTAAAGGGGTCCTGTAGATTCCTTGCATATTTTTTTCCTGGGAAGGTTTGCGTTGGATTGCATCCTGTCAAGAGAACACGGATGAGAATGTACTAGTATGAAACCAAGTTGTTCCAAATGAACATTGCAAATGGAGGTGCAAAACCAAGTTGTTCCAAATGAACATTGTAAATAGAGGTGCGACTGACCAGCGAACCGGAGAACTAGACTCGAAATGTCCTTGCAATGCTGCAAACTAGGCAGAGAACAGCAGTTGAAAGTAACATGGACCAGTTGGTGAGCTACTGAACAACAGGTGCATGCACAACTATAATTTCTTCATATCGAACTGCAGTGCGGTCTCGTTATGTTCTTCAGAAAAGGATGGTGCTCTGGTTGAGCCTTTGTGAAGCTGTGGTTTACCATTCAGCAATGCATCTTTTTTTTTTGGTAGCGTAGCTGCACTGAGTTAGCATATCTATTGTTTTTTCTTGAAAAATAATGTCAGTTTGTTCACTTGGTAGACGATTAGTGGTTCAGGGGTGAATTTGCCCTGTGCCTAAATTGAGTTACAAGGTAACAGTATTGAGCAAGAAAGAGTAACTTTTTCTCTTCAGCAGCTAATTGTATTACGAATGAACGCTATGCATTGAGAAGGTAGGCCATACCAAGCAAAGCAGTCAATCGCCCAGGCAATGTGTTCAAATGTTGGTTCAGCTTGTTCAAACACGCTCCATCCTCCGGAAACATTCTATACCTAAATTACATTACAAGGTAACAGCCACAATTTACAAGCTGTCAAAATCTGGCGGTTTATAATCAAAAGCTGCTAACTAACAGGCTGTACTCTACTTCTACATTTCTCAGACCAATATTCAAACTTCTTTGACTAAAACAGGCAATGAAACTATGGATAACTCATATATACAAGCACAATGTAGGATTTCCATGTTTTCAGTTAGATTGGAGTTGTATGATTATATCATTATGTAGTCACTTCAGATCAAGGGCCGTAAAGTGCAGCTCGACAAATTAACCGCAATATAACAAGGGATCAACATTATATATGTTCCAGCAATCGAGCATCCATGTACTGAGCAACAATGAGTAACTTTTTCTCTTAGCCAAGTCATTATTCAAAATGCATGGTTATGTAAAGGTTAAATGGAGAGCTTCTTTCGGATCTTTCAGAAGACAAGAGCAGTATGTATTTTAATACCAATAACACTTATGCCGAGTATTCATTTGAAAGAATGTAATTCCAGTAAATGAAGGTCATTAGTTAATGCAGAACTAGTAAACATTTAGTCTGCCAGCACTGGTATTAAGACTTCATCTGCCTAAGTTTGTTATGTGTGCTCCTGCCAAAAAACGTAACTAGGTCCTCTATCAGAAGAGCCCCAGGGTTACAACTATTTCGAAATCATCAACACGTCTTTAAAAAAAAAACAGGTAAATCTTGGCATTCCCAAGTATCAATGCAACTCCTTCTGCAGACATATCTTGTACTACGAAGTAAGAAGGCAACTTGCCATCATTCGGACTTCACACATGATGAACTCATCATTTAAATGGTTCCAAAACTTCTCCAGTACCAACTCATGGTGTTTACAGAACTTTCCAGTACTAACTAAGATGTCCTATGCATTCTTCAGATATTACAGAATATTGCCGCAACTTACCCAGATGTATTCCTTACACTTCTTCATCAAGTTCATTTAGTATGGATAAGCATTTATTAAACCAAGGAACATGCCAGTAACTTGCACAGTCCGGCAGTTGTGAACGCAGTCTTGGGAATGTCTCTTCATCAGATCTTCAATTGGCACCACCAACTTCATAGAAAAGGACATTCTAAAACACATATCATAAATAGACCGATCCTTGAAAACTTTCAACAGCTAGAATATCACAAGAAAAAGCTCTTCACCAGCTGCTTCTCGGCGTGAGTAACTCTGCAACAACTTCTTGGTCAAAGGTGGAGGTCTGGCTCAGCTCAGTGAGTAACTTTGCGAGCTTCCTTGGTTGTATCTCAGTGTCAAAATCTCTTCACCAGCTGCTTCTCGGCGTGATTGAATATGTAACGACATGTATAGTGTGTGGCACTGTTTGCTTTACCGACAGCTCTCGGTGTGGCAGTCTTAACGCTTCTGAGGGCAATTCTTGGCTATGTGGCCTTCTTCATTGCATTTGAAGCATGTAAACACTCGTGTTGGACAGCTCTTGGCCATGTGCCCTTCCTGACCACAACTAACACAGTGGACATTCGATTTAGGCTTCATTTCTGATGATTGGTTCTGAGGGCAATTCTGGGATGTGTGGCCTTCTTCATTGCATTTATAGCATGTAAACACCCATGTTGGACAGCTCTTGACCCTGTGCCCTTCCTCACCACACCTTACACAGTGGACATTCGATTTAGGCTTCATTTCTGATGATTGGTTCTGAGGGCACTTCCTGGATATGTGGCCTTCTTCATTGCATTTGTAGCATATAAACACCCGTGTTGGACAGCTCTTGGCCCTGTGCCCATCCTCACCACACCTTACACAGTGGACATTCGATTTAGGCTTCATTTCTGATGATTGGTTCTGAGGGCAATTCCTGGATGTGTGGCCTTCTTCATTGCATTTGTAGCATGTAAACACCCGTGTTGGACAGCTCTTGGCCGAGTGCCCTTCCTGACCACACCTTACACAATGGACAACCGATGCCAGCTTCATTTCTGATGACTGTTTAGCAATACCAGGGTCCTGTTCTTCTAATACTTTGGACATGTTGGAGGATGTAACTATAGTGCTGCTCTCTTCTACTTCTTTTGACGTGTTGCCAGATATAGCTCCGAACTTCTGCGGACACATATGGGCATTGTGACCTTCTTCACGGCTTGTAAAGCAAATTGTACTAGAGTTGTTGGCGGTCAGTACTTTTCCTTCTGATTTTGCGGAACACTTGGCAGGTGTAGATGATGGGTTGCGTTGTCTTGATAGTGCAAGCCGCAGAGCAGCTTGGAAGTTCTCTCTCTGACCCTGAAATGCCTCAGTCAATACTGAATTCAAGGGGCACTGAGCAAGATAATGATCCTGACATTCACAGATAAAGCATTTAACTTCGCCCAATCGGCACTCTCCATCGTCATGATGCTCGTCGCAGCTTGAGCAACTGAGACCATGTGTACTGGTACTATGCCCTATCTCTCCACAGCGGGTGCAAGCGCGATTCTCCGACTTGTTCTGCTGGCAACACCACATGCTACAGTGGCCATTTTTGCCACAGACTGTGCAAATGATTCTGTGCTCTTGATCCTTGAAACGGCACTTACTACTGTAATGTCCTTCCTTGCCACAGACCAAACAAGTGATTACCCCGTTCTTTTTGTCCTGAAGGTACCTACTTTCTACATCTTGTTCGTATGGGTTGAATGTCAGAAAGAATTGACCTCCTGAAACATGGAAATCATTCCTCTCTGGTGAGGGGGTGAGTGAACCACCATTCCGTGTAGGCCACTCTTGTGAAGAGCGGCCTTGGTACCAAGAGGGATGGCATGCGATGTGCTCTGTTGTGCCGCCTTCCCATGGACTTGTATGTTGGTTACTGCAAAAGCGGAAATCATTTTGCCTCCCTAGCGAGGGGGTGAGTGAACCACCATTCCGTGTAGGCCACTCTTGTGAAGAGTGGCCTTGGTACCAAGAGGAATGCCATGCGATGTGCTCTGTTGTGCCGCCTTCCCATGGACTTTTATGTTGGTTACTGCAAAAGCAGAAATCTTTTTGCCTCCCTGGCGAGGTAGTGAGCGAACCATAATTCCATGGAGGACACTCTTGCGAAGACTGGCCTTGGTACTCAGAGGAATGGCATGTGATGTGCTTCGCTGTACCGCCTTCCCATGGACTTTCATGTTGGCTAGTGCAAAAGCGGCGGCTGAGGTCTGCGTTAGTCTCCCACTTTCTTTTTGACCCGATTTCCTGACTCTTGATAGATAACCCATTGGTTTCCATTTGAATTGTCTCTGACCAGGGATAACAGATAAGCGGGGAAAACATGAGACAAGGAAAAATCTAGTTTGAGTAGTAGGATAAAAATGATATTGTAGAAGTCACTGTGTATATGCAACAGAATATAGCCCAAACAGCTAAACAGCATCCACTGATGTACATGCATACAAGGCCTCAACTATACAGGTGCAAACAATGCCTCAACTATATAGTAGTTCTGTTTGAGCACAGGTGTCGACACCCTCCTACTGTCGATGTGAAAATCTAACATATGAAGAGAGGGGCTAATCATCAGGTTGCGTGTGTTGGATATTACTGCTAAGAGAGAGATTGTAAGAAGATAACTTTGTGATGTACAAAGCTCCCTCCTTCCAAAAGAAAGAAAAGATAAACAGGGCAATGCTTGAGCTGCAGCCAATTGCTTAATGAGCAGTGTGATATATACTCCCTCCGTTCCTAAATATAAGACCTTTTAGAGATTCCAAATATGGACTACATACGGAGCAAAATGAGTTAATCTACACTCTAAAATATGTATACATACATCCGTTTGTAGTCCGTATTGATATCTCGCTTATATTTAGAAATGGAGGGAATATTTGATAAGATATGGATAAGAAGAAGAAAAAAAGTGGCTGATGAAACACATGGTAGGAGTGAAGGCCGGCCTAATCACGAGGCAGAAGAAAGAGGGTTCAGTGGCACTGCTCTGCTATGAACTCTTGGAACTCACTCTCTGTTTCCACCCAACGCGCGCACCAAATCAGCTGCCTATTCTGAGGATCTAAACGGAAGGGGATTGGATCAACGGAAGATGAGCGAGATCCACGGTGAGATACCTGAGGGGCGTGAGCAGCGGTGAGCAGGACAAGGGAGACCCGGCGGCGGCGGCGACGATGGTTGTGCAGCAGCAAGCTCGGGCGGCGGGGTCAACAACCGGAGTGCCGTCTTGCGTTTCGATTCTGAAACTTTGTTGGGGACGGGAAAATAGAAGCAGCAACGAGTAGGGATGAGGGATTGAGGAAAGGATAAACAAGAACACTGTTGGAGCATCTCCGGCCGGACTTTGCAAATCCGGCCAAACGTCCTCTGTCACGCTTCAAATTAGCTAGTCTGCATTTGAATCTTTCATATTTTAACCCTTAAATCCATACAAAACGTGAAAAAAAATTCTATGTACTACCCTAGCTAATCTTCATCGTCGGAGATGTCCACAACGATGGTATCGAGCGTCGGCTGGACGGGCGGGTAGGAGGGCTCTGCTCATCCTCCTCCTGCTCGACCTCATCCATGTAGAAGAGCATCTCGGCCTGCTGCGCCTCCATCTCCTGCCAGCGATGACGTGTGGCCTCTGCAGCCGACTCCGAGCGGAGGGAATCGAGGATGGCCTGCTGCTTCGCCTACAGATCTGCGTCGCTAGCATCCCCCACACCCTCCTCCCTCGGCTCATCCTCCTCCTCAACCTCCTCCTCCTCGCCCTCCTCCTCCACCACCACCACCTCTTCCTCCTCCTCCAACTCGTCCTCCGGATGCACTGCATCCGGAGATAGCCCCGCGGAGATCCGAGCTTGCGCGTTGTCGGGATCTGCTCAAGGAGCTCGAGCCGGCGCTCCGGCGTTAGAAATGGCTCGCTCCTCACCCAGCGGCGTGGGGGCATGGCTACTAGGCGGACAAGGGGGGTGGAAAGTGGCGGCGGCGATGGACAGACGGCGAAAAATATGGATGGTAGGGTTTTAGCGCTGCCGGTCGACTTAAATAGTCGGGCTAGACACCACGCGGCCCGCCAGAGCGACGACATCGGTTCGACGGAGGAGACGAGCTCCGGACCGCCGGGTTTCCGGGCGTTTCCGCATGGGACTCCGTCGTCAGTCCGATGCGGCAGGCGCGCCAGGCGCCCCCATATCTACCTCATATTGGGCTAGATATGAGGGGTGCCAGAGCTAGTGTAAGAGGTTCAGATTCGACCTCTCGATGATAAAGTATATTTGATTCGTCTCGAATGTATCTATAATTATTTATTGTTTCATGCCATTATAATATCACTTTTGAGTACTTTTTATAGCAATTTTTTCTAGACCAACCTATTAATTCAGTGCTCAGAGCGAGTTCTTGTTTTCTACATGTTTTTGACTTTTCTGAAAATCCATATCTACGGAGGTCAAAATATCCCGGGGATTTAATATGATTTTTCCAAGTTACGAAGATTTCAGAAAATGTCGGGAGAGGCCAAGGGGTCATCCCAGGCCCCCACGCGGCCAAGCTAGGCGACCAGGGGCCCACCCACGTGGAGAGGCCGTGTGGGGTCAATGGGCCCCTCAGTCTGAACATTTCCTGGCGTTTTGAGGGTCCACATTGGAGATGCCCTTCGCAAGGTTTCCCTCGAAAAATTGAACATTGAAAAAAAGAGAGGCCAAAGATATTTACACATGAATTTGGTTTTTGTTGTTGTTCTGGAGCTCAACTCTTCAAGTATTCATCATGAAACTTTAAACACATGTACTCCCTCCGTTCCTAAATATAAGTCTTTGTAGAGATTTCACTATGGACTACATACGGAGCAAAATGAGTGAATCCACAATCTAAAATGCATCTACATACATCCGTATGTGGTTCATAGTAAAATCTCTTCAAAGACTTATATTTAGGAACGGAGGGAGTAGAATACATCCTTATGTACTTCTGTATACTTTCAGATATTTTGTAAACTTTAAAAAAAATATGATTTGCAATTTTTTCAAAAAAAAAAACAGAAAGGGGCTCCAAAACACCCCACTCTCAAAGATGAGCCCTCAAGAGCGCACAGTTTCAGCCCTTATACAGACAAGCCATGAAACCTGGTGAGCAAAATACGAACGCCGGATAATTCGAATTACACACGGCGAGTTTCCACTTTCCATCCTCTGTGCTGTCTACTGATGCCCTGTTACACACACATAGATAATAATCATAAGTAGAACTCCGAAATATTCAAGCAAATGAAGCTAGCTCCTTCTTTCTGAAGATAACAGAAGTGACACGATAACTATATCGTTCATCTTCAATGATAACTTTAAAAAAGGAGATGCCCTTCGCAAGGTTTCCCTCGAAAAATTGAACATTGAAAAAAAGGAGAGGCCAAAGATATTTACACATGAATTTGGTTTTTGTTGTTGTTGTGGAGCTCAACTCTTCAAGTATTCATCATGAAACTTTAAACACATGTAGAATACATCCTTGTGTACTTCTGTATACTTTCAGATATTTTGTAAACTTTAAAAATATGATTTGCAATTTAAAAAAAAATTACAGAAAGGGGCTCCAAAACACCTCACTCCCAAAGATGAGCCCTCAAGAGCGCACAGTTTCAGCCCTTATACAGACAAGCCATGAAACCTAGTGAGCAAAATACGAACGCCGGATAATTCGAATTACACATGGCAAGTTTCCACTTTCCATCCTCTGTCCTGTCTACTGATGCCCTGTTACAGACACATAGATAATAATCATAAGTAGAACTCCGAAATATTCAAGCAAATGAAGCTAGCCCCTTCTTTCTGAAGATAATAGAAGTGACACGATAACTATACGTTCATCTTCAATGATAACTTGAAAGTAAGCCTTAGTAAGCAAAGCAGTGAATCGCCCAGGCGATGGACTAGTGCTCAAATGTTGGTTCTATACCTAATTTTGCTACTGTACAAGGTAATCTGCTAAGTGCTAATCTGGCGCTTTATAAGCAAAAGCTGGTAAGTGCAAACTAACAGACAGTACCCTACATTAGCATTTTTCAGTTCAAAGCAACGAAACTTGGGGCATACTCATGTACAAGCACAATGTAGGGTTTCCACATTATATCAACATTATATATGTTCCAGCAATCGACCCCCCCCCCCCCCTGTATTGAGCAAGGATGAGTAACCTTTTTCTCTTCGGCAAATTGTTATTCTGAATGCATGTTATGGAATGGTTAAGTGGAGAGCTTATTTTGGATCTTGAGAAGACAGCAGCAGTACGTATTTCGATTTCGATACAAATAAAACTTATACAGAGGATTCGTTTGAAAGAAAGTAATTGCAGTACTTTGAAGGTTATTAGTTAGTGCAGGACTAGTAAACATTCGGTCTGCCAACACTGGTCTTTTTAAGCCTTCATCTGCCTAAGTTTGTTATGTGTGCTCCTGCCAAAAAACTTCACTAGGCCCTCTACCAGAAACAAAACAAAAAGGTTCTTACCCAGATGTATCCCGTACACTTGTTCATCAAGTGCATGGAGTATGGAGAAGCATTTATTACCAAGGAATATGCCAGTAAACTTGCACAATGCAAGTGGTTGTGAATCCCATCTTGGGAATGTCTTCTCATCAGATCATCAATTGGCACCAATATCATCTCAGAGAAAGACATTCCAAAAACACATGATATAAAATGCCCTTCCTTGAAAACTTTTCAACCGCTAGAGTATCTAAAGAAAAAGACGGTAACTGTGCAGTAACTTTTTAGTCAAGGGAGGAGGTCTGGCTCAGCTCAGTGAGTATCTTTTCCCTTGGTTGTATCTTTAGTGCCAAGATCTCTTCCCAAGCTGCTTCTCGGCGTGATTGAAAATGTAATGCCATGGATAGTCATTATGAGTACTACTGTTTGCTTTACCGATAGCTCTTGGTGGAACAGTCTTAACGCTTCTGGTGCTTCTGAGGGCATCGATTGGTGCAGTGGCCTTCTTCCTTGCAACGGAAGCATGTAACCACCCGTGTTGATGTGTTGTCTACTGTAACCAAAGGACTAGACTTGTGGACGGTCTATGATTGATGTTTCAACGGACACTTCTTGCGCCTGTGCCCTTCCTCACCACACCTTACACATCGGACATTCGATTTACGCTTCATTTCTGATGATTTCTGGCCCTTCTGAGGGCATTTCTTGGCTTTGTGGCCTTCTTCATTGCATAAGGAGCATATAAACACTCGTGTTGGACAGCCCTTGGCCCTGTGCCCTTCCTGACCACAGCTAACACATCGAAGAACCCACTTCATTTCTGATGAATGTTTAGCAGTACCAGGGTCCTGTTCTTCCAATACTTTGGACATGTTGGAGGATGTAGCTATAGTGCTTCTCTCTTCTAATTTTTTTGACGCGTTGCCAGATATAGCTCCGAACTTCTGCGGACACATACGGGCATCGTGACCTTCTTCACGGTATGTAAAGCACATCCTTTTCTTCCCTTCTGTTTTTGTTTTACATGTTCTAACCATTGGACTAGACTTGTTGGGGGTCAGTACTTTTGCTTTTGAGGGGCAACACTGATCGTACAATATCGGCTTCCTTGCTGATGATTGTTTAGCAGTACCTGTATCAGGGTCCCGTTCTTCTAATTCTTTGGACAGGTTGGCCGATGTAGCTATAGTGTTGCTCTCTTCAAATTCTTCGGACTGGCCGGGGCTGTTCTGAGGACACTGAAAGGCAAAGTGACCTTCTTCACGGCATGTAAAGCAAATTGGACTAGACTTGTTGGCGGTCAGTACTCTTCCTTCTGATTTTGCGTAACACTTGGCAGGTGTAGATGATGGGTTGCGTTGTTTTGATAGTGCAAGCCGCAGAGCCGCTTGGAAGTTGTCTCTCTGGCCCTGAAATGCCTCAGTCAATACTGAATTCAAGGGGCACTGAGCAAGATAATGATCCTGACATTCACAGATAAAGCATTTAACTTGGCTTAAACGGCACTCTCCATCGTCATGATACTCGTCACAGCTTGAGCAACCGAGACCATGTGTATTGGTAGTATGCCCTATCTCTCCACAGCGGGTGCAAGCTCGATTCTCCGACTTGTTCTGCTGGCAACACCACATGCTACAGTGGCCATTTTTGCTACAGACCGCGCAAATGATTTTGTGCTCTTGGTCCTTGAAATGGCACTCAGAACTGTAATGTCCTTCATTGCCACAGACCAAACAAGTGATTACACCGTTCTTTTTGTCCTGAATGTACCTACTTTCCAGATCTTGTTGGTATGGGCTGGACGTCAGAAAGAATCGATCTCCTGAAACATGGAAATTATTTTGCCTCCCTGGCGAGGGGGTGAGTGAAGCACCATTCCATGGAGGCCTCTGTTGCGGATAGTGGCCTTGGTACCCAAAGGAATGCCATGCGATGTGCTTCGCTGTATGTTGGTGTTGGTTCTCCCACTTTCTTTTTGACCCGATTTCCTGACTCTTGGCAGATGATCCCATCTGGTTAATTGTTTCTGACCAGGGATAACAGACAAGAGGAGAAAACATGAGACAAGGAAGAATGTAGTTTGAGGTGTACGATGAAACGATTGATATTCTAGACGCTGCTGTGTAGATGCAACAGAATATAGCCCATACAGCTAAAGAGCATCCGCTGATGTGCATGCAAACAAACAAATTGTCTTTTTTGAATCTCCGAATGTACATCGAGTTTTTAGCTGAATTTTTTCGGAGTTGTAGACATACCCCACATGAATGTTACTATCAAACAATTTCAGATTTTTTTGAAATGACTAGATGGTGTTGATCTCCCTCACGATCTCACCTAAATGTGAGATCTCATACAAGTCTCCCCCACTATATAGTATAGGTGCAAAACAAATGCCTTAACCATATATTTGTGTTTGAGCAAAGGTGTTGATATCCTCCTACTGTCGATGCGAAAAATCTAACATGTGAAGAGAGAGGCTGTAACAGCATAATTCTGTGATGTACAAAGCTCTGTCCTTTGTAAAGAAAGAAACGACTAACAGGGCAATTGCTTCAGTAGCAGTCAATTTTGCTTGTTTTGTGCTGCCAGAAGCAACAGCAAATTGCTTAATGAGCAGCGTGATATACTAAGATATGAAAGAGGGGGGATGAACAAATCGGATTCAGGACCTAATCATGGGGAAGAATTCATTCACCGTTTCAACCTACCGCATGCACCAAATCACCTATCGAATTAGTGGATGCAGGCGGGATAATAATCGATCTAAAATCTAAAATCTAAATGGAAGGGGAATGGATCAAGAAAAGACGGGGGAGACACACGAGGAGATGGGAAGCGTAAGGCCTACTACCTGAGGGCAGGGGAGCAGGAGAAGGGAGCCCCGGCGGCGGCGGCGACGACGACGGTGGTGAACTGGTGGCGGCGGGGTCGACAGCCGGCGGCGGCTGCTCTGCTGTTTTGGTTGGGAATTGAAGCAAGCAGGCCGTGGTGGGGATGACGAACAGGGTAAACAAGGCTTTCTTCTTCTTTTTTTTTTTTTTGTGGAGACAAAGTTCCTTCTTTTTGTGGTGCTCGCTACGTTTTTTTTCTTTTTTGGTTCCTTCTATTCTTTCTTCGATTTGTTTTGTTTTTCACTGGTTTTCTTTGGGTTTTTTTATTTTTTCTTCGCTTTACTTTGGTTTCTTTGTTTTCTCATTGATTTTATTTTGGTTTATTCTTTCTTTCGCTATGCTTTGGTTTCTTTGTTTTCTCAATACAATAGGTTTTCTTTTTCTTTTTAGTCAGGTTTTATCCATTTTTGTTTCTTTTTCAGCGCATGTCTACTTTTTCCCAGTACACAGTGTACATTTTATAGCACACATGATACAATTTTATGATACACGCTACACATTTTCCAAATGGGTGACAAATAACTTTTTAAACTCATGTTTTGAACAGTTTTTAAATCCATGGATTTTTTTTCAAATACACAAAAATATTTCTTTTAAACTAATCCCTCCGATCCATATTAATTGTCGCTGATTTAGTATAAATTTGCACTAGATCGGCGATGATTAATATGAATTGGACGGCATAAACATTGCTTTACATTGTATAGTTTTTTTAAAAAATCATAGAATTTTTTTGGAAACACGCGGATATTTATTGAAAGTCATGATACGCTTTTTCGTGGAAATGTTTTAACCAACATGAATTTTTCTTACATATTTTATATATCATTTTTTAAATGCATGAACATTTTCATGATATGCGGGAATGTTTCCATCAAATGTTATATACATTTTGAGTGGCACGAAACAATTTTTTTTGCATTATCAAAAATAAAATAAGATGGTGTACGCACTTTTTAATAATTTCGCATGTATTTCTTTTTTAAACACGGGAAGTTTTTTATTGCCACAAATATTTTTTTTGAATGTTGTCAACTTTTACTTTTTTTAGGGATATCAACATTTGAATACACTATCCCTCTCGCCAGGGTTTGTTCCTTCTCTCGCTGACTTCGCTGGTGTAGAGCTTTCTCTCCTCCTATTCATCCATCCTCACTGATGAGGACATCCCAACCATGGACACCACACCACCAATCATCAACGGGTCAATTACAAGAAGTCGCGCAATGCAAATATATGATCAAGTGAACACTAACTTAAGTTTACCATTTGACCTTGAAAACATGGTTGTGCCATCACCTCCTTTGTTGTTGGTTGAACTCAGGTGCAATGTCGAAGAAAGCCAAACACATTTCAATTCGTGCAAAACAATGTTTTATGGTGAAGAAACAAAGTTAGGAGTTCATGAAGAAATGAGTTGTCTGCTGAAGAAACATTGTTCCAACTCTGGCGAAACAATGTTTTGCACGAGTTTGGATATCCCAACTTGCGAAAGGTTTTCAGAACTCGAGTTTGTTGTTGAAGGAAACATTGTTCGACCCCAGTGAACAATGTTTGGTCGGGAACTGCCAACCACCTCCGATGAGAGATTTCCAGAAGATACCTCATTAAGTCTCGAAACCATTTAGTCCTACCAAAGTTGGTTCTCTTTTCACATCTAAGCTGGTTCCCAAAGCTAGTTTTGTTTTGACACCTATCAAAGGGGGTTGTCCTGATTATAAATAGGCTAGCTCTTCCCTTCATTGGGGACTTTTGCCATTTCTATCAAAGACCCAAGACATAGACTCCTCCTGAGATTGGAGAGCTCTTATTATCCTTATTCTCGTGATTCCTTGAGAAATTGCTCCTAATTCGTGCTCCACGACTAGATCGTATTGTGTGGGTTAGAGTTCGTGATTTCCCTTGCGGATTGCACCTATCCCGTGCTCCACGACTTGAGCGTGGTTGTGTGGGGTAGTATTGCGGGTTGTGGATCAGCGAATGTTCGGATTGCAGGATTCGGTGAGCATCCTCCTCGTCGCGTCATAATCTCTTATTTTCTGTTTTTCGGCTGCTTGCAACTTGTTATCCGCATCCATTTATCGATCCTACGCCGTGAAGATCGGACCTCCCCTTGTACACCCTCTTGTCCGAAGACGGTGTCGCATCACTCACCATGACTTTCGCTCGGGTTGATCCAGGCGGTCTCTACAATGATGCTCGGCCTTGGTGATACGTGGCAACGACGGGGTTCAAGGAGTTTCTCCGAGTAGATTGATTAGTGTTTTGTGATTAGCAATCCGTCAGATTTTTCATCACAGAAGAGGGGAATGGATCATCTTGAGGGTATGATGGAAAGATTGGGTCTCTTGAGGAAGACATAAAAAAATGTTGTGTTCGAGAGGGAGGACCACCATCGAAAAATACTTCACGGCGGGTTGATTTAGCCAAGATCCAAAAAATAAGGAATACTTCCAGTTTTGTTTTTTCAAAAATACGCCTTCAGTCAGGGAGCTAGTGTAGGAGGTTCGGATTCGACATCTCGAACATAATATATATTTGATGTGTCTCAAACGTATCCATAAAATTTTATTGTCTCATGCTATTATAATATCACTTTGAATACTATACATAGCAAAAAGAAAATCCCAAACTAACCTATTAATTCAGTGGCCAAAGCGAGTTGTTGTTTTCTACATGTTTTCGACTTTTCAGAAAATCCATATCTACGAAGGTCAAATTATACCGGGGATTTAATATGATTTTTTCCAAGTTATGAAGATTTCAGAAAATTTCGAGAGGGGCCAGGTGTGGTCCCCACACGGCCAAGCCAAAAAGCTAGGGGCCCACATGCGTGGGGCAGCCATGTGGGGCCCCTCGGTCCGGATATTTGCTGGCGTTTTGAGGGTCCACATTGGAGACGCCCTTAGCGGGGTTTCCCCTGAAAAATTAAACATTTAAAAAAGGAGAGGCCAAAGATATTTACACATGAACTTGTTTTTTGTTGTTCCTGTGGAGCTCAACTCTTCAAGTATCTCATCATGAAACTTTACACACATGTAGAATACATCCTTAAGTACTTGTGTATACTTTCATATATTTTGTAAACTTTAAAAAAATATGATTTGTAATTAAGAAAAAAAAACAGAAAGGGGCTCCAAAACACCCCACTCTCAAAGATGAGCCCTCAAGAGCGCACAGTTTCAGCCCTTATACAGACAAGCCATGAAACCTGGTGAGCAAAATACGAACGCCGGATAATTCGAATTACACACGGCGAGTTTCCACTTTCCATCCTCTGTGCTGTCTACTGATGCCCTGTTACATACACATAGATAATAATCATAAGTAGAACTCCGAAATATTCAAGCAAATGAAGCTAGCTCCTTCTTTCTGAAGATAATAGAAGTGACACGAAAATAACTTTAAAGTAAGCAGCAAGCAAATCAGGGATCGCCCAGGCGATGGACTAGCGCTCAAATGTTGGTTCTATACCTAATTTTACATTACTGTACAAGGTAATCTGCTAAGTGCTAATCTGGCGCATTATAAGCAAAAGCTGCTAAGTGCAAACTAACAGACTGCATCCTACATTAGCATTTTTCAGTTCAAAGTTCAAACTTCTTTGACTATACAAGCAACAAAACTTGGGGCATACTCATGTAGAAGTTCAATGTAGGGTTTCCACGTTTTCAGGCTAGAATGAAGTTGTATGATTATATCATTATGTAGTCACTGAAAATCAATGGTCCTAAAGTGCGGTTCTACAAATTAACCACAGTATAACTTATGGATCAACATTATCTATGTTCCAGCAATCGACCCCCCATGTATTGAGCAAGGATGAGTAACCATTTTCTCTTCGGCAAATCCTTATTCTGAATGCATGTTATGGAATGGTTAAGTGGGGAGCTTATTTTGGATCTTTGAGAAGACAACAGCAGTATGTATTTCGATACAAATAACACTTATACAGAGGATTGGTTTGAAAGAAAGCAATTGCAGTACTTTGAAGGTTATTCGTTAGTGAACATTCAGTCTGCCAACACTAGTCTTTTTAAGCCTTCGTTAGGGCCGGGTCCAAGGCCAGGTCCGGATCGGCCCGTTCCCATCCTGATGCCTAAGTTAGTAAGTTTGTTATGTGTGCTCCTGCCAAAAAACTTCACTAGGCCCTCTACCAGAAACAAAACAAAAAGGTTCTTACCCAGATGTATCCCGTACACTTGTTCATCAAGTGCATGAAGTATGGAGAAGCATTTACTACCAAGGAATATGCCAGTAAACTTGCACAATGCAAGTGGTTGTGAATCCCATCTTGGGAATGTCTTCTCATCAGATCATCAATTGGCACCAATATCATCTCAGAGAAAGACATTCCAAAAACACATGATATAAAATGCCCTTCCTTGAAAACTTTTCAACCGCTAGAGTATCACAAGAAAAAGACAGTAACTGTGCAGTAACTTTTTGGTCAAGGGAGGAGGTCTGGCTCAGCTCAGTGAGTATCTTTTCCCTTGGTTGTATCTTTAGTGCCAAGATCTCTTCCCAAGCTGCTTCTCGGCGTGATTGAAAATGTAATGCCATGTATAGTCATTATGAGTACCACTGTTTGCTATACCGATAGCTCCTGGTGGAGCAGTCTTAATGCTTCCGGTGCTTCTGAGGGCATCGTTTGGCGCAGTGGCCTTCTTCCTTGCAACGGAAGCATGTAACCACTCATGTTGATGTGTTGTCTACTGTAACCAAAGGACTAGACTTGTGCACGGTCTACGATTGATGTTTCAACGGACACTTCTTGCGCCTGTGCCCTTCCTCACCACACCTTACACATCGGACAATCGATTTAGGCTTGTTGGCGGCCAGTACTTTTCCTTCTGATTTTGCGGAACACTTGGGAGGTGTAGATGATGGGTCGCGTTGTTTTGATAGTGCAAGCCGCAGAGCAGCTTGGAAGTTCTCTCTCTGACTCTGAAATGCCTCAGTCAATACTGAATTCAAGGGGCACTTAGCAAGATAATGATCCTGACACTCACAAAGAAAGCATTTAACACCGCCCAATCGGCACTCTCCATCCTCATGATACTCGTCACAGCTTGAGCAACTGAGACCATGTGTACTGGTACTGTGCCCTATCTCTCCACAGCGGGTGCAAGCGCGATTCTCCGACTTGTTCTGCTGGCAACACCACATGCTACAGTGGCCATTTTTGCCACAGACTGCGCAAATGATTTTTGCCACAGATGCAACAGAATATAGCCCATCAGTGGCGGAGGCAAGGAGGGAGGGACGAGCAGGGGCCAGCCCATCCCCCCCCCCCCCCCCCCGATACTCTTGGAGCTGGTGTACGCAACCAGCAAAATCAGACGTACAAGCATAGACGGCTGCGGCGCCGTGTGCCCTTTCCGCCGCCGCCGCCGATCAGCTTCTGATCTCCCCGCTTTGCCGCTCACGATCTGATTTGTACGACGACTCAGCGACACAACCTACTTCATAGCTTCAGCCAACGAACTAGCAGGTTCACACATCACACTATACTAATCTCTCTCACTTCTCATCTCAGTGTTGAAACTATATATATCAGATTTTATTTGTTTTGTTTTCTCATTTGAGATTCTATCAAGAATTCATACCTTGTACGTGTCCTAAAATTACCGTGATGCAAATTATCTTGTATGAGTTTATATTTATTGATGCAAAAGAATTCTATGGGGACCTTACAAAGTAGCTAATTCTGAAATTGAAATTCTTCAACTATGAGGAGAAAAATGCAGCCAAACACCATTAATATTAATTCATTTTTTAAGCTAGTTACTTCTAAAATTGAAATTCCTCAACCATGAAGAGAGATAACGCTGCGAAACCACATTAAGATTAATTTGTTTTCGAAGCCAGTTGCTTCAAATTCTTGACATACTGAAATTGTTAATGAGGCTGACGTGCTATAATTATCTTTTACACTGGATTTTTTATCTACTTAGCTTGGCCCCCCCTATACTCAAATCCTGGTTGCGCCCCTGTAGCCCATACAGCTAAACAGCATCCACTGATGTGCGCCCATACAAGCAATGCCTCAACTATATAATATAGGTGCAAAACAATGCCTCAACCATATACTTGTGTTTGAGCATAAGTGTTGATATCCTCCTACTGCCGATGCGAAAAATCTAACATGTGATGCGAGAGATTGTAACAGCATAACTCTGTGATGTACAAAGCTCTGTCCTTTGTAAAGAAAGAAACGACTAAACAGGGCAAATGCTTCAGGAGCATATATGAAAGAGGGGGGGAAATAGTGACGGATGAACAAATAGGATTCAAGACCTAATCATGGGGGAGAAGAAGAGGGTTCAGTGGGAGGGACTGCTCTGCTCGGTATGATGGGAATTCAACCAACGTTTTAACCTACCGCATGCACCAAATCACCTACCGAATTAGTGGATGCAGGCGGGATAATAATCGATCTAAATGGAAGGGGAATGGATCAAGAAAAGACGGGGGAGACACACGAGGAGATGGGGAGCGTAAGGCCTACTACCTGAGGGCAGGGGAGTGAGTAGCGGGGAGCAGGAGAAGGGAGCCCCGGCGGCGGCGGCGACGACGACGACGACGGTGGTGAATTGGTGGCGGCGGGGTCAACAGCCGGCGGCGGCTGCTCTCTGTTTTGGTTGGGGGTTGAAGCAAGCAGGCAGGCAGTGGGGAATTACCTAACGGACCGACAGTAGCGGGCTGCGGGCCTGCCCATTTTAGCGCGGGTGCTTCGCTCGCTCCGGGGTTTTTCGTTTTCTTTTCTTTTTGGGTTCCTTTTATTTTTTTCCTTTGATTTGTTTTGTTTTTCACTGGTTTTCTTTGGGTTTTTTTTCTTCACTTTTCTTTGGTTTGTTTGTTTTCTCATTGGTTTTCCTTTGTTTTATTCTTTCTTCCGCTATACTTTGGTTTCTTTGTTTTCTCATAGGTTTTCTTCGTTTCCTTTAGGGGTTTCTTCGTATTTCCTTTTTGTTTCTTATGGTTTTTACCGGATTTCTCTTTTCAACACATGTCTAATTTTTATCATTACACAATGTACATTTTAGAGCACACGGGATACAATTCTATGATACAAGCTAGACATTTTTCAAATGCGTGACATATACCTTTTTAATTGCGCGGAACATTTTTTTTTTGAATATGTGGGAACATTTTTTTTTCAAATACACGTAAACATTTTTAAACATACTAGTAAATCAACAATAATTAATATGAATCAGATGTCATGAACATTGCTTTTACATTGTATAATTTTTTTAAAGATCATGGATGTTTTTCGGAAACACACGAATATATTTTGAAAATGTCACGATACGATTTTTTTAGTGGATTTTTTTAATCAACATGATTTTTTCTTACATATTTTATATATCTTTTTTTAAATGCATGCACATTTTTTGGATATGTGGGAATGTTTCTATCAAATGTGATGTACATTTTTTAATGGCACAAAACAATTTTTTACATTATGGAAAAAAATTAAAAATTGTACACATTTCTTAATAATTTCGCATACATTTGTCTTTTAAAGACGGGATTTTTTTATATTGGCACAAACTTATTTTTTGAATGTTATCATCTTTTACTTAAAACCATGCCAACAAAAAATTAAATTATACCAGGTTAAACAAAATTGAATGCATGTACGATGAACACTTTGAAAACTAAAAGGAAAATTGGAATGGAAATTAAAAAATAAGAGAAAAAATAGAAAAAAAAATTATAAGAAGAAAAGGCGGGTGTGACATCGGCGCTACTGTGCTAGCCCATAATCGGTTGCCTTTTGGCGAAGCAAGCTACCCACGTCGACAACTCTACCACGACCGAGTCGTCCGGCTCCCATCAGCTCGCTACCGACGAGGACTCGACATCGGATGACGATGTCGGAGGGGCCTTTGAAGGACAGGATCCGCTCGCTACCGAGTCGGCCGACGTGGTGGCCTCGGACGGCTCGGGGTCTACGTCGAGCAACACTTCCAAGAGGAAAAATCCGAGCGTGGTCCGGGGAAGGTCCCGGAACCAATGGTTGCCGACGACCGTCCTATCATAACTCCGACGGGAGAGTGGTAAGTATTTGATTTGCAAAGTATTTTGGATACCCCAACTTTTCCACTCACATATGCTTGTCTTTTTCATTATGCAGTTAGTGGGAATTTCTCCCTGCCAAGCCTAAGGGGGCGCGACTGCCGAACCACATCATCGACTCCCTCGTGAGGAAGTACTTCCCCGGGTTGGCCAAGTCGGGTGACGACGACCCGCCGTCGCCAGGTTTCACATGGGAGCACTACCAGCACACTAAGGATGAGCATGATGTCACCATGGCCGCCGGGTCATCAATAGTTTTCATGTAGTATCTTTGCCACTGCATTGTTTCGTATTCAAATTCTTGTAATTAACTGCCATATGCTTTCTTGTAGGAAGCATTTCCTTGCGTGGATGGTGAGAAAGAGAAGGCGACAAAAGCCCTCATGAAATCAGCTCGGATGATACTCTTTCACGTCAAGCACACGCTGCGGTACAAGGGCGTGATGCAGTGTTGGCAACTTGATGACAAGGGGTTGAAGATGACGAGGAAATTTGCTTGCCAGACGTACTTGGAGAGAGAAGAATACTTGTCAGTGGTAAGTCACACTATTGGTTGTTAGTACTTTGAGTCATCCGCCGCTTGTTAGATGCATTAGTCAATGATTCGATTTTGTCTGACTAGGTGAGGTAACCGAGGTAACCCTGGATGAAGGAAGATTGTCGAGAGGCCCTGGTTGACATGTGGTGTGACCCGGCATGGCAGGCGCAATCAGTGGTGAATCTAGCACAAAATTGAAGGGTAGGCCCAAAACATCACGTTTCTAAGTCTAATTAGCAAATACATTGCAATTTACATGTTAAACATCTGAGTAAAATTGTCAACTAGTATGCTTAGCTGAAATAGGATATTTGGAGGGTAGACTTAAGCCTATTGAAGCCCCCCTAGTGGAATCGCCACTGGGCACAACATGTGAAGAAGGGTAACGATCGCGCCAACATGTGGACAGAGTTAATCAAAACCAGCCGACCTCCAACCAAGAGCATCTTGCTCAACCGTTTCTCTAAACGCCCCTCTACATGTTTTCACTCCGCAATGATGAAACGCTGATAATGAATCGGCATTTCCAGATATTTAATCGGAAATTGGCCATGTGCACAACCAAACAGGTCGGCATAATCAGCAGCCGCCTCACCAGCAGCATCTCCAAAGCAGAAATGCCAAATACTACCACTACAACAGTAGTAGTACAAAAGAAGGCCTAATGCGTTCAAAAGAAATGCGACAAATCAACAGTGGCAATTGATCTGGTGAACAAATCAACCGCGGGAATGCGAAATACTACCACTACAACAGTGAGAGCTGGAGCAACGCCACCAGCAGGGCGGCCGCCACCGGCGCCACGCCGAGCCGCGTGACCGCCGCCCCCGAGGTGGCTATCTGAATGGTGAAGTTGCACGTCGCCGTGGAGGGATCCGTCTGGGTGGGCAGCGCGAGGCCCTGGAAGTCACAGGCCTCGTCCTCCTGGCTCTGCGTCTGGTAGTAGGCGTTGAAGGCGTAGGAGGCGTTGCCCTTGGCGTCCATGCCGTTGCACGACGACCCGTACCCCAGCGTCGTGCAGTCGGCGTTGCTGCACGCGTAGTCGATCTTGGCGCCCAGGAGCTTGCCGAGGTCGTCCCTGCTGGCCTTGGGGTTGAGCGCGCACCACGTTCTCGACAGGTACTGCACCCCCTTGGCCGGCACCAGCGTCGCGTCCCGGCGGCCCTGCCCGCTGAGGTCCATGCCGAACTTGGGCTGCCCGTCGTACCGGAAGATGCCCCAGTGCCGCTCGAAGCTGCCCGGCTGCACGCTCTTCCGGTCCTCGTCCACCACCCCGAACAGGTACGTCTCGACGTGCCGGTTCGGCCTCGCCGGCGTGCCACGGTTGGCCGCCAGCCGCTTCAGCAGCCCGTCGTAGAAGCGGTGCGCATAGGACGCCTTGGCGTGCCTGTCGCCGTCGGTGGGCCAGCCCACCTCGCCCACGATGATCGGCATGTCGCCGTGCCCCACCGCCGCCAGCGCCGCCACCAGCGTGTCGAAGTTGGCGTCGTACACGTTGGTGTACATGACGCCGTTGTCGTTCACCGGCGTCGCGCCGCCGTCGAAGAAGGCGAAGTCCAGGGGGAAGTTGTCGTCGAGGTAGAGGCTGAGGAAGGGGTAGATGTTGACGGTGAAGGGCGCCTTGTTCCTGGCCAGGAACTTGACCATGTCCGTCATGACGCCGGAGATTTCGGCGCGGAAGCGGCCCGCCGACGGCACGGGGTTCCTGGCCGGGGAGCTGTACACGTCGGCGTTGAGAGGGACCGTCGCCTTGATCCGGTCGCCGACGCCAGCGTCATTGAGCGCGTTCTGGATGTTCTCCAGCGCCGGCAAGGTGACCTTCATGAACGAACCGTTGTACGCCTCCAAGAATGGCTCGTTGCCCACGGCCACGTACCTGCATTGCAGCACACCATGACAATTCATTCAGTCACAATTGATGGCATAACTCCAGCCAAAAATAAAATAAAAAAAACCATGTCGTGGCGGGGCACTCGCATTATGACGACTTTGCTAGAGTGATTTTCGGTCGAAATCGCCATATCGACGGTTATTATGTCAATCGGCCCAATATAGCGAGACATGCTATGGTTTTCTTTCTCTGTTTTTCAAACATCACACACACACACATGACACATCTCCGTTATCCTGCATCCCAGTATGTACTAAAGGCCTAAAGCTACCACTGTCAGTGAAGAAGCATATATAAATCGCACTACCAATCTGTCAAAAAAATTGATAGAACTCTATTGAGTTTCAACAAACTAATTGTCAAACCATGACAAATTGACAGCCAGCCCACATTATCCATGCTGTAAGATGGCCCGCCAAAAGAATATGATCCCTTGGGTTGCACACCACGACCAACCAAAACGTCCCACCAACCTCCTCCACTGACCAGTGTCCCCCTCCAACCCTCATTCTATAAGCACATTGATGTTCTGAAGATCTTCACCGGATTAAGTAGTAAGTACAATTTTGTGCAGGAAGAAGAGGAATCTGAAGCTATCGCTACTCTGTGTGGTGTGCTGTGCTACACCCAAATTGTTGGTGACAGTATCACGGCGAATGTTTGCATACTAAGATAAGGTGGTAGTGGCGACGGGTGAGAGAAAGGGAAGGGGGAGCTGAGCTTACTTGATGACGACGCCGCCGTCGAAGTCGAAGCGCTTGACGTTGCGCTTCACCCAGTCCTTGGCGGCGCCCGAGTCGCCGGCGATGCGGCGGAGCAGGTTGTTGGGGATGGCGAGCATGACCTCGACCCCGCTGCCGGCGAGCGCCTTCATGGCGTCGATGTTGGTCTCGAAGAGCTTCACCTTCTTGATGCCGTTGTCCTTGAGCAGCTGCACCACCACCTTGGGCGGCAGGGGGTGCGACGCCTGCGTGCCCCAGTTCACCCCCAGCCCCTCCGCCGCCCCCGCCAGCACCAGCACAGCCGCCGCCGCGGCCAGCAGCAGCGCCGCCGCCTCGAGCCTCCTCATGAGCTCGATTCGAACTAGATGCAATGCGCACTAGTGCGGTGGCGAGATGGAACGAAGAGAACCAGCAAGCAAGGGCGGGGGGGATGGAAACACGGGAGCCGTAGTGGCGACTGGCGAGGGATTCAAGATGGGGAATTTGAGGCAGGTCCACACCACCAGAACCCAGCTCACCAATGCTGGGAGTCTGTCTGGGCAACTGGCCACCAAAACGAAAGTAAGAATTTGAGTATTTGAATCGAGCAAAGAGGAGGAGGACGGCCACGGCCCACGGGGGAAGCTCAATCAAACGGGCGGGCGCCGGCGGCCAGAGTCCAACCAGTGCAGATGGATCTGATGGTGTTTGCATTGATTTTGCTTGGGTAGGACGGGAGGGGCGTTTCGGTCTATTCGCTCATGTTTAGAATCGGGCGCACGCGGTCACGTGGGGACTGGGGACTTATCAACTCTCACAAACAAAGGCCTTTTCGCCTGATTTTCCAGAGACTTCGTGCACAGTCATATTCGGCCGTTGGGCTGGGTGAACACCTCCCAACATAAGGTGATACCAATTCTTAAATGCTCCCATGATACAAACTCAAAAAATGTCAAATTTAATCGTTTCAAAAAATTCTGAAAAAAATCATGGATGTTCACGACATATATGTTGACATCCCCTAAAAAATTCATATCCAAATCCGAAATATATACCGAGAAATAAAAAATGTCAAACTTAATGGTTTTGGGTCGGGGCATGCACCCGACGCAGGCCCGGCGTAATTTTTTTTGCGCGTGGACTAAAAAAAGAACCTAGCATTTGAATTCCAAACAACCATAATTAAACATTAAAACTCTGGTCAAACGCTGACCAAAGTCCACTTAAACCTAAATAAACATAAAAAAACGCGCCTCACCGCGCGCTGCCCTAGGCACATAACTCAAGCACATTATTTCTACGAGTCACAAAAAGTTTGAGGCCAAAAGGAGTTGTCTAACCATTTTTAAAAATTAAAAAGGCCAATTTTAAATGTTGGCAGACCACTAAATAAATTTCCAGGGGCACTTGGGAATCCAAAAGAGGTTGGTTCCAACATGACAAATAACTAGAGAATATTTGCCACACTTTGAACATTTTAGCTTTCATGTTTGAAAACTTTGAGTTTTGGACTTTAATTTGAATTTGAAATTTGAACCGGTTTCGAACCAATGCGAGTTTACCAAGAGTAATCATGGTGACGTGGCATCATTAGCAGAGGATTACTGTAGCTTAATTATTTGGGCGTCACAATTCTCCTCCACTACAAGAAATCTCGTCTCGAGATTTAAGGGGTGAAGTAAGGGGGAAAGACTCGAGAAGGACGGAGCTCAACACAAGATAGGTACCTGGGGGCTATCTCAGTGAACATGGCAAAGAGGCATCTCTCGAGTTGAAATTTAAGAAAGACGTCGAGAGTAAGGTAAGAAGGTGCAATAAGAAGCTTCAAGCGGATGGACAACCGTTCGATGTCTGAAACAGAGTGTGAAAGGGGTTCAGAGCATCGCGAATAAGTATTGCATCTGATACCAGAACAGATCACAGGAAGGTGGCTCGTGAATTACATACGAAGCCAAGCGTGAGGAACAATTTTGGAAGACAGGGATGTACAGGAGAGTCAGGTTTCGATCCTGTGGAACTATGGGTTATGGGCCCACCATGTGGGTTAAAAGCAGGAAGGCGCTAATCATTTTGCATGGTCATGATAGCAAGGCATGTCAGAGGGTAGCATGTCAATTATGTTGGCAACAACGTTGGTACCAAGGGCGAGGGACGAAGAGAACCATTTTCCTGCTTGTTAAGACGAGGCGGACCAATAGGCAAAGTTCTGGTCCATCGGTGGCTACCGGAATGTCATCAATAATAGTAACAAGGTCTTACTGACAGAGTTTGTACACCGAGGTGTTTACATAAGCAGGGAATTATCTCTGCTCAGATATGATAGGCTACAAGAAAGTTTAAACAAAACAATGAAAGGGAAAGTGTAGACTCGAATCAGTTATCGGTGTTCCCGAGTGTCTAACAACTCAGAACACGTCGAAAATTTGAATCAGCGAGAAATAATAATTGATGAAGAACTCATAAGAAGTTACGTAGTTCCGTGATATTCTCGAGATACCAGAGGGTGATACTCGAGGGTAGAGCAGAATAGAGGTTGGACAAGTGAAAAAGATCTGCAGAAGACAAGTACTTTAACTTGTCCGAGAAATGGGATCAAAGAAGAACAATATGGTCGGAACCACAGTGGCAAAGGACCAAATATAGATACCAGTATCACAAGGGGATTATTATTATAACAAGAAGCTTCCATGATAAGTTCCACATCGGGTCCATGGGCATGAACACAAAGGTCCAAGGTCGACTCCCACTTCTCTAATGCACAACCTTCCATTCACTTCTCGCATTCGAAGAAGTTGTAGCGTTGAAATTTTACCTGACGAAAAGCCAGCAAAGTATAACCCGCATAACTTTTGAGTTCACACGGATTTAGGGAAGACATAGATTCAACCCATCGGGGCATCTTAGGAACAAATAACGCAAACTTCATGAGTACATAAAGCCCGGAAGCAGAGTATGGTTGACAAGAGCGGGGGATACAATTTACCAAAGGCATTATGTATCCGAGCAAAGGCTCACAAGGTTATTGAAAACGAAGGACGTTGTCAGATAAAACCCAACAAAGGATCTGGTGGTCCACGAGGGATCTGATGTGAGTATCGGTACTCAACCAGAAGAAGAAAGCATGCAAAGAAATCAGATTATAGAAACAACTGACTAATTCAAAGCGCAAATGCAAAGGAATTATGATTTCCAAAACGGGGGATCAGACGCAGAGGCTTGATGACCCACAAGTATAGGGGATCTATCGTAGTCCTTTCGATAAGTAAGAGTGTCGAACCCAACGAGGAGCAGAAGGAAATGATAAGCGGTTTTCAGCAAGGTATTCTCTGCAAGCACTGAAATTATAGGTAACAGATAGTTTTGTGATAGGATAATTTATAATGAGCAACAAGTAACAAAAGTAAATAAAGTGCAGCAAGGTAGCCCAATCCTTTTTGTAGCAAAGGACAAGCCTGGACAAACTCTTATATAGAGAAAAGCGCTCCCGAGGACACATGGGAATTATCGTCAAGCTAGTTTTCATCACATTCATATGATTCGCGTTCGGTACTTTGATAATTTGATATGTGGGTGGACCGGTGCTTGGGTGCTATCCTTACTTGCACAAGCATCCCACTTATGATTAACCTCTATTGCAAGCATCCGCAACTACAACAAAAGTATTAAGGTAAACCTAACCATAGCATGAAACATATGGATCCAAATCAGCCCCTTACGAAGCAACGCATAAACTAGGGTTTAAGCTTCTATCACTCTAGCAACCCATCATCTACTTATTACTTCCCAATGCCTTCCTCTAGGCCCAAATAATGGTGAAGTGTCATGTAGTCGACGTTCACATAACACCACTAGAGGAGAGACAACATACATCTCATCAAAATATCGAACGAATACCAAATTCACATGACTACTAATAGCAAGACTTCTCCCATGTCCTCAGGAACAAACGCAACTACTCACAAAGCATATTCATGTTCATAATCAGAGGAGTATTAATATGCATAAAGGATCTGAACATATGATCTTCCACCAAATAAACCAACTAGCATCAACTACAAGGAGTAATCAACACTACTAGCAACCCACAGGTACCAATCTCAGACTTAGAGACAAGAATTGGATACAAGAGATGAACTAGGGTTTGAGAGGAGATGGTGCTGGTGAAGATGTTGATGGAGATTGCCCTCTCCCGATGAGAGGAGCGTTGGTGATGACGATGGTGATGATTTTCCCCTCCCGGAGGGAAGTGTCCCCGGCAGAACAGCTCTGCCGGAGCCCTAGATTGGTTCCGCCTCGAGGCGGCGGAGTCTCGTCCCGAAAGCTTGCTTATGATTTTTCTTCGGACGAAAGACTTCATATAGCAGAAGATGGGCACCGGAGGGCCAACAGGGGGCCCACGAGGCAGGGGGGGCGCCCCCACCCTCGTGGACAAGTGGAGGCCCCCCTGACGTATTTCTTCCGCTCAATATTTTTTATTATTTCCAAAAACAACTTTCGTGGAGTTTCAGGACTTTTGGAGTTGTGCAGAATAGGTCTCTAATATTTGATCCTTTTCCAGCCCAGAATTCTAGCTGTCGGTATTCTCCCTCCTTATGTAAACCTTGTAAAATAAGAGAGAATAGGCATAGGTATTGTGACATAATGTGTAATAACAGCCCGTAATGCAATAAATATCGATATAAAAGCATGATGCAAAATGGACGTATCAACTCCCCCAAGCTTAGACCTCGCTTGTCCTCAAGCGGAAGCCGATAACGATAAATATGTCCACATGTTTAGAGGTAGAGGTGTCGATAAAATAAAATACGGACATGAGGGCATCATGATTATTCTCATAACAGCAACATATATGGATATTGTCATATGATTCCTAATGCTCAAGTAATAATCTATTCACAATGCAAAGTATGAATCAGAAACTTTATTGAGAACTAACAAACTATAATCTCAGTCATTGAAGCAATTGCAATTTATCATAACATCAGAAAGGGTCTATGTCAGAGCTTTCTAGCAAGTCCACATACTCAACTATCATTTAATCTTTCATAATTGCTAACACTCACGCAATACTTGTGGTTACGGAGTTTTAATCGGACACAGAGAAAGATAGGGGCTTATAGTTTCGCCTCCCAACCTTTTACCTCAAGGGTAATGTCAACAATAATAACTCATGCTAACCCACATCCAATTAGATATATATATCAGGATCTTTCCAACATCCTGTGCTTGCCAAAGGATAAAATGTGAAAAGGAAAGGTGAAGATCACCATGACTCTTGCATAAGGTAGAAGGTAATAGTAAAAGATAGGCCCTTCGCAGAGGGAAGCAGAGGTTGCCATGCGCTTTCAGGGTTGGATGCACAAAATCTTAATGCGAAAGAACGTCACTTTATATTGCCACTTGTGATATGAACCTTTATTATGCAGTCCGCCGCTTTTATTTCTTCCACATCACAAGATCGTATAAAGCTTATTTACTCCACACCAATCAATCATACATATTTAGAGAGCAATTTTTATTGCTTGCACCGATGACAACTTACTTGAAGGATCTTACGCAATCCATAGGTAGGTATGGTGGACTCTCATGGCAAAACTGGTTTAAGGGTTTTTGGAAGCACAAGTAGTATCTCTACTTGGTGCAAAGAATTTGTCTAGCATGAGGGGGAAAGGCAAGCTCAACATGTTGGATGATCCATGACAATATACTTTATCTTAGATATAAGAAAACACAACCCATTACGTTGTCTTCCTTGTCCAACATCAACTCTTTAGCATGTCATATTTTAATGAGTGCTCCCAATCATAAAAGATGTCCAAGATAGTATATTTATATGTGAAACCTCTCTTTCTTTATTACTTCCTATTAATTGCAACGATGACTAAAGCTATGTTTGTCAACTCTCAACAACTTTTAATCATCATACTCTTTCTATGTGAAGTCATTACTCTCCATAAGATCAATATGATCTCCCTTTCTTTTTCTTTTTATTCTTTTCTCTTTTCTTTTGTTCACTCAAGATCATAGCAAGATAATCAAGCCCTTGACTCAACACTAATCTTTATTAAATATAGCTCACGGACTTGATTACATAGAGGGATCATAAAGCAAAACTCAAAACTAAATCATATCAAAACTTTATTTTACTAGATCAAGATACTACTAATAGGATCGAACTAAGAAAAACAGTAAAGATAGGAGATGTGATGGTGATACGATACCGGGGCACCTCCCCCAAGCTTGGCAGTTGCCAAGGGGAGTGCCCATACCCATGTGATTATGTCTCCTTCTTCGGGGATGGTGATGTGATATTCTTGGCGATAATGCCCCTCAGGATACGATTCTCTTCCTCGAGCTTATTGAGTTGCTGCTTGAGATCCATTATCTCCTTACGAAGCTTCCCTGTAACGGCTAAAGCTCCTTGCACCCAAGGGTGTTGCATAGCTGCGGGAGAACAAGTGACACTCTTCTTCATATTTTCATAAGAAAGAAATCTAACATTGGAAGGGATAACCGAGTTTGGAATAGCTGAGCTATGTAGTTCCCCCATCGTGAATCCAGCCCGGAAGCGAGAAGTGACTTCTTGATCCTCCTCCGTGGTATCTATCCTCATCAAATCAGCCTCCATCTCTTCCTCCGTTGCTGGCCCAAAGTGGTCAGCATCGCTATTTGTCCTTGGTCTCGATGCCGGATGAGACACCCGGCTCTCTCCGACTGACTCTTGAGAAGACATCTTTCTCTAATCTGCAGCAGCAACAGCTCGAAACAAGAACAGAGGAAAATTGCGTGATACATGAGTCAAAACCTTCGGGAGATTATATAATGAATTTTTACCGACCAAAATACGTATCGTGGAAGAAAACGGAGTCCGGAGAGCGCACGAGGTGCCCACGAGGCAGGGGGCGCGCCCAGGGGGGTAGGGCGCGCCCTCCACCCTCATGGAGGCCTCGTGTCCTTCCCGGACTGCTTCTTATTTTTCTATTTTTCTAAATATTCCAAAACGGAGAAAAATTGCCATTAGAACTGTTTTGGAGTCGGTTTACTTACCGTACCACATACCTATTCCTTTTCGGGGTCTGAAACGTTCCGGAAAGTGTCCCTTATGTATTCCTCCGGGGTTACGGTTTCAATAACATTGGTTTCAACATTTATAGGATTACCTGAGATATAATGTTTAATTCTTTGACCGTTCACCACCTTCGGATTTGTGCCTTCGAAGTTGTTGATTTTTATGGCACCGGAACGATAGACCTCCTCGATAACGTAAGGGCCTTCCCATTTAGAGAGAAGTTTTCCTGAAAAAAAATCTTAAACGAGAGTTGTATAGCAATACATAATCACCTACATTAAACTCACGCTTTTGTATTCTTTTGTCATGCCATCTTTTAACCTTTTCTTTAAACAACTTGGCATTCTCATAGGCTTGGGTTCTCCATTCATCAAGTGAGCTAATGTCAAATAACCTCTTCTCACCGGCAAGTTTGAAATCATAATTGAGTTCCTTAATAGCCCAATAAGCCTTATGCTCTAGTTCGAGAGGTAAGTGACATGCTTTTCCATAAACCATTTTATATGGAGACATACCCATAGGATTTTTATATGCAGTTCTATAGGCCCATAATGCATCATCAAGTTTCTTGGACCAATTCTTTCTAGATCTATTAACAGTCTTTTGCAAAATTAATTTGAGCTCTCTGTTGCTCAATTCTACTTGACCACTAGACTGTGGGTGATAGGGAGATGCAATTCTATGATTAACATCATATTTAGCAAGCATTTTTCAGAAAGCACCATGAATAAAATGTGAACCACCATCAGTCATTAAATATCTCGGGACTCCAAACCTCGGAAAAATAACTTCTTTAAGCATCTTAATAGAAGTGTTATGATCAGCACTACTAGTTGGAATAGCTTCTACCCACTTAGTAACATAATCAACAACAACTAAAATATGTGTGTAACCATTAGAGGCAGGAAAAGGTCCCATATAATCAAAGCCCCAAACATCAAACGGTTCGATAACAAATGAATAGTTCATAGGCATTTCTTGACGTCTACTAATATTACCTATTCTTTGACATTCATGACAAGATAAGACAAACTTACGGCATCCTTGAAGAGAGTAGGCCAATAAAAACCGGATTGCAATACCTTATGTGCAGTTCTATCTCCAGCGTGGTGTCCTCCATAAGCCTCGGAGTGACACTTGCGTAGGATCTGTTCCCGTTCATGCTCAGGTACACAACGTCTAATAACACCATCTACTCCTTCTTTATAAAGATGTGGGTCATCCCAGAAGTAATGTCTTAAATCATAGAAAACCTTTTTCTTTTGCTGGTATGTGAAACTAGGTGGTATAAATTTAGCAACAATGTAATTAGCATAATCAGCATACCATGGAGCAATACGAGAAGCATTTATGACATTTAATTGTTCATCAGGAAAGCTATCATCAATATGTAGCGGGTCATCAAGAACATTTTCTAACCTAGACAAGTTGTCTGCAACGGGGTTCTCAGCTCCCTTTCTATCAACAATATGCAAATCAAATTCTTGTAACAAGAGAACCCATCTAATAAGTCTAGGTTTAGCATCTTTCTTTTCCATAAGATATTTAATAGCAGCATGATCAGTGTGAATAGTTACTTTAGAATCAACAATATAAGGCCTGAACTTATCACATGCAAATACAACTGCTAAAAATTCTTTTTCAGTGGTAGTGTAATTTCTTTGGGCACTGTCTAGAGTTTTACTAGCATATTGGATAACATTTAATTTCTTATCAACTCTTTGCCCTAGAACAACACCTACAACATAATCACTAGCATCACACATAATTTCAAAGGGTAAATTCCAATCAGGTAGCTGAACAATAGGTGCAGAGATCAATGCTTTCTTAAGTATTTCAAATGCTTCTACACAATCATCGTCAAAAACAAATGGTATATCTTTCTGTAATAAATTAGTCAGAGGCCGAGAAATTTTTGAGAAGTCCTTAATGAACCTCCTATAAAAACCGGCATGACCAAGGAAACTTCTTATACCTTTGATGTCCTTGGGACATGGCATCTTTTCAATAGCATCAACCTTGGCTTTATCAACTTCAATACCTCTTTCAGAAACTTTATGCCCCAAGACAATACCTTCATTAACCATAAAGTGGCACTTTTCCCAATTCAAGACAAGGTTAGTTTCTTCACATCTCTGCAAAACTCGATCAAGATTGTTCAAGCAATCATCAAAAGAGGACCCATAGACGGAGAAATCATCCATGAAAACCTCACAAATCTTTTCACAAAAGTCAGAGAATATAGCCATCATGCATCTTTGAAAGGTAGCAGGTGCATTACATAAACCAAAAGGCATACGTCTATAAGCAGAAGTACCGAAAGGGCAAGTAAAAGTGGTCTTAGATTGATCATCAGCTGACACAGGTATTTGAGAGAAACCAGAATAACCATCTAGAAAGCAAAAATGTGTATGTTTGAATAATCTTTCTAGCATTTGATCGATAAAAGGTAAGGGGTAATGATCCTTTTTAGTAGCTTTATTTAATTTGCGGAAATCAATTACCATCCTATAGCCTGTAATAATTCTTTGCGGGATCAATTCCTCTTTATCATTAGGAACGACAGTAATACCTCCCTTCTTAGGGACACAATGGACAAGACTTACCCACTGACTATGAGCAACGGGATAAATAATACCTGCCTCAAAAGCTTTAGTATTTCCTTCCTTATCACTTCTTTCATTTTAGGATTCAGCCGTCGTTGGTGATCACGAACTGGTTTGGCATCTTTCTCCAAGTTTATTTTGTGTTGACATAGAGTGGGACTAATGCCCTTAAGATCATCAAGAGTATATCCAATAGCAGCACGGTGCTTCTTCAGAGTTTTCAATAATCTTTCTTCTTCATGCTCTGAAAGGTTAGCACTAATAATAACAGGATATATCTTTTTCTCATCAAGATAAGCATATTTAAGAGTATCAGGCAACGGTTTAAGCTCAAACACGGGATCACCCTTGGGTGGAGGAGGATCCCCTAGGATTTCAAGAGGCAAATTGTGTTTCGGGATGGGTTCCTGTTTGAAGAATACTTCATCTATTTCCCTTCTTTCATTCATAAACATATCATTTTCATGGTCTAGCAAATATTGTTCTAAAGGATCACTAGGAGGTACGGCAATAGAAGCAAGACCAATTATTTCATCATTACTAGGCAATTCCTCCTCACGGTGTTGTCTACTAAATTTAGAGAAATTAAACTCATGAGACATATCACCCAAACCAATAGTAACAACATCCTTTTCGCAGTCTATCCTAGCATTAACAGTGTTCAAGAAGGGTCTACCAAATATAATGGGACAAAAGCTATCTTGTGGGGAACCAAGAACAAGAAAATCAGCAGGATATTTAGTTTTCCCACACAAGACTTCAACATCTCTAACAATTCCCATTGGTGAAATAGTATCTCTATTGGCAAGTTTAATTGTGACATCAATATCTTCTAACTCAGTAGGTGCAATATCATGCTTAATTTCTTTGTATAAATCAATATGTATTGCACTAGCACTAGCACCCATATCACATAAGCCATGATAACAATGATCTCCTATTTTAACAGAAATAACAGGCATGCCTACCACAGGTCTATGTTTATCTTTAGCATAAGGTTTAGCAATTCTAGCAGTTTCTTCACAGAAATAAATAACATGCCCATCAATATTATCGACCAAGAGATCTTTAACAATAGCAATATTAGGTTCAACTTTAACTTGCTCAGGAGGTGTATAGGTTCTAATATTGCTTTTACGAACCACAGTTGAAGCTTTAGCATGATCCTTTATTCTAACAGGGAAAGGTGGTTTCTCAACATAAGTAGTAGGAACAATAGGATCATTATAAGTGATAGTCTTTTCTTCAACTTTAATAGGTGCAGCTACTTTTACTTCTATGGGAGGATGATATTTAAACCACTTCTCCTTAGGGAGATCAACGTGAGCAGCAAAAGATTCACAGAAAGAAGCTACTATCTCAGAGTCAAGTCCATATTTAGTGCTAAATTTACGGAAAACATCGGTCTCCATAAAAGATTTAACACAATCAAACTTAGGTGTCATACCTGACTCCTTACCTTCGTCGAGATCCCAATCTTCAGAGTTGCGTTTAATTCTTTCCAATAAATCCCATTTGAATTCAATAGTCTTCATCATAAAAGAGCCAGCACAAGAAGTATCGAGCATGGTGCGATTGTTATCAGAAAGCCGAGCATAATTTTTTTGAATAATCATTTCTCTTGAGAGCTCATGATTGGGGCATGAATATAACATTGATTTAAGCCTCCCCCAAGCTTGAGCGATGCTGTCTCCTTCGCGAGGCCAAAAATTATATATATAATTGCGATCACGATGAACAAGATGCATAGGATAAAACTTCTGATGAAATTCCAATTTCAATCGTTTGTAGTTCCATGACCCCGTATCATCACATAGCATATACCATGTCAATGCATCTCCCTTCAAAGATAAAGGGAAGACCTTCTTCTTGACAACATCATCGGGTATACCTGCAAGCTTAAATAATCCACAAACTTCATCCACATATATAAGGTGCTCATCAGGATGCATTGTTCCGTCTCCTGCAAAAGGATTAGCTAGCAGTTTTTCTAACATACCCGAAGGAATCTCAAAGTAGAAATTTTCATTTTCAGTAGGTTCAGTAGGTTGAGGAGCAACTCTTTGCTCTACTGGTCGGGTTGAAGATACCCCGAACAAGCCCCTCAGAGGATTACTTTCCATAGTAACAAGTGACAGTAAATTTCAGCACACTATATAAATTTTTCCTTACCAAATTCCACCTACCAAAGGCGCTTCACTCCCCGGCAACGGCGCCAGAAAAGAGTCTTGATGGCCCACAAGTATAGGGGATCTATCGTAGTCCTTTAGATAAGTAAGAGTGTCGAACCCAACGAGGAGCAGAAGGAAATCATAAGCGGTTTTCAGCAAGGTATTCTCTGCAAGCACTGAAATTATAGGTAACAGATAGTTTTGTGATAGGATAATTTGTAACGAGCAACAAGTAACAAAAGTAAATAAAGTACAGCAAGGTAGCCCAATCCTTTTTGTAGCAAAGGACAAGCCTGGACAAACTCTTATATAGAGAAAAGCGCTCCCGAGGACACATGGGAATTATCGTCAAGCTAGTTTTCATCACGTTCATATGATTCACGTTCGGTACTTTGATAATTTGATATGTGAGTAGACCGGTGCTTGGGTGCTGTCCTTATTTGGACAAGCATCCCACTTATGATTAACCTCTATTGCAAGCATCCGCAACTACAAAAAAAACATTAAGGTAAACCTAACCATAGCATGAAACATACGGAGCCAAATCAGCCCCTTACGAAGAAACGCATAAACTAGGGTTTAAGCTTCTATCACTCTAGCAACCCATCATCTACTTATTACTTCCCTATGCCTTCCTCTAGGCCCAAATAATGGTGAAGTGTCATGTAGTTGACGTTCACATAACACCACTAGAGGAGAGACAACATACATCTCATCAAAATATCGAACGAATACCAAATTCACATGACTACTAATAGCAAGACCTCTCCCATGTCCTCAGGAACAAACGTAACTACTCACAAAGCATATTCATGTTCATAATCAGAGGAGTATTAATATGCATAAAGGATCTGAACATATGATCTTCCACCAAATAAACCAACTAGCATCAACTACAAGGAGTAATCAACACTACTAGCAACCCACAGGTACCAATCCCAGACTTAGAGACAAGAATTGGATACAAGAGATGAACTAGGGTTTGAGAGGAGATGGTGCTGGTGAAGATGTTGATGGAGATTGCCCTCTCCCGATGAGAGGAGCGTTGGTGATGACGATGGCGATGATTTCCCCCTCCCGGAGGGAAGTGTCCCCGGCAGAACAGCTCTGCTAGAGCCCTAGATTGGTTCCGCCAAGGTTCCACCTCGTGGCGGCGGAGTCTCGTCCCGAAAGCTTGCTTATGATTTTTCTTCGGACGAAAGACTTCATATAGCAGAAGATGGGCACCGGAGGGCCAACAGGGGGCCCACGAGGTGTATCACCCAAAAAAAAATTATTTGGTTTTATTAATTTCCTTTTTAGGGGAAGGAGGTTATTTTTTTTTAAAACCTCTCCTTCTCAAAAACCTTTAAGGCAAGTATTTTATGTGTTCTTCCCAACATTTACTTTGGTCTTGAGGGCTTTTCATTTAGTGTTGACTCAACACAAATTTTTTTTTTGGGAAAGTCTTTGAAATCCTTTCTTTTAAAAATAACCATATGACTTATGAATTGATTCTTCCTCATTCAGAAATTTTTTCTTGCCAGGACCTAGGTTGAAAATTTTCTTCCAAAACCCCTCCCTCCACTTTGAGTCAAGTCATATATCCAATCCCAGCAAGTTCAACCCATTTTGATTTTGACTCTATTTATTTTATCCTCAAAACTATTTCTGTCATTTATTTTGAACCTTAGTGATTTACAAAGGAACCACCAGATCCCTTTTGAGTTTTGGTTCCAAACAAACTCCTCTGACTAGTCCTTAGTACCCCCAACCTAGATCCCTCAAGATCCACTTGTCCACAATTCAAAATTTTCAAATTTTGCTTGCTGCAAGTTTGGACCAGATTTGCCATTTTGGGTGAAATTCATTATTTTTCTTCTCCAAAAATTCCGAGATAAATCAGGCAGCCCCCAGATGCATTGAGAGACCACCTCACCAAAGATCAGCTCCAGAAATTTTTTCCACATGCCAGAATCATTTCATCGAACAGTTGGCATGCACTGTTTCTGTTCAAATTCAGAAAATTCAGAGTTTCAGTGTTGGGTTCAGTCGACAGCGTCATTTTCTTCAGAGCCTCGGCGTCAATCTCACGAGTGCTCGCTCTGGCCTCTTGCTCACTGCTCCTTCTTCTTATCCATCGCGCCGCACGGTCGTCTGGACGGTTGCGAGCATCGGCGGTGAGCTGGCAGAGGTACACTGCCCCCGTGAGCGGCGACAACAACGCTCGCTGCGGCCGCCAGAGAAGCTCAGCGAGGTACGGCGCCGTCCAGCACCGCCCACACCACCAGGAGCCTCCGCGTGGCCGTCCTCTTCTTTGGACGCGCTGCAGCACTGTCGCCGTGGCCTGAGATGCGCAGAGCGCGCTCTCTGCCGCCGACGAGCCCGTGAGGCCGTTCCGTCGAAGGCCTGGAGTATCACCCAAGTTGTACCAAGATCGGCCTCTGGATGGGACCAGTAGACCAATCCGTAGCTGCCCAGTCGCCTAAAACCCCCGTTCGACCGCTGCCTCGCCGTAATCATCGCCAGAGTTATCCCGTTCTTGGCAACCGCCTCGGACCGGCTATGAAAGGGAGCCTCGAGCTCGCCTTCGACCCAGCACCACTCCTACACCTCACCAGAGCCACGCCTAGCTACTAGGGAGACCTCGGGGAGGCCTTCTTCCCCGACTCCGGCCGCCCCGATCCGCTTTGGGCTCCGGCACGATTCCCTCTGGTGAGACCACCCCCGCCTCCCAAACCTTGCCAGCAGCCTCATCATGCACCCACTCTTCTAACCCGAGCCCCAATTTGATGGTTGCAGCCCTCCTCGGCGAGATCCATCACCACCCGAACCACCGTCCGCCGGAGTAGAGGCCGCCGTCGACGTGGTGCTCGCCGACGACCAACTCCACCACCCACAGGTGCGGAAGAGCACCGAGAGTCCGTAGGTACCAACCACTTCCCCTACCTCGCCGGAGATCGACGCCGGCGGCCACCGCGGTCCTCGGGCGCCGGTGTGCTCTGTTTGAAATTCAAACCTGACGGGTGGGACCCCCTCGTTAGCTTTTTCTCTTTTTCAAAACATTTTCTGAAAACGCCTTCGGGCAAAATACGTTTTCTGTCCTTTTTATGAACTAGCCCTGGAAAGTTTCTGTTTCATTACAGATGGGTCCCTGGACTAAAACCTTAATAACTTTTAAACAAAAGATGATTTTGAGTTGATTCTTTTTCTGCCAGCTTTATTTTCCTGTCTAGTTTTTTATCATATTTATTTGAAAAATATTTGGAACAACTTTTATGCACACTCGGTATTTACGTTAGTACGCATTCTCTTTATACCGTAGATACCGGAGGAGGTGACGGAGCCGCAAACTTCACCGAGCTAGACACCGACTGCTCCGAACCAGGCAAGCATGTTTGAACCTTTGATATGATGAGTGTTTTGCATGTTTTCTTGAATAGTTAGTTCATGGCATGTTTATATGAGCATCAGTGAGTGTTATATTGCATGCAAGGCAACTACCAGTATGCTTCGAAACTTGATGTGATCATTTGATGGGAGATAACATGATCATGTGGTGACATGAAAGGTGGTAAGATGGTATTGTTGAAGCATGCCAGTCTTATGTCAACCGTTAAACTCCAGTGTTAACGTGGATCAAGCCACGTTACCGTCCGTCCCCTTTTCGTGCTGCCACATGTTTTCTGCAAAGAATACGGTTCAGTAAGTTGCAAACCTCTTTCCTCGTACACACCAAATAGAGGGGCCGTGATGAGGGTTCCATGGCCCTGGATTAAAGCCCGTCATCCGGTCAGGGGGCATGGGTGTTTCCGATTGGGACCGAGAGGGGGGCACCCCTTAGAGCGCGCGATATAAATTTGATCCCATGCTACTCGAGGTTGTGGCCTCCCCGTCTTAAAGTTTTTCTTGAACGTTGCCTAGGGTGATCCCTGGCAGTGGAATGTGGAATGGGTGTGTACTGGTTAGATGTGTTTCTCCTAAAATACCGTAAACGGAACTAGTCCTTTGTGACTACTGAAATCCGTTGGCTGTGGTTAAAGAGTACAAACTCTGCAGAGTCAAAACCCATCCGAGTAACCGTGTCCATGGTCAAGGATCGTGGTCAACATATCCATATTAGTATCAGTATCAGTCTCAACATCCGTCTCAGCGTCAGTCTCTGTGTCAATCTCAGTGAAAATCCCCGGTGAATAAACATGAATGGTAAACCCGGCTGAATGTTATTCCTGTGGATGGACTAACCAGTTTATTATTACATACATGAGTATTCCCTTGAGATGATTTAAATTCATGAGCTACTTGAATTCGAATAATGAAATATAAGCCCTTTACGTGATGTCGCTCAGACGTCCAACTGTGGCACTCTTGTTATTTACTTTTGATATAAGCCCTTTATGTGATGTCGCTCAGACGTCCGACTGTGGCACTCTTGTTATTTACTTTTGATATAAGCCCTTTATGTGATGTCACTCAGACGTCCGACTGTGGCACTCTTGTTATTTACTTTGATATAAGCCCTTTATGTGTTGTCGCTCAGACGTCCGACTGTGGCACTCTTGTTATTTACTTTTGATATAAGCCCTTTATGTGATGTCGCTCAGACGTCCAACTGTGGCACTCTTGTTATTTACTTTGATATAAGCCCTTTATGTGATGTCGCTCAGACGTCCGACTGTGGCACTCTTGTTATTTACTTTTGATATAAGCCCTTTATGTGATGTCGCTCAGACGTCCAACTGTGGCACTCTTGTTATTTACTTTTGATATAAGCCCTTTATGTGATGCCGCTCAGACGTCCAACTGTGGCACTCTTGTTATTTACTTTTGATATAAGCCCTTTATGTGATGTCGCTCAGACGTCCGACCGTGGCACTCTTGTTATTTACTTTTGATATAAGCCCTTTATGTGATGTCGCTCAGACGTCCGACTGTGGCACTCTTGTTATTTACTTTGATATAAGCCCTTTATGTGATGTCGCTCAGACGTCCGACTGTGGCATTCTTGCTATTTACTTTTGATATAAGCCCTTTTCGAGATGTCGCTTAGACGTCCGACTGTGGCACGCACTGTCGTTTACATTTCAATATGAGCCCTTTATGTGGTGTCGCTCTGACGCCTGACTGCGGCATTGTTAATTTATTTTACCTTTCGAGGCGTCGCTTCAGACACCCGATCGGTCTTCAGCTATTTTATTGGGATTTCGGGAGGACTACCGCCTGACTTCCTTTTTATTTATCGTGCAGTGCAATTTATTATCTGAGTGCGCATTACTAATCTGCTCATGTGCATCATGTTTGCATTTGTTATATCTTATGTCCATACTGTCTTGCGAGTACATTCAAAGTACTCACCTGGCTTGTTGGTTTGGCCAGATGTTGACGAAGGCGATCTTATGGATGAAGAGTTCGATAGCGAGTCCGACGCCTAGAGGAGTCCCAGTCAGTTCCGTGCGATCCTGGAATTGGTCACTTGTGTTATATACGCTTCCGCTACACCAATAAAATCATCGAGCCTCACTCCGGCGCTCGATGAGCTGTAAAATTTAGGAGTCTTGTCACCCATTTCGCTGTGACATATCCACCACCACTTTTATTACGAGTCAGTAGTTATGCCACCATACTCCTTGTGTCATATCCGCCCTTATGTATTATATCGGCGTGCTTGTAATAAATTGTTGAGCAACCTCAGCTCAACCTTGTGTAATATTTAGTACTTCTGGATTTCTGTATCAAGGATTTGTCCACCAGTAAGAAGGATTCTTCTATACTGGTTTGATATAAGGGTCGGTTTCTCAATAAATGTTTTATTGGAAAACTGGTCCTGACATGAGGCAGGGGGCGCGCCCCCACCCTCGTGGACAGGTGGAGGCCCCCCTGACGTATTTCTTCCGCTCAATATTTTTTATTATTTCCAAAAATAACTTTTGTGGAGTTTCAGGACTTTTGGAGTTGTGCAGAATAGGTCTCTAATATTTGCTCCTTTTCCAGCCCAGAATTCCAGCTGCCGGCATTCTCCCTCCTTATGTAAACCTTGTAAAATAAGAGAGAATAGGCATAAGTATTGTGACATAATGTGTAATAACAGCCCATAATGCAATAAATATCGATATAAAAGCATGATGCAAAATGGACGTATCAAGGCTCTGATCAAAGACATGTAAGTTGAATAGACATAGATTTACAATCAATCAAGGTTTGATTTGTCGAACACGAGCTCATGTCCGGGGTGACGTCTGAGCTGAAAGGAAGAATTCTAATTAGGACTGATGATCGCGAACATTCACAAACAATTTGAATCAAATGCTCAAAATTACGATGACAAAGGATGCTAATGAGTATTGCTAGACATATGGAAGTAACCATAATGCAAGCAGATAAGGAGGAACAAGAGCAATAGGCTACTAAGTATTTTCGGAAGATCAAATAGTATTTCAGGGCATCTTGTAATAACAAGAGCAACTGGGGACGAAGGTATGAACGACAAATGTAGGTAGTTACTCATAAGGATTTATCGGTGGTAGGGATTGCAATGACGAAGGTCACAAGGGTCTCGGGAAACATCGGAGAGTATCTTAGAATGTTCTGGTGCACCAAGCAATCATCTGGAGTGAGTGGCTCTCCAGGAGAAAGTATTTACGAGGACCTAGAGTTAGAGTTAGCAAAATCATTTAACCTGAATAGAAGAGAGATCAGATTCCCAGAGTATAGACGAGGAATAAAAGATCCTAATAGCACCCAATGGCGACGTGTGCCCGTAAGCCACACAGCCATGTTAGTAAATTAGTTTTTCAAAGACTAGACTCAACATCGGCCAAAGAGTTGGAAAGGGGGGGGGGTTCCTACAGGCAGTCGGCTCTGATACCAACTTGTGACGCCCCTGACTTGACCGTACACTAATCATACACGCAAATGTGTACGATCAAGATCAGGGACTCATGGAAAGATATCACAACACAACTCTAGACACAAATTGAAATAATACAAGATTCATATTACAAGCCAGGGGCCTCGAGGGCTCGAATACATAGCTCGATACACAAGCGTCAGCGGAAGCAACAATATCTGAGTACAGACATAAGTTAAACAAGGATGCCTTAAGAAGGCTAGCACGAACATCAACGAACGAAGAGGCAAGGCCTCCTGCCTGGGACCTCCTAACTACTCATGATCTTCGGCGGCCTCCATGTAGGGATCCACCATCTGGTTGCATCAACCGGAAAGAGGAAAGAAGGGGGGAAAGGGGTAGCAAAGCAACTGTGAGTACTCATCCAAAGTACTCGCAAGCATCAGATCTATACTAAGTATGCATTGGTATTAAATGGAAGGTTTGTATCTGTGGACTGAACTGTAGAAAGTGAGAATAGAGGGGAAAGCCTAGCCTATCAAAGACTAGCATCTTCAAGTATCTCCAAGCATCTTGCAGCATGTAGAAGAGTAAAGACTAGCATCTTCAAGTATCTCCGACTGTGGCACTCTTGTTATTTACTTTGATATAAGCCCTTTATGTGATGTCGCTCAGACGTCCGACTGTGGCATTCTTGCTATTTACTTTTGATATAAGCCCTTTTCGAGATGTCGCTTAGACGTCCGACTGTGGCACGCACTGTCGTTTATATTTCAATATGAGCCCTTTATGTGGTGTCGCTCTGACGCCCGACTGCGGCATTGTTAATTTATTTTACCTTTCGAGGCGTCGCTTCAGACACCCGATCGGTCTTCAGCTATTTTATTGGGATTTCGGGAGGACTACCGCCTGACTTCCTTTTTATTTATCGTGCAGTGCAATTTATTATCTGAGTGCGCATTACTAATCTGCTCATGTGCATCATGTTTGCATTTGTTATATCTTATGTCCAAACTGTCTTGCGAGTACATTCAAAGTACTCACCTGGCTTGTTGGTTTGGCCAGATGTTGACGAAGGCGATCTTATGGATGAAGAGTTCGATAGCGAGTCCGACGCCTAGAGGAGTCCCAGTCAGTTCCGTGCGATCCTGGAATTGGTCACTTGTGTTATATACGCTTCCGCTACACCAATAAAATCATCGAGCCTCACTCCGGCGCTCGATGAGCTATAAAATTTAGGAGTCTTGTCACCCATTTCGCTATGACATATCCACCACCACTTTTATTACGAGTCAGTAGTTATGCCACCATACTCCTTGTGTCATATCCGCCCTTATGTATTATATCGGCGTGCTTGTAATAAATTGTTGAGCAACCTCAGCTCAACCTTGTATAATATTTAGTACTTCTGGATTTCTGTATCAAGGATTTGTCCACCAGTAAGAAGGATTCTTCTATACTGGTTTGATATAAGGGTCGGTTTCTCAATAAATGTTTTATTGGAAAACCGGTCCTGACAACCTTGGTACCAGAGCTAGGCTGACTGTAGGAAGCCACTAGGTGCGATCGCTAATCAGTTATTAGTGTAATAAGCGCTAGTTTAACATTTTGCAAACGTAGCAATTTTCTGTTGGTCATCATAAATTTATGATTTGACTATCCAGAATTTTTGTCTACTTTTGTAGATGGCTGGCAACGACTGCGAGTCACAGGTGTTCGCCAATGTGCCTGAGGGGTTTATCAAGCTTCTCGTCTCCATCACCAAGCTCGTGATCGGGCCATCGGCTCGTCCAGAGTTCACACTCTACCAGCACAAGATCAGCGACAGCGTGTCTATGCACCAGGCCGTGGTGCACTTCAAGGGAGGACATTCTGAGTCACGCCACTTCCGTTTTGTGGGAAGGGCCATGCCTACGGAGAGGCATGCCATGCAGATGGCTGCCCGTGAGGCGATAGCTCGTCTCCGGGATGCGCTCCCTTCGATGAAGACTCGCCGCTACCGCTACCTCCCATGCCACGTGCCTTACACATGTCACTATGCATTCGCTTGTGCTAGGGGAGAGAGAGATGAGGCTATTGAGATGCTTGTTGAGTATCTCAAAGCTCTTGAGGCAGCTTTTGATAACCTCGTGGACGACTTTGTGGCTGCTCGTATGGACTTCGTGCAGGGTTGTTCCGCCAACAGGAGGGAGCTCCTCCATACAGCACCACCACTGACTTACGTCTCGTCCTCAGCATCCTATGCACCTGCCATCCTAGCCACCGCTCGCCGCCTGCCTACCACTGAGGAGTTTGACCAAGTCATTGCTCCTACTCCAGTCAGAGCTGCACCACCTACCGCACCCGCACCAACTCCTCAACGCAGTACTTCGCGCCTGGAGCCTATTAGTGAGGAGGAGGTTGAGTCTCCTGCACCACTGGGTCTTACCCTCGGCAGGCTGAGGGAAGTTTTCACCATCTCCGACTGAGTGCGCCTAGCAGCCGTGCGATGTGCCAGCTTGTATGATATGTTTATATGTACATAGGTTTGGTGAGAAGTAGTTTGTGTGCGCATCATGTAGGAACTCGGAGAAGTGCACTAGCCTAAATAACATGTCAGGAATGTGTACGCACATCCTGAGTGATGTATTGTATAATTACGACTCGCGTGTAAGATATGTACTGAGCAGTCCTTCTCCATGCGCAATCAAGTATTTTTCTTGAAAAATCTTGGAGTCTTTAAAAATTCCGCCTTTGCAAAATTATTCATTTTGCCACTCGGTTTTTCTCATGAGTTTTGCAAAAATACCCCAGAGTGGAAAATGCCTCGTCCCTGGACTCGTTCCATGCCAAGTCCGCCGGAAGAAAATTATGGTACCCAGACAAGCCACAATTTCACACAGGGGCAGTCAAGTCAGCAAGGCAGTGAAGCAGCATTTTCTCAAGTATGCCGCCTTTATGAGCAAAGCCAGCAGCAGCATCAAGAAATGATGAACCATGTTATCAATATGGGAAATCACCGTGAACCATACCAGCAGCATTCCAAATTGTCTGAACTACAAAAGACACGTCCCCCAACATTCTCTCACACTGATAGACCTCTCGAGGCCGATGATTGGCTTCGAGACATTGAAAGGAAATTAATTATTGCACAATGTTCGGACCGTGAGAAGGTACTTTATGCACCTCACTACCTCACTGGAGCAGCTGCATCATGGTGGGAAAATTTTCTACACATGCACCCCAATGAAAATAACATCACCTGGGAAGAATTTAAAGAAGGTTTTCGTGGGGCGCATATTCCCAGAAGCATTATGAAGATCAAGAAAAGGGAGTTTGATGACCTCAAGCAGAGAAGCATGACAGTGACTGAGTACAATAGTCAGTTTACTCAATTATCTCGTTATGCCAACGAAGAGCATATGACTGAAAATAAAAAGATGGAGAAATTTTTGGACGGTCTGGCACCAGCACTTAAATGCCAGCTGGTCGTACACACCTTTCCAGATTTCAAAACACTTGTGGACAAGGCTATTACATTGGAAAATGAGCGCCGCAGCTTGGAGGATTTTCGCAAGCGCAAAAGGGACAAGACTACTCATGCTCGCAACAACCGGAACAAGACTGATTTTCAGAAAAATGGAGCGAACAAATCCACGACCAATGTTCCAAGCCCAACCAAAAAATTTCATGCAAGGGACAAGGATTTTACGTATCGCCCAGGTGTTACTTGCTATGCTTGTGGAGAGGAAGGACACTATGCCAAACAGTGCCCAAAACCAAGGAACTCGGCCCCCAAGCCGAACAACGGTGGAAATAATCCAGCTCCCAAGCGTAACAACTTCAACCCCAATAACAATCACAAGAAGGGTCACTTGAACCATGTGACCAAGGAGGAAGCACAGAATGCCCCGGATATCGTACTCGGTACGTTCCTTGTCAACACAATACCTGCCACGGTTTTGTTTGATTCTGGAGCTTCTCACTCGTTCATTTCAAAGAGTTTTGTTTTGCAACATGATTTTTCGATGCTTCCTTTGGAAAAATCCATGATCATCAAGTCCCCCGGGAATAAGCAAATCACTCAGAGTTACTGCCAAGGTGTGGTTATTGAGTTTGAAGGACTAAAGTTTCAGGCAAAACTCATTGTATTGGAAAATAAAGGACTGGATGTTATCCTAGGAATGGACTGGTTAACCACCAACAAGGGATTTATCGACTGCTTCAATCGGACGGTAATTCTTACTCATCATCACGGCAAGACGATAAAAGTTGCAGCTCAAGAAAGACCAATGTCACGACAACCAAAGTTGAACAAGGTGGACATTTCAGAGTTAAGAAAAGTTCCAGTGGTGTGTGAGTTCCCTGACGTATTTCCCGAAGAACTACCAGGCATGCCACCAGACCGGGAAATAGAGTTCATCATTGAACTAGCACCTGGAACCACCCCCATTTACAAGAAACCTTACAGAATGGCACCCTCCGAGTTGGTAGAATTAAAGAAGCAAATAAAAGAATTACTGGACAAAGGATTTATACGAGCCAGCTCCTCACCTTGGGGTTCACCAGTATTATTTGCAAAGAAAAAAGATGGGACACTGAGGTTATGTATAGACTATCGAGCACTCAACATGGTCACCATCAAAAACAAATATCCGATGCCACGGATAAATGATTTATTTGACCAGCTCGCACAAGCCAAGGTTTTCTCGAAAATTGATTTAAGATCGGGGTATCATCAATTAAAGGTACGGACAGAAGATATCCCCAAGACAGCATTCACCTCCAGATATGGATTGTATGAATTTACAGTAATGCCGTTTGGACTGACAAACGCCCCCGCATATTTTGTCCACCTCATGAACAAAGTGTTTATGAAATTTATGGACAAATTTGTTGTGGTGTTCATTGATGATATTCTGGTATACTCAAAGACACCGGAAGAACATGCTGAACATCTTAGAATTGTACTGGGAGAATTGAGGAAACATCAATTATACGCCAAGTTCAGCAAATGTGAATTTTGGTTAAGACAGGTTGGTTTTCTAGGCCATGTATTGACCCAAGAAGGTGTTGCCGTAGACCCAGAAAAAGTCAAGGCCGTACTTGGCTGGAAACCACCAGCCAACGTAACAGATGTACGAAGTTTCCTAGGAATGGCTGGATATTACCGAAGGTTTATTGAGGGATTCTCCACCATAGCAAAACCAATGACACAGTTACTCAAGAAGGATAAGAAATTTGTATGGACTGAAGCGTGCGAGAAAAGTTTCCAAGAACTCAAAAGGAAATTAACAACAGCACCGGTATTGGTTGTGCCAGACATACACAAAAGTTTTGAAGTGTATTGTGACGCATCCCGGAAGGGCCTCGGGTGCGTATTGATGCAAGACGGCAAAGTTGTCGCATATGCTTCCAGGCAACTACGAAAGCATGAAGAAAATTATCCTACTCATGACTTGGAGTTGGCAGCAGTCATCCATGCACTCAAAGAGTGGAGGCACTTTTTGCTTGGGAATCGTTGTGAAATATATACGGATCATAAAAGCCTCAAATATATTTTCACACAACCAGAACTCAATTTACGGCAACGACGCTGGTTGGAATTAGTCAAAGATTATGATGTTGGCATTCACTACCATCCAGGAAAAGCGAATGTAGTGGCAGACGCTCTTAGTCGAAACCCCAGCTCGGGCAACGACAGTCTACAGAACTTGAGGCCTGAATTTCAGCAGGAGTTCGCCAAACTCAACTTGGTGATGGTCACTGAGGGCAACGTGTCAAATCTGGAAATACAGCCCACCCTAATGGAACAGATTAAGAAAGCTCAGCATGGACATCCCAGCATTGAAGGCATAAAGAAAAAAGTGAGTCTGGGCAAAGCTTCAGAATTCGTCGTAGACGATGAGGGAATATTATGGTACGAGGACAGACTTTGCGTACCAAACATAGAGGGCCTCAAACAGCAAATTCTAACCGAAGGCCACACCGCTCCATATTCAATCCACCCTGGAGGGACCAAAATGTACAAGGACATCCAGGAAAATTTTTGGTGGCACGGTATGAAGAGGGATATAGCCACATTCATTGCATGTTGTGATTCATGTCAACGCATTAAAGCCGAGCACCAAAAACCAGCAGGGCTATTACAGCCAAACAGGATACCTGAGTGGAAATGGGACGAAATTGGAATGGATTTTATTGTCGGACTACCTCGGTCACAACACGGAAATGATGCCATATGGGTCATCACCGATAGATTAACTAAAGTGGCACATTTCATCCCGGTAAAGACAACCCACACCACTCAGAAGCTTGCCAAGCTTTACCTCTCCCGTATAGTTTGCCTGCATGGAGTTCCAAAGACTATAATATCCGACAGAGGCACTCAATTCGTCTCTAGATTTTGGGATCATTTACAACAAGCTCTGGGGACTCGACTAGCATTCAGTACAGCATACCACCCCCAGACTGATGGACAAACTGAACGCGTGAACCAAATTCTAGAGGACATGCTGAGAGCATGTGTTCTCACCTATGGAACCAGTTGGGAAGAAAGCTTGCCATATGCCGAGTTCGCATACAACAACAGTTACCAAGCCAGTCTACAAATGGCACCTTTTGAAGCCTTGTACGGGCGGAGATGTCGTACTCCATTAAATTGGTCAGAAACAGGAGACAGTCGTATCTTCGGCCCAGACATGCTCAAGGAAGCCGAGGAGAAAGTTAGACTAATCAGGGACCGACTCAAGACAGCTCAAAGCCGACAAAAGAGTTATTACGATCGAAAGCATCGTGAAGTCAGCTTTGAACCCGGTGAATATGTGTATCTACGAGTATCTCCTATGAGGGGCCTGCAACGGTTCAAAGTTAAAGGAAAGCTAGCCCCAAGATTTATTGGACCCTTCTGTGTAGTTGCACGAAGAGGCACAGTAGCCTACCAGCTAGACCTACCCAAAGAGCTGTCAGACGTCCACGACGTGTTCCACGTCTCACAGTTAAGGAAATGTGTAAGCAACCCCGAGAAGCAGGTGTCTCATGAGAACATTGACGTGCAACCAGACCTCACCTACATGGAACGTCCAATAAAAATACTGGAGGAGTCTGAAAGGAGGACCCGTCAGAAAACAATTAAGTTTTTCAAGGTTCAGTGGAGCAATCACACCGCGGATGAAGCAACATGGGAAAGAGAGGATTTTCTTCGGAGAGAGTACCCACACCTATTTAAGGATCAGCTGAAATCTCGGGGACAAGATATTTCCTAAGGGGGTAGGTGCTGTAACACCCCAAAAAAATTTATTTGGTTTTATTAATTTCCTTTTTAGGGGAAGGAGGTTATTTTTTTTTTAAAACCTCTCCTTCTCAAAAACCTTTAAGGCAAGTATTTTATGTGTTCTTCCCAACATTTACTTTGGTCTTGAGGGCTTTTCATTTAGTGTTGACTCAACACAAATATTTTCATTGGGAAAGTCTTTGAAATCCTTTCTTTTAAAAATAACCATATGACTTATGAATTGATTCTTCCTCATTCAAATTTTTTTCTTGCCATGACCTAGCTTGAAAATTTTCTTCCAAAATCCCTCCCTCCACTTTGAGTCAAGTCAAATATCCAATCCCAGCAACTTCAACCCATTTTGATTTTGACTCTATTTATTTTATCCTCAAAACTATTTCTGTCATTTATTTTGAACCTTAGTGATTTACAAAGGAACCACCAGATCCCTTTTGAGTTTTGGTTCCAAACAAACTCCTCTGACTAGTCCTTAGTACCCCCAACCTAGATCCCTCAAGATCCACTTGTCCACAATTCAAAATTTTCAAATTTTGCTTGCTGCAAGTTTGGACCAGATTTGCCATTTTGGGTGAAATTCATTATTTTTCTTCTCCAAAAATTCTGAGATAAATCAGGCAGCCCCCAGATGCATTGAGAGACCACCTCACCAAAGATCAGCTCCAGAAAAATTTTCCACATGCCAGAATCATTTCATCGAACAGTTGGCATGCACTGTTTCTGTTCAAATTCAGAAAATTCAGAGTTTCAGTGTTGGGTTCAGTCGACAGCGTCGTTTTCTTCAGAGCCTCGGCGTCAATCTCACCAGTGCTCGCTCTGGCCTCTTGCTCACTGCTCCTTCTTCTTATCCATCGCGCCGCACGGTCGTCTGGACGGTTGCGAGCGTCGGCGGTGAGCTGGCAGAGGTACACCGCCCCCGTGAGCGGCGACAGCAACGCTCGCTGCGGCCGCCAGAGAAGCTCAGCGAGGTACGGCGCCGTCCAGCACCGCCCACACCACCAGGAGCCTCCGCGTGGCCGTCCTCTTCTCTGGACGCGCTGCAGCACCGTCGCCGTGGCCTGAGATGCGCAGAGCGCGCTCTCTGCCGCCGACGAGCCCGTGAGGCCGTTCCGTCGAAGGCCTGGAGTATCGCCCAAGTTGTACCAAGATTAGCCTCTGGATGGGACCAGTAGACCAATCCGTAGCTGCCCAGTCGCCTAAAACCCCCGTTCGACCGCTGCCTCGCCGTAATCATCGCCGGAGTTATCCCGTTCTCGGCAACCGCCTCGGACCGGCTATAAAAGGGAGCCTCGAGCTCGCCTTCGACCCAGCACCACTCCTACACCTCACCAGAGCCACGCCTAGCTACTAGGGAGACCTCGGGGAGGCCTTCTTCCCCGACTCCGGCCGCCCCGATCCGCTTTGGGCTCCGGCACGATTCCCTCTGGTGAGACCACCCCCGCCTCCCAAACCTTGCCAGCAGCCTCATCATGCACCCACTCTTCTAACCCGAGCCCCAATTTGATGGTTGCAGCCCTCCTCGGCGAGATCCATCACCACCCGAACCACCGTCCGCCGGAGTAGAGGCCGCCGTCGACGTGGTGCTCGCCGACGACCAACTCCACCACCCACAGGTGCGGAAGAGCACCGTGAGTCCGTAGGTACCAACCACTTCCCCTACCTCGCCGGGGATCGACGCCGGCGGCCACCGCGGTCCTCGGGCGCCGGTGTGCTCTGTTTGAAATTCAAACCTGACGGGTGGGACCCCCTCGTCAGCTTTTTCTCTTTTTCGAAACGTTTTCTGAAAACGCCTTCGGGCAAAATACGTTTTCTAACTGAGGCGTTTTCTGTCCTTTTTATGAACTAGCCCCTGGAAAGTTTCTGTTTCATTACAGATGGGTCCCTGGACTAAAACCTTAATAACTTTTAAACAAAAGATGATTTTGAGTTGATTCTTTTTCTGTCAGCTTTATTTTTCTGTCTAGTTTTTTATCATATTTATTTGAAAAATATTTGGAACAACTTTTATGCACACTCGGTATTTACGTTAGTACGCGTTCTCTTTATACCGTAGATACCGGAGGAGGTGACGGAGCCGCAAACTTCACCGAGCTAGACACCGACTGCTCCGAACCAGGCAAGCATGTTTGAACCTTTGATATGATGAGTGTTTTGCATGTTTGCTTGAATAGTTAGTTCATGGCATGTTTATATGAGCATCAGTGAGTGTTATATTGCATGCAAGGCAACTACCAGTATGCTTCGAAACTTGATGTGATCATTTGATGGGAGATAACATGATCATGTGGTGACATGAAAGGTGGTAAGATGGTATTGTTGAAGCATGCCAGTCTTATGTCAACCGTTAAACTCCAGTGTTAACGTGGATCAAGCCACGTTACCGTCCGTCCCCTTTTCGTGCTGCCACATGTTTTCTGCAAAGAATACGGTTTAGTAAGTTGCAAACCTCTTTCCTCGTACACACCAAATAGAGGGGCCGTGATGAGGGTTCCATGGCCCTGGATTAAAGCCCGTCATCCGGTCAGGGGGCATGGGTGTTTCCGGTTGGGACCGAGAGGGGGGCACCCCTTAGAGCGCGCGATATAAATTTGATCCCATGCTACTCGAGGTTGTGGCCTCCCCGTCTTAAAGTTTTTCTTGAACGTTGCCTAGGGTGATCCCTGGCAGCGGAATGTGGAATGGGTGTGTACTGGTTAGATGTGTTTCTCCTAAAATACCGTAAACGGAACTAGTCCTTTGTGACTACTGAAATCCGTTGGCTGTGGTTAAAGAGTACAAACTCTGCAGAGTCAAAACCCATCCGAGTAACCGTGTCCATGGTCAAGGATCTTGGTCAACATATCCATATCAGTATCAGTATCAGTCTCAACGTCCGTCTCAGCGTCAGTCTCTGTGTCAGTCTCAGTGAAAATCCCCGGTGAATAAACATGAATGGTAAACCCGGCTGAATGTTATTCCTGTGGATGGACTAACCAGTTTATTATTACATACATGAGTATTCCCTTGAGATGATTTAAATTCATGAGCTACTTGAATTCGAATAATGAAATATAAGCCCTTTATGTGATGTCGCTCAGACGTCCGACTGTGGCACTCTTGTTATTTACTTTTGATATAAGCCCTTTATGTGATGTCGCTCAGACGTCCGACTGTGGCACTCTTGTTATTTACTTTTGATATAAGCCCTTTATGTGATGTCACTCAGACGTCCGACTGTGGCACTCTTGTTATTTACTTTTGATATAAGCCCTTTATGTGATGTCGCTCAGACGTCCGACTGTGGCACTCTTGTTATTTACTTTTGATATAAGCCCTTTATGTGATGTCGCTCAGACGTCCGACTGTGGCACTCTTGTTATTTACTTTTGATATAAGCCCTTTATGTGATGTCGCTCAGACGTCCGACTGTGGCACTCTTGTTATTTACTTTTGATATAAGCCCTTTATGTGATGTCGCTCAGACGTCCGACTGTGGCACTCTTGTTATTTACTTTTGATATAAGCCCTTTATGTGATGTCGCTCAGACGTCCGACTGTGGCACTCTTGTTATTTACTTTGATATAAGCCCTTTATGTGATGTCGCTCAGACGTCCGACTGCGGCATTCTTGCTATTTACTTTTGATATAAGCCCTTTTCGAGATGTCGCTTAGACGTCCGACTGTGGCACGCACTGTCGTTTATATTTCAATATGAGCCCTTTATGTGGTGTCGCTCTGACGCCCGACTGCGGCATTGTTAATTTATTTTACCTTTCGAGGCGTCGCTTCAGACACCCGATCGGTCTTCAGCTATTTTATTGGGATTTCGGGAGGACTACCGCCTGACTTCCTTTTTATTTATCGTGCAGTGCAATTTATTATCTGAGTGCGCATTACTAATCTGCTCCTGTGCATCATGTTTGCATTTGTTATATCTTATGTCCAAACTGTCTTGCGAGTACATTCAAAGTACTCACCTGGCTTGTTGGTTTGGCCAGATGTTGACGAAGGCGATCTTATGGATGAAGAGTTCGATAGCGAGTCCGACGCCTAGAGGAGTCCCAGTCAGTTCCGTGCGATCCTGGAATTGGTCACTTGTGTTATATACGCTTCCGCTACACCAATAAAATCATCGAGCCTCACTCCGGCGCTCGATGAGCTGTAAAATTTAGGAGTCTTGTCACCCATTTCGCTGTGACATATCCACCACCACTTTTATTACGAGTCAGTAGTTATGCCACCATACTCCTTGTGTCATATCCGCCCTTATGTATTATATCGGCGTGCTAGTAATAAATTGTTGAGCAACCTCAGCTCAACCTTGTATAATATTTAGTACTTCTGGATGTCTGTATCAAGGATTTGTCCACCAGTAAGAAGGATTCTTCTATACTGGTTTGATATAAGGGTCGGTTTCTCAATAAATGTTTTATTGGAAAACTGGTCCTGACACGAGGCAGGGGGCGCGCCCAGGGGGGTAGGGCGCGCCCCACCCTCGTGGACAGGTGGAGGCCCCCCTGACGTATTTCTTCCGCTCAATATTTTTTATTATTTCCAAAAATAACTTTCGTGGAGTTTCAGGACTTTTGGAGTTGTGCAGAATAGGTCTCTAATATTTTCTCCTTTTCCAGCCCAGAATTCCAGCTGCCGGCATTCTCCCTCCTTATGTAAACCTTGTAAAATAAGAGAGAATAGGCATAAGTATTGTGACATAATGTGTAATAACAGCCCATAATGCAATAAATATCGATATAAAAGCATGATGCAAAATGGACGTATCAAGGCTCTGATCAAAGACATGTAAGTTGAATAGACATAGATTTACAATCAATCAAGGTTTGATTTGTCGAACACGAGCTCATGTCCGGGGTGACGTCTGAGCCGAAAGGAAGAATTCTAATTAGGACCGATGATCGCGAACATTCACAAACAATTTGAATCAAATGCTCGAAATTACGATGACAAAGGATGCTAATGAGTATTGCTAGACATATGGAAGTAACCATAATGCAAGCAGATAAGGAGGAACAAGAGCAATAGGCTACTGAGTATTTTCGGAAGATCAAATAGTATTTCAGGGCATCTTGTAATAACAAGAGCAACTGGGGACGAAGGTATGAACGACAAATGTAGGTAGTTACTCATAAGGATTTATCGGTGGTAGGGATTGCAACGACGAAGGGCACAAGGGTCTCGGGAAACATCGGAGAGTATCTTCAGAATGTTCTGGTGCACCAAGCAATCATCTGGAGTGTGTGGATCTCCAGGAGAAAGTATTTACGAGGACCTAGAGTTAGAGTTAGCAAAATCATTTAACCCGAATAGAAGAGAGATCAGATTCCCAGAGTATAGACGAGGAATAAAAGATCCTAATAGCACCCAATGGCGACGTGGGCCCGTAAGCCACACAGCCATGTTAGTAAATTAGTTTTTCAAAGACTAGACTCAACATTGGCCAAAGAGTTGGAACGGGGGGGGGGGGTTCCTACAGGCAGTCAGCTCTGATACCAACTTGTGACGCCCCTGACTTGATCGTACACTAATCATACACGCAAATGTGTACGATCAAGATCAGGGACTCATGGGAAGATATCACAACAGAACTCTAGACACAAATTGAAATAATACAAGATTCATATTACAAGCCAGGGGCCTCGAGGGCTCGAATACATAGCTCGATACACAAGCATCAGCGGAAGCAACAATATCTGAGTACAGACATAAGTTAAACAAGGATGCCTTAAGAAGGCTAGCATGAACATCAACGAACGAAGAGGCAAGGCCTCCTGCCTGGGACCTCCTAACTACTCATGATCTTCGGTGGCCTCCATGTAGGGATCCACCATCTGGTTGCATCAACCAGAAAGAGGAAAGAAGGGGGGAAAGGGGTAGCAAAGCAACCGTGAGTACTCGTCCAAAGTACTCGCAAGCATCAGATCTACACTAAGTATGCATTGGTATTAAATGGAAGGTTTGTATCTGTGGACTGAACTGTAGAAAGCGAGAATAGAGGGGAAAGCCTAGCCTATCAAAGACTAGCATCTTCAAGTATCTCCAAGCATCTTGCAGCATGTAGAAGAGTAAAGAATAGCAGTTTATATTTAACAAACATGTTGTAACGTTAACGCCCAGAGATCCTTCCTCGACTCCATGCGAGAAAGCAATCCCGGAGCCACATATCCATCACATGTCTCAAGTATCCATTTCTAGTTATATAAGATCAGGATACAAGTCTGAACGTCCATTACCGTGGACACGGTATTCGAATATATATCTTCCCTGTAGGGGTGCACCATGTTACCCAACACGCTTGATTACTCTGGCCGGACACACCTTTCTAGGGTCAATGCTCGACCTCGGAAGATCAACACGTCGCAGCCCTACCTAGGCTCAGCAGAGAGGTCCCCGCCGGTCTACATCCTAAGCACTCCGAGGTCTTGGGCCCATCGCCCGTTGCACTTCGGGTCATTGTGAGCAGGGTGGATACCAGCACCACCTCGGATGACCAGCATGATTCGACCGTGCCGCAATGCTGAACTGGACGTCTGACAAAGCTTCGACTGATACTGCGACGCCGAGGCCCATAACTATTCTCGCATGGTGGTTAGTGCGTAAAGTCCAGAGGCCAACTCAGAACAAATACCCAAACCTGTTAGTGCATTGGGGGCTCGTGAAGACGAGCAGAGACTCACGATAATGTGACCCCGTCACCCCGTCTCATGGACATACGGCAAGGGCCCAGACTGCCCGGCCGTGCCACGTAGAAAACTCGCGGGTGCTCTACGGGCCCGCCCGACTTTCACATCAACTCGCGGGTACCCCTCAGGGCCGACCCGACTTCAACAATGGCCCCAAGTAAAGTCAAGGTAACCATGTGTCCAAACATCAAGGGGAAAACCCGAGGAATCACCCTCGGTGGATTCCACTCGATGTAATCATCAAGGTGAACATATGAGGAACCACCCTCGAGGTTCACCCTTGAGGTGTTGCACGACAGAGCCGTATCGGGAATGGTGAAGGAGGAACCACCCTCGTTGACCACGACCGAATAGCTACACTACAGAATTATCATCAGGAGTGCGTTATGAGGTACCACCCTCGGCACTCGATAGTAGCTCTGCAGAGTTGAGCAACAAAAGGGGCGTGATGTGATGTGAGGTGTTGGGCTCTGGTCGTCGATCACGTTGATTGAGTCGTCGATGATGAAGCAAGGGCAACAAGGACAAGGTGGGGGTCACTGATGGGTCACTATCCAACCTATACTAAGTAGTTTAGGATAAGCAGGTAAGGTACAAAGAGCAGTGTCGGGGATATACCCCGCGGTGTAACCCGGCCGGATGGGTAACCCGCCCGGAGCTTAGCGACTCACTGGTGACCCTCCCGGAGCTTGGCGACTCACGGGTAACTGATGTCTACTACGCAACCTTCTTCTTGTAGACGTTGTTGGGCCTCCAAGTGCAGAGGTTTGTAGGACAGTAGCAAATTTCCCTCAAGTGGATAACCTAAGGTTTATTAATCCGTGGGAGGCGTAGGATGAAGATGGTCTCTCTCAAGCAACCCTGCAACCAAATAACAAAGAGTCTCTTGTGTCCCCAACACACCCAATACAATGGTAAATTGTATAGGTGCACTAGTTCGGCGAAGAGATGGTGATACAAGTGCAATATGGATGGTAGATATAGGTATTTGTAATCTAAAAATATAAACACAGCAAGGTAACTAATGATAAAAGTGAGCGTAAACGGTATTGCAATGCTAGGAAACAAGGCCTAGGGTTCATACTTTCACTAGTGCAAGTTCTCTCAACAATAATAACATAATTGGATCATATAACTATCCCTCAACATGCAACAAAGAGTCACTAATAGAGGAGAACAAACGAAGAGATTATTGTAGGGTACGAAACCACCTCAAAGTTATTCTTTCGGATCGATCTATTCAAGAGTTCGTACTAGAATAACACCTTAAGACACATATCAACCAAAACCCTAATGTCACCTAGATACTCCAATGTCACCTCAAGTATCCGTGGGTATGATTATACGATATGCATCACACAATCTCAGATTCATCTATTCAACCAACACATAGAACCTCAAAGAGTGCCCCAAAGTTTCTACCGGAGGGTCAAGACGAAAACGTGTGCCAACCCCTATGCATAGGTTCATGGGCGGAACCCGCAAGTTGATCACCAAAACATACATCAAGTGAATCAATAGAATAACCCATTGTCACCACGGTTATCCCACGCAAGACATACATCAAGTGTTCTCAAATCCTTAAAGACTCAATCCAATAAGATAACTTCAAAGGGAAAACTCAATCCATTACAAGAGAGTAGAGGGGGAGAAACATCATAAGATCCAACTACAATAGCAAAGCTCGCGATACATCAAGATTGTATCACCTCAAGAACACGAGAGAGAGAGATCAAACACATAGCTACTGGTACATACCCTCAGCCCCGAGGGTGAACTACTCCCTCCTCGTCATGGAGAGCGCCGGGATGATGAAGGTGGCCACCGGTGAGGGTTCCCCCTTCCGGCAGGGTGCCGGAACAGGGTCCCGATTGGGTTTTGGTGGCTACAGAGGCTTGCGGCGGCGGAACTCCCGATCTATTCTGTTCCCTGAAGGTTTTAGGGTATATGGATATATATATAGGTGGAAGAAATGCGTCAGGGGAGCCACAAGGAGCCCACGAGGGTGGAGGGCGCGCCCAGGGGGGGTGGGCGCGCCTCCTGCCTCGTGCCCTCCTCATTGATTCCCTGACGTGCACTCCAAGTCCCCTGGATTGCTTCCGTTCCAAAAATAACTTTCCCGAAGGTTTCATTCCGTTTGGACTCCGTTTGATATTCCTTTTCTGCGAAACACCGAAACAAGGGAAAAAAACAGAAATTGGCACTGGGCTCTGGGTTAATAGGTTAGTCCCAAAAATAATATAAAAGTGTATAGTAAAGCCCATTAAACATCCAAGATGGATAATATAATAGCATGAATACTTCATAAATTATAGATACGTTGGAGACGTATCAGCATCACCAAGCTTAATTCCTGCTCGTCCTCGAGTAGGTAAGTGATAAAAGAAATAATTTATGAAGTGTGAATGCTAGCACGTGCATAAGTTTGATCAATGATAATTTCAATCACCTTTTCTAGCATCATCATATGTTATAACAGTAGCTCAACTCATATAACTTTTCACGATCAAGTAACAAACTATTCACATGTTAAAGTATAGATCATAAACTTTCTTGAAAACTAACAAACAGTTCTCAGTCATCAAACAATTACAATTCATCTTATTTTCAGGAAGAGTCTATGTTAGAGCTTTGATTTAGCAAATTCCACATACTCAACTATCATTTGGTCTTTCACAATTGCTAACACTCACGCGATATTTATGGGTTCAAAGTTTTAATCAGACACAGAGAAAGATAGGGGCTTATAGATTCGCCTCCCAACCTTTTACCTCAAGGGTAATGTCAACAATAATAGTTCATGATGCCTTACATCCAATTGGATATATATATCAGAATCTTTCCAACACGAGGTGCTTGCCAAAGGATAAAATGAAAAAGGGAAAGGTGAAGATCACCATGACTCTTGCATAAAAGTAAAAGATAGGCCCTTCGCAGAGGGAAGCAGAGGTTGCCATGCGCTTTTATAGTTGGATGCACAAAATCTTAATGCGAGGGAACGTCACTTTATATTGCCACTTGTGATAGGGACCTTTATTATGCAGTCCGTCGCTTTTATTTCTTCCATATCACAATGATCGTATAAAGCTTATTTTCTCCACACTAAAAGATCATACATATTTAGAGAGCAATTTTTATTGCATGCACCGATGACAACTTACTTGAAGGATCTTACTCAATCCATAGGTAGGTATGGTGGACTCTCATGGCAATACTGGTTTAAGGGATGTTTGGAAGCACAAGTAGTATCTCTACTTGGTGCAAGGAATTTGGCTAGCATGAGGGGGAAAAGCAAGCTCAACGTGTTGGGCGATCCATGACAATATACTTTATTTCGGATATAAGAAAACATAACCCATTACGTTGTCTTCCTTGTCCAACATCAACCTTTTATCATGTCATATTTTGATGAGTGCTCACAATTACAAAATATGTCCAAGATAGTATATTTATATGTGAAACCTCTCTTCCTTCAATATTCTTTCATGAATTGTTCAAGTGACAAATACAATGTTTGCTAACCTTCAATAAATTTACCACCTCTAATTCTTATATGTGAAGGCATTACTCCCCATGGGATAATCATATGAAACATATATAATTTCAGATTTATGACATTCAAATCATTCAACCATTTACTCATAGGATATAAGTGAATCACACGAGTAAATGACAAACTACTCCAAAAAGATATAAGTGAAGATCAATGAGTGGTTAAATAATTATGTAGCTATGTGAGGACTCCCTCTCATTTAAGAATTTCAGATCTTGGGATATTATTCAAACATCAAACAAAACTAAAGAAAATAAAATGACGCTCCAAGCAAAACACATATCATGTGGTGAATAAAAATATAGCTCCAAGTAAAGATACCGATGAACGAAGACGAAAGAGGGGATGCCTTCCGGGGCATCCCCAAGCTTAGGCTCTTGGTTATCCTTGAATATTACCTTGGGGTGCCTTGGGCATCCCCAAGCATAGGCTCTTGCCACTCCTTATTCCATAGTCCATCGAATCTTTACCCAAAACTTGAAAACTTCACAACACAAAACTCAACAGAAAACTCGTAAGCTCTGTTAGCGAAAGAAAACAAAACACCACTTCAAGGTACTGTAATGAACTCATTCTTTATTTGTATTGGTGTTAAACCTACTGTATTCCAACTTCTCTATGGTTTATAAACTATTTTACTAGCCATAGATTCATCAAAATAAGCAAACAACACACGAAAAACAGAATCTGTCAAAAACAGAACAGTCTGTAGTAATCTGTAACTAACGCAAACTTCTGAAACTCAAATAATTCAGCCAAAATAGGAAGACCTAGACAATTTGATTATTGATCTGCTGCAATTGGAATCAGTATTTTATCACGTTCTGGTGATTTTCAACAATTGTTTTTCGTGAACAGAAAGTTTCTGGAATTTTCAGCAAGATCAAATAACTATCATCCAAGAAGATCCTATAGGTCTTACTTGGCACAAACACTAATTAAAACATAAAATCACATCTAAACAGAAGATAGATGGGTTATTTATTACTAAACAGAACCAAAAAGCAAGAGACTAAAATAAAATTGGGTTGCCTCCCAACAAGCGCTAACGTTTAACGCCCCTAGCTAGGCATGATGATTTCAATGATGCTCACATAAGACATAAGAATTGAAACATAAAGAGAGCATCATGAAGAATATGACTAGCACATTTAAGTCTAACCCACTTCCTATTCATAGGGATTTTGTGAGCAAACAACTTATGGGAACAATAATCAACTAGCATAGGAAGGCAAAACAAGCATAACTTCAAAATTTTAAGCACATAAAGAGGAATCTTGATATTATTGCAATTCCTACAAGTATATATTCCTCCCTCATAATAATTTTCAGTAACATCATGAATGAATTCAACAATATAACCAGCACCTAAAGCATTCTTTTCATGATCTACTTGCATAGAAAATTTACTACTCTCCACATAAGCAAAAATTTTCTCATTCGGAATAGTGGGAGCAAACACAACAAAATAACTATCATGTGAAGCATAATCCAATTGGAAACTAAAATCATGATGAAAAGTTTCATGGTTATCTTTATTCTTTATAGCATACGTGTCATCACAATAATCATCATAGATAGGAGGCATGCTTTCATCATAATAAATTTGCTCATCAAAGCTTAGGGGACAAAAAATATCATCTTCATCAAACATAGCTTCCCCAAGCTTGTGGCTTTGCATATCATTAGCATCATGGGTATTCAAAGAATTCATACTAACAACATTGCAATCATGCTCATCATTCAAAGATTTAGTGCCAAACATTTTAATGCATTCTTCTTCTAACATTTTGGCACAATTTTCCTTTCCATCATACTCACGAAAGATATTAAAAAGATGAAGCGTATGAGACAAACTAAATTCCATTTTTTTAGCTTTCTTTTATAAACTAAACTAGTGACAAAACAAGAAACAAAAAGATACGATTGCAAGATCTAAAGATATACCTTCAAGCACTCACCTCCCCGGCAACGGCGCCAGAAACTGCTTGATGTCTACTACGCAACCTTCTTCTTGTAGACGTTGTTGGGCCTCCAAGTGCAGAGGTTTGTAGGACAGTAGCAAATTTCCCTCAAGTGGATGACCTAAGGTTTATCAATCCGTGGGAGGCGTAGGATGAAGATGGTCTCTCTCAAGCAACCCTGCAACCAAATAACAAAGAGTCTCTTGTGTCGCCAACACACCCAATACAATGGTAAATTGTATAGGTGCACTAGTTCGGCGAAGAGATGGTGATACAAGTGCAATATGGATGGTAGATATAGGTATTTGTAATCTGAAAATATAAACACAGCAAGGTAACTAATGATAAAAGTGAGCGTAAACGGTATTGCAATGCTAGGAAACAAGGCCTAGGGTTCATACTTTCACTAGTGCAAGTTCTCTCAACAATAATAACATAATTGGATCATATAACTATCCCTCAACATGCAACAAAGAGTCACTAATAGAGGAGAACAAACGAAGAGATTATTGTAGGGTACGAAACCACCTCAAAGTTATTCTTTCGTATCGATCTATTCAAGAGTTCGTACTAGAATAACACCTTAAGACACATATCAACCAAAACCCTAATGTCACCTAGATACTCCAATGTCACCTCAAGTATCCGTGGGTATGATTATACGATATGCATCACACAATCTCAGATTCATCTATTCAACCAACACATAGAACCTCAAAGAGTGCCCCAAAGTTTCTACCGGAGGGTCAAGACGAAAACGTGTGCCAACCCCTATGCATAGGTTCATGGGCGGAACCCGCAAGTTGATCACCAAAACATACATCAAGTGAATCAATAGAATAACCCATTGTCACCACGGTTATCCCACGCAAGACATACATCAAGTGTTCTCAAATCCTTAAAGACTCAATCCAATAAGATAACTTCAAAGGGAAAACTCAATCCATTACAAGAGAGTAGAGGGGGAGAAACATCATAAGATCCAACTACAATAGCAAAGCTCGCGATACATCAAGATCGTATCACCTCAAGAACACGAGAGAGAGAGAGAGAGATCAAACACATAGCTACTGGTACATACCCTCAGCCCCGAGGGTGAACTACTCCCTCCTCGTCATGGAGAGCCCTGGGATGATGAAGATGGCCACCGGTGAGGGTTTCCCCTTCCGGCAGGGTGTCGGAACAGGGTCCCGATTGGGTTTTGGTAGCTACAGAGGCTTGCGGTGGCGGAACTCCCGATCTATTCTGTTCCCTGACGGTTTTAGGGTATATGGATATATATAGGCGGAAGAAATACATCAGGGGAGCCACAAGGGGCCCACGAGGGTGGAGGGCGCGCCCCCTGCCTCGTGCCCTCCTCGTTGATTCCCTGACGTGCACTCCAAGTCCCCTGGATTGCTTCCGTTCCAAAAATAATTTTCCCAAAGGTTTCATTCCGTTTGGACTCCATTTGATATTCCTTTTCTGCGAAACACTGAAACAAGGGAAAAAAACAGAAATGGCACTGGGCTTTTGGTTAATAGGTTAGTCCCAAAAATAATATAAAAGTGTATAGTGAAGCCCATTAGACATCCAAGATGGATAATATAATATCATGAATACTTCATAAATTATAGATACGTTGGAGACGTATCAGTAACCCGCCCGATCTTGGCGACTCATTAGTAACCCGGCGGACGGGTCAGATGGACGACAAGGCCCAAGGCCTAGATGGCCGACTCATGTTATGGTGGGCCGGCTCGAGGAGAAAGTATAAGGAAACTTCCCTTACAGAGGAAGCAAGACTAGGACTGCACTTGTAATAGAGTAATCCTAATCCTACTAGGACTAGTCATGTAACCCGCCCCTTAAACTTATATAAGGAGGGGCAGGGCACCCCAAGAGGGATAGGAGAGATAATCTTAAAAGGCTAGACACAACTAGAGGAGGGTCATTCTATGCAGCGACTCCCTCATGAGCATAATGAGACCTAGCCACAAATAGCATGTAGGGTTATTACCGGATGATGTTCCCGGGGCCCGAAGCTGTCTAAACCCTTGTCTTGTGTGATGATCCGCCTCACGTCTCTCATCCCGATCAACCCCTCTCAAGCTACCACATAGATGCGTTGGCCTCACGACTAAGTCCTCACACCAGGACATCTGCCGTGACAATTCCACGACAGTTGGCGCCCATCGTGGGGCCTGCGCATGGTGGTGTTGAGTTCTTGGAGAGATTTCTCTCAGGGATCTAGAAGCTCGCGATTGACCGGGAGAAGAAGAACCAACATTGGAAAGAGTTTGCAAATTTATCTTCAAAGAAGTTAGGGTTTGCTGCTGAGCTGCCGCCACCGGTTGTATAATCCATCAAGTTGCCGTGTTTTTTGCTGCTGTCTCCGCATCATAACAAAAGGAATCACTAAGCCGCCTGCAACCACGGCGATAAGTACTACTGTCAACAGCCATGGAGGAGTTCTACGATTTTTTGATCTAATGTGTGTTGGCGTGAAGCAAAGATTCAATCTACGTGTGAATTTCTACCGAAGGAGACTAGAAGTCGTCAGCTACGACGAGTTAAACAAAACAAGCGGTCGGTTTGACCAATCCAAGTTCGATCTAATCCACAACGAAGACAAATTGGAAAAGAAAAAAAAACAAAAAGGAGCAGGACCGAAGTACGACCCGGAGAAGGACTCAGACTTACATCGAATCCCCTCCTCTGGTTTCCGCTCGATGGCCTCCCAACCGCGGCCGCGGCCTCTCCGTCCTGCTCGGCCACGGCCTCCAATCTGTTTCTGCTTCTGCTGCACTCCAACGCCGGCCAGTTACCGTAGCTCCGCCTCGCTGGGGGCATCCTTGAGCCGCCCCTGGCTCGTGTCTACTTCCGCTGCTCAAGCCGCCGCGCTGCCAATTCACCGTTGCCGTCGCATGTTCTTTGCCTTGAGCCACTGGATGCTTTGGGCCACTACAAACCGCTGCAGCCTCGCGCCACTTCGAGCGCCGCCCCTGTGCTGTTCCTCGCTGAGCTGCCGTTCGCCTCGAACTCCGTCGCTGGCCGGCCGCTCCCTGCCCCGGGCCGCGCCGGGCCCTGCCTCTGCGCTATCCGAGCTACTGTGGACTCCCTGAATATTCACCGAGCCGCCCTTCGCTTGAAGCCGCTGAGGCCGTAGCTTGCCGGCGCCCCTGCTGAGCCGCCGCTGTTCTCCACCTATGTTGGGGTTTTGCGCCGAGCCGCCGTCATGGCCTTATTGAGCCGGCCTTGCCTCTGCCGCGAACCGCCGCGCTTCGCCCTGGCCGCACCGCCTCTCCACCCACCGCTGGCTCGCAGCGCCTCTCAGTCCTCTGCCAGCTCGCTGCTCCGCCTCACCGGAGGCCTTCCCGAGCTGCGGCCAAGACCTTGCCTGGCAACTTCAGCCGGCAACGAGCTTGCCTCGCCCCCGTGTTGACCCGCCTCCGCCGTGGTTGCGTAGGTTTACAGAAACTTGTCAAACACGCGCTGAGTCGCCGGCAACTGTCTAAGCCGCCGCCCCGTTTTTCCTCTGCTTCCGCGGCGCCTTGAGCCGACGCCTCCGCTGTGGCTAGTCCTGAGTCGCCACGCTGCTCCAAGCCGCCTTTGCCTCCGCGTGGGCCGCCTCTGAGCCTGCAGGGGCCACTTTGAGTCGCTGGAGCATTGTGAGTCGCCGGGCTTCGAGCTGCCGAGTACTGTGCCAAGCTGCCGCTGTGGCTCACTGGTCTCCTCCTTCCCAGACTCATTTTAAGTCGCCGCTGTGGTATGTACGCCGAGCTGCCAGGGTTTCGTCTTGGGCCTTGACCTCCCGCATGGAGTGTAGGCAAAGCTCCCAAAATTTGCTGAACTACAGCGTTCTGGATCCTAAGTGATCTATCAGATGCCAAATTGGACAAAGTCCGCCGTTGCATGAAAGAGATGCACCAACAGAAGAGTTAAACAGAACCTCAAAGGATTATGAATACGAGTGAATGTGTTGCCCAGGGATGCGCTCTTCAGTGTGTTATACCTCGTCCCACGATTCAAAGTGCGGGAGTTCCAGTAAAGGTGAGAAGGCAATAGCAACGGTGGCTACGCTTAAGCCTACCCCAAAAAACAGTATGGAGCACTACCATTGCTACATGCAAAGATTCTTCATGGATGCTACATACGGACCATCTGATGTCTGACCAAGACAGGTGATATCCATCTAAGTCTATTTTATTAGCACATATTAATTTTGTCAAAGAACGGTTTATCTTTGCCTTGGTTTGCAATATTGTTTATGTAGGACAATGGTTCACTGCAAGAGCGATGGTCGTGTCATGGATGTATAGCTCGCGCCATCATTATCATGTGCTAGCATCTGACCGTGCCATGATGCTCGACGAATATATGTGCAAACCGCCGTTTTTATGACCCAATTTACATCAACATGACATGGTTGACTTGCCCGTCCGCGCGGCTTACTGCGCCTACAATTGACTCGCCCGTCCGCACTGGCTTACAACACTGTGGACGGCTCATCTGTCTGCTCTCGCGGCTGACAATCCCCAAGGGCAGGGAATCATCGTAGCAATTCCCAAATGTGGAAGTGATAAGCATGGAGTGTCGAACCCACAAGGAGCTAAAGGCAAGATCAATATTCTCTCAAGTCCTATCTGCCACTGATACGACTCTACGTACACCGAACGTTTGCTTCCAACTAGAAACGAGAAATAAAATTACGTTGTGGGTATGAAGAGGATAACTTTGCATGGTATCGGAGAGCTAAAATATAAAAGTAGGTGCTGTTATCATAAAGTTAGAATATATTACTAAATATTATAAATAGCGAGTGTGGAATAATGATGGGTCGGTGTGCGGAATTATGTTAGGCAATCATTAACAAGACCGATAGTCGTCATTGCAATTTCATATGAGGGAGAGGCATAAGCTAACATACTTCACTTCCTGGATCATATGCACTTATGATTGGAACTCTAGCAAGCATCCGCAACTACTAAAGATCATTAAGGTAAAACCCAACCATAGGATTAACATATCAAGTCCCCTTTATCCCATACGCAACAACCGCCTTACTCGTGTTTATGCTTATGTCACTCAAGCAACCCACTATAAGTGAATCATGAACGTATTGCAACACCCTACAACGGGAATCCCTCATGCTTGCGCAATACGGAGGGCACAATAGGACAACACCAAAATAAAACATACAACTCATACCAATCTAGATCATCAATCAACCCAAAGACAAAGGATATCTACTCAAAACATCATAGGATGGCAACACATCATTGGATCATAATATGTGGCATAAAGCACCATATTCAAGTATGGATTACAGCGGGGTGTGGGAGAGTGGACCGCGTAAAAGAGATGAGGATGGTGATGTTGATGAAGACGATCACCACGACGATGATTCCCCTCCCGATGGCACTCCGGCGCCACCGAGAGAGAGAAGAAGTTCTCCCCTTGTGCTTCCTCCTCCATGGCCTCCCCCCTAGATGGGGAGAGGTTCTCCCTCTGGATCTTGGACTGCATGGCGATGATGGCCCCTCCGGGATTGTGATGCCCCCGATTTGACCGTACACTAATCATGCACGCAAATGTGTACGATCAAGATCAGGGACTCACGGGAAGATATCACAACACAACTCTAAAACATAAATAAGCCATACAAGCATCATAATACAAGCCAGGGGCCTCGAGGGCTCGAATACAAGTGCTCGATCATAGACGAGTCAGCGGAAGCAACAATATCTGAGTACAGACATAAGTTAAACAAGTTTGCCTTAAGAAGGCTAGCACAAACTGGGATACAGATCGAACAAGGCGCAGGCCTCCTGCCTGGGATCCTCCTAACTACTCCTGGTCGTCGTCAGCGGACTGCACGTAGTAGTAGGCACCTCCAGTGTCGTAGGAGTCGTCGTCGACGGTGGCGTCTGGCTCCTGGACTCCAGCATCTGGTTGTGACAACCAGATAGAAAGGAAAGGGGGAAAAGAGGGAGAGAAGCAACCGTGAGTACTCATCCAAAGTACTCGCAAGCAAGGAGCTACACTACATATGCATGGGTATATGTGTAAAGGGGCATATCAATGGACTGAACTGCAGAATGCCAGAATAAGAGGGGGATAGCTAGTCCTGTCGAAGACTACACTTCTGGCCATCTCCATCTTGCAGCATGTAGAAGAGAGTAGATTGAAGTCCTCCAAGTAGCATCACATAGCATAATCCTACCCGGCGATCCCCTCCTCGTCGCCCTGTTAGAGAGCGATCACCGGGTTGTATCTGGCACTTGGAAGGGTGTATTTTATTCAGTATCCGGTTCTAGTTGTCATAAGGTCAAGGTACAACTCCGGGTCATCCTTTTACCGAGGGACACGGCTATTTGAATAGATAAACTTCCCTGCAGGGGTGCACCACATAACCCAACACGCTCGATCCCATTTGGCCGGACACACTTTTCTGGGTCATGCCCGGCCGCGGAGGATCAACACGTCGTAGCCCCATCTAGGCTCAACAGAGAGGTCAACACGCCGGTCTAAATCCTATGCGCGCAAGGGTCTGGGCCCATCGCCCATTGCACACCTGCACGTTGCGAGGGCGGCCGGAAGCAGACCTAGCCTAGTAGGCGTTCCAGTCCAATCCGGCGCGCGCCGCTCCGTCGCTGACGTCAAGAAGAGCTTCGGCTGATACCACGACGCCGGGATACCCATAACTACTCCGCGTAGATGGTTAGTGCGTATAGACCAAATGGCCAGACTCAGATCAAATACCCAGAACTCGTTAAGCGTGTTATTTATCCGCGAACGCCGACCAGGGCCAGGCCCACCTCTCTCCTAGGTGGTCTCAACCTGCCCTGTCGCTCCGCCATAAAGTAATAGTCGGGGGCCGTCAGGAACCCAGGCCCACCTCTACCGGGGTGGAGCCACCTGTCCTTTCAGCCCCCTCATCAGAATCACTTGCGGGTACTCCTCGAGCCGACCCGACTTTAGTCACCACATGTGTCATGTATATAATCTATATAGTATATACCCGTGATCACCTCCCAAAGTGATCACGGCCCAGTAGTATAGCATGGCAGACGGACAAGAGTGTAGGGCCACTGATGGAACACTAGCATCCTATACTAAGCAGTAGGATAGCAGGTATGGGTAACAACTGTAGCAACAATGACATGCTATGCACCAGTATAGGATTAACCGAAAACAGTAACATGCTACACTACTCTAATGCAAGCAGTATAGAGAAGGAATAGGCGATATCTGGTGATCAAGGGGGGGCGGGGGGCTTGCCTGGTTGCTCTGGCAAGTAGGAGGGGTCGTCAACTCCGTAGTCGAACTGGGCAGCAGCAGTGTCGGTCTCGTAGTCTACCGGAGAGAAGAGGGGGAAGAAACAGTAAATACAATGCAAACATAAGCATGACGATGTGTGACATGACAATGAGCAGTGCTAGGTGTGTCCTAACGCGACAGTAGGTGGTACCGGCGAAGGGGGGGAACATCCGGGAATGTATTCCCGCTGTTTCACGTTTTCGGATAGACGGACCGGAGGGGGAAAGTTGCGAGTTCGATAGGTTAGGGAGGTGTGGTGGACGAACGGACTGCGTATCCGGATTTGTCTCGTCGTTCTGAGCAACTTTCATGTAGAAAGTATTTTCATCTGAGCTACGGTTTAAAAGATATGATTTTCTAAAGATTTACTAATTTCTGGAACTTAATTAATCATTTAATTTAGTTCGAAATTGGATTTATGACATTAGTATGATGTCATGCTGACATCAGTAGTCAACAGGGGTTGACTAAGTCAAACTGACATGTGGGTCCAGTGGGACCCACCTGTCATTCTCTGTTTAGGTTAATTAGGGTTTAGCTAAACTAATTACTGTTTAATTAAATTAGCTAATTAATTAGATTAATTTAAACAGGATTAATTAACTTAATTAATTTAGTTAATTAATTAATTACTTAAATTTATTTTTATTATTTGCTTTATTTATATTATTTATTATTATTATTATTATTATTATTTTTAATTCTTTTTTTAAACACGTTCTCTAGGCGGGGCCCATGTGTCGTAGGCCCCAGGGGGGCATAGTGGTTTTGGGCGGGTGCGGGCACGCAGGCCCGTGGCCACCAGAGGGGCACCGGCGACAGCAGGGCACGGCGAGGCCGGCCGCCGGAGGCGACAGCGGTGAGGCCTCGGTGGGGCGGCGCCAGGGCGCGGCGGAGAGGCCTCAGCGGGGTGAGGCGCTGGGCGCGGCCAGCGCGCGGGAGCGCGTACAAGCACGCGCTGGGCGCGGCGGGGGGGGGGGAACGGCGTCGGCGACAGTGGCGAACGAGCTAGGGGAGGGGAGGCCGGAGCACAGGGGAAAGAGGAGGGCGCGGGGCTCACAGTGAGCCAGAAGGGGATGGCAGCGGCTCGTGGTGGTGCTTGAGGCAGCGAGGTCGGGGGCGACGGTGACGAGGAGGAGGCAGTCCGTCGAAGGCGGAGGCGCGTCGAGCTCCGGGCGGCGAGGATCCAGCGACCGGGGCGGCGGGGTGGTTCGGTTCCAGGCGTCGAGCGGCGGGGCGGTCCTGCTTGAGGTGAAGCTGCGGGCGCACGGGGCCTCCATGGCCGGCGGGTCGGGCGCGTCGGGGAAGGCCGTCGCCATCGGGCGGCGATGGGAGGCGCTGGTCAGCGCCAGCGCGGGAGAGGCGGGGTCGGGGTCAGGGGCGATGGGGATCGCCCGGATCCAGCACAGAGAGGGGAAGGAGTGGAGGAAGGTGGGGCGGCGCTGGGGGTGGGCGTCGAGTGGCGGCGTTGGCGACGGGGACAACGAGCGCGTCGGGGGACGGGGGCGCCGGCTGCCCCGATCCAGATCGGGTCGGGGGGGGGGGAAGGAGCGAGGGAGAGAGGGGAGTGGGGTAGTGGGGGGGCGACGGGGTGGATAGGGTTTCACCGACAAGGGGATAAGGGGAGTGGTGTTGGGCCGCAGCTGGGCCGGCCTGTTGCTGGGCCGGAGCCCAGTTGGGGGGTTGCTTTCCTCCTTTTTTTTGTCTTTACCTTTTCTTATTATTTTTTTGTAGTTTTACAAAAATTACCACTAGTGCCTAAATTTGTATTTATCAACAAACTACTGTGAGATTAATCCTTAACCCATAATAAAATAGTTTTAGCATTTTATAAATTCAATAGGCATTTGTTTAATTGTTTTCACTATTGTTTTAATTGTTTTAGAGCCTTTAAATATTTTATCAAAGCTTGTTTTCTCCACCGTGATTACTTACGATTTATTTGACACAACCCGAACATTTTAGTTTTGATATTTGAAAATTTTACTGTTTGCCTATATTTTAGATTTTAATTTGAATTGTTTTTGAACTAACTCCAGTTATCAACAGTAACCGAGGTGACGTGGCACCATTAGCAGAGGTTTACTGTAGCTTGATTATCCGGGCGTCACAGGGATCCTCCTCCATGGCCTCCGGTGATGATGGCGCCCTCCGGCAGGGTGCCAGAGAGGGCCTAGATTGACTTCTCGTGGCTACAGAGGCTTGCGGCGGCGGAACTTTCGGTCTAGGTTATTTTCTAGAGGTTTGGGTATTTATAGGAGAGGTTGGCGTCGAAAACAAGTCAGGGGTCCCCACGGGAAGTCCACGAGGCACAGGGGCGCACCCTAGGGGGGTGGGCGCGCCCTCCACCCTCGTGGGGCCCATGGGCCTCCCCTCCGGTAACTTTTCATTCCAGTATTTTTTATATTTCCAGAAAAATTCTCCGTTGATTTTCATCGCATTCCTAGAACTTTTATTTCTGCACAAAAACAACACCACGGTAGTTCTGCTGAAAACAACGTCAGTCCGGGTTAGTTCTAATCAAATCATATAAAACTATTGTAAACATGGCATGAATACTTCATAAATTATAGATACGTTGGAGACGTATCAGCATCCCCAAGCTTAATTCCCGCTCCTCCTCGAGTAGGTAAATGATAAAAGAAATAATTTATGAAGTGTGAATGCTAGCAAGTGCATAAGTTTGATCAATGATAGTTCCAATCACTTTTTCTAGCATCATTATATGTCATAACAGTAGCTCAACTCATGAAACTTCTCATGATCAATGATACGTCTCCGTCGTATCTATAATTTTTGATTGTTCCATGCCAATATTATGCAACTTTCATATACTTTTGGCAACTTTTTATACTATTTTTGGGACTAACATATTGATCCAGTGCCCAGTGCTAGTTCCTGTTTGTTGCATGTTTTATGTTTCGCAGAAACCCCATATCAAACGGAATCCAAACGGGATAAAAACGGACGGAGAATATTTTTGGAATATTTGGGGAACATGGGAAGAAGATTCAACATGAGACGGTGCCCGAGGGGGGCACGAGGCAGGGGGCGCGCCTGCACCCCTCGTGGGCCCCCCGTAAGGCGGTTGCTGCTCTTCTTTGGCCGCAAGAAAGCTAATTTTCAGAAAAAAATCTCGGCGAAGGTTTCAATCCAATCGGAGTTACGGATCTCCATATATATATGAAACGGTGAAAGGGCAGAACACCAGAACGCAAAAACAGAGAGAGACAGAGAGACAGATCCAATCTCAGAGGGGAAACCCTTCTCCCATATAGGGAGGAGGTCAAGGAAGAAGAAGAAGAAGAAGGGGGCCCCTCTCCCCCTCTCTCCCGGTGGCGCCGGAACGCTGCCGTGGCCACCATCATCATCACCGCGATCTTCACCAACACCTCCGCCATCTTCACCAACATCTCCATCACCTTCCCCCCTCTATCTACAGCGGTCCACTCTCCCGCAACCCGCTGTACCCTCTACTTGAACATGGTGCTTTATGCTTCATATTATTATCCAATGATGTGTTGCCATCCTATGATGTCTGAGTAGATTTTCGTTGTCCTATCGGTGGTTGATGAATTGCTATGATTGATTTAATTTGCTTGTGGTTATGTTGCTGTCCTTTGGTGCCCATCATATGAGCGCGCGCGTGGATCACACCATAGGGTTAGTTGTATGTTGATAGGACTATGTATTGGAGGGCAAGAGTGACAGAAGCTTCAAACTAGCATAGAAATTGATGCATATGTGATTGAAGGGGGACCAATATATCTTAATGCTATGGTTGGGTTTTGCCTTAATGAACGTTAGTAGTTGCGGATGCTTGCTAATAGTTCCAATCATAAGTGCATAGAATTCCAAGTTAGGGATGACATGCTAGCAGTGGCCTCTCCCACATAAACTTGCTATCGGTCTAGTAAAGTAGTCAATTGCTTAGGGACAATTTCGCAACTCCTACCACCACTTTTCCACAATCGCTATATTTAATTTATTGTGTCTTTATCTAAACAGCCCCTACTTTTTATTTACTCGCTCTTTATTATCTTGCAAACCTATCCAACAACACCTACAAAGTACTTCTAGTTTCATACTTGTTCTAGGTAAAGCAAACGTCAAGCGTGCGTAGAGTTGTATCGGTGGTCGATAGAACTTGAGGGGATATTTGTTCTACCTTTAGCTCCTCGTTGGGTTCGAGACTCTTACTTATCGAAAGAGGCTACAATTGATCCCCTATACTTGTGGGTTATCAAGACCTTTTTCTGGCGCCGTTGCCGGTGAGTTATAGCGTGGGGTGAGTATTCTCGTGTGTGCTTGTTTGCTTTATCACTAAGTAATTTTTATTTGCTGTTCTTACTTGTTCTTTATCTTTATTTATGGATATGGAACACGAAATACCAAAAAAATTAGGTGTACTTGCTACTCATGGAGATGGGGAACCTCCTAAAACCCTCGATGATCATTATGTGAAAAATATTATGTACCACTTTGATAATCCTGAGAAAACCTCATTCAATTATGTAATAGGAGACACGTTGGACCAACGTGAATACTTTAGGGATTATCGCTTGACTCAAAAAGGGAAACTATTATGGGATCATATTTATATGTTGAAGTGGTATGCTCGGCAAGTATGCTTGAGATATGATTATACTTGTTGCTCTAGGATGAAGGCTCCACACCTTCCCTTTTCATGCAAATTTAATGATAATGAAACCTTGGCTTCTTATGCTAGAGGTATATATGATTACTATGATGTGGAACAAATAGAAGAATTTGTTGCTTTTATGGGTGCTTATGAAATTGAATCTATGTTCAAAGAATTTGAAAATCTTTATGATGCTGTTTATAGACCTGAAAATTTAGCTATCCTTAAATATTGCTATGCCAATTATGAATTCAATTCCGATATTGATGCATTTATTGAGAAAGTCTCCGCTGTCCAAGAAGAGACTAATATTTTGCAGGAATCTATGGAAGAAGAAATTGATGAAACTGTGAGCTCATTGGATGAAAAATATGAGGAGGAGAGCGAAGAACAAAAGGAGGAAGAGCGGATTAGCTACCCGTGCCCACCTTCTAATGAGAGTAACTCTTCAACTCATACATCGTTTAATTTCCCTTCATGCTTACCGAAGGATGATTGCTATGATAATTGCTATGATCCCGTTGATTCTCTTGAAATATCCCTTTTTGATGATGCTTGCTATGCTTGTGGCGAAGATGCCAATATGAATTATGCTTATGGAGATGAACTTTCTATAGTTCCTTATGTTAAATATGAAATTGTTGCTATTGCACCCACGCATGATAGTCCTATTATCTTTTTGAATTCTCCCTACTACACTATATCGGAGAAGTTTGTGCTTATTAAGGATTATATTGATGGGTTGCCTTTTACCGTTGCACATGATAATTTTGATAGATATAATATGCATGTGCTTTCTGCTCCAACTTGCAATTATTACGAGAGAGGAACTATATCTCCACCTCTCTATGTTTCCAACATGATAGAATTGCAAGAAACTGCTTATACTATGCATTGGCCTTTACTTCGTGTGCATGAATTGTTCTTCTATGACATGCCAATGCATAGGAAGAGATTTAAACTTTGACATTGCTTGATATATGTTGCTTTGTGCTCACTACTAAATGCCAAATCATTGCTAATTAAAATTGGCTTTGATATACCTTGGGATCCGGGTGGATCCATTACTTGAGCACTATATGCCTAGCTTAATGGCTTTAAAGAAAGCGCTGCCAGGGAGACAACCCGGAAGTTTTAGAGAGTCATTTATTTCTGTTGTGTGCTTTTATATAGTCTAAAAACAAAAAAAATAAAGAGGGGAACCCAAAAATTTTCAAAAAGAAAAGTGAAAGTGAGATAGACGAGCATTGTGGAAGTGGGGGACGTTTTTGAACTTTGTTCATGCCCATGGAAACTTTGTGAATTTTAATTACAGAAACTTTTCAAAAATAATAATTATCCCCTTGTAAAATTCCATTGTATTATAAGAATAATGTTCCAAGGTTTGCCTTTAGGATGTTTACAATGCTTGTTGGTTTGTACGGTGCAGGACAGAAACTTTGGCTGTAGTGCGTGATTTTTAATTTTTTACTGGAATGTCAAACGGTTCTGAAACTTTTTCTAATGTCTTTATATACAAATTTTTTATTTTTCCTAATTTTGGTAGAATTGTTGGAGTACCAGAGGTATGGTGAATGTTCAGATTATTACAGACTGTTCTGTTTTAGACAGATTCTGTTTTTGATGCATAGTTTGCTTGTTTTGATGAAACTATCAATTTCTATCAGTGGATTAAGCCATGGAAAACTTATATTACAGTAGCTATAATGCAGTACTTGGAGTAGTGATTTACAGTAGCTATAATGCAAAAACAAAATATGAATTGGTTTTCAACAGTACTTGGAGTAGTGATTTGCTTTATTATACTAACGGATCTTACCGAGTTTTCTGTTGAAGTTTTGTGTGGATGAAGTGTTCGATGATCGAGGAGGTCTCGATGTGAGGAGAAGGAGGAGAGGCAAGAGCTCAAGCTTGGGGATTCCCAAGGCACCCCAAGTAAATATTCAAGGAGACTCAAGCTTCTAAGCTTGGGTATGCCCCGGAAGGCATCCCCTCTTTCTTCAACAAGTATCGGTATGTTTTCGGATTCGTTTCGTTCATGCGATATGTGCAAATCTTGGAGCGTCTTTTGCATTTAGTTTTCATTTTTCTTTTATGCACCATGCTGGTATGAGGTAGTCCTTGGTTGATTTATAGAATGCTCTTTGCACTTCACTTAAATCTTTTGAGTATGGCTTTATAGAATGCTTCATGTGCTTAACTTATATCATTTGAAGTTTGGATTGCCTGTTTCTCTTCACATAGAAAACAGCCATTTGTAGAATGCTCTTTTGCTTCACTTATATTTGTTAGAGCGTGGGCATATCTTTTGTAGAAAGAATTAAACTCTCTTGCTTCACTTATATCTATTTAGAGAGTTGACAGGAACTGGTCATTCACATGGTTAGTCATAAAATCCTACATAAAACTTGTAGATCACTGAATATGATATGTTTGATTTCTTGCAATAGTTTTGCGATATAAAGATGGTGATATTAGAGTCATGCTAGTGGGTAGTTGTGGATTAGTAGAAATACCTGTGTTGAGGTTTGTGATTCCCGTAGCATGCACGTATGGTGAACCGTTATGTGATGAAGTCGGAGCATGATTTATTTATTGATTGTCTTCCTTATGAGTGGCGGTCGGGGACGAGCGATGGTCTCTTCCTACCAATCTATCCCCCTAGGAGCATGCGCGTAGTACTTTGTTTCGATGACTAATAGATTTTTGCAATAAGTATGTGAGTTCTTTATGACTAATGTTGAGCCCATGGATTTTATGCACTCTCACCCTTCCATTATTGCTAGCCTCTTCGGTACCGTGCATTGCCCTTTCTCACCTCGAGAGTTGGTGCAACCTTCGCCGGTGCATCCAAACCCCGTGATACGATATGCTCTATCACACATAAGCCTCATTATGTCTTCCTCAAAACAGCCACCATACCTACCTATCATGGCATTTCCATAGCCATACCGAGATATATTGCCATGCAACTTCCATCATCATCATATACATGACTTGAGCATCATTGTCATATTGCTTTGCATGATCGTAAGATAGCTAGCATGATATTTTCATGGCTTGTCCATTTTTTGATATCTTTGCTATGCTAGATCATTGCACATCTTGGTACACTGCCAGAGGCATTCATATAGAGTCATATCCTTGTTCTAGTATCGAGTTGTAATATTGAGTTGTAAGTAAATAAAAGTGTGATGATCATCATTATTAGAGCATTGCCCCAGTAAGGAAAGGATGATGAAGACTATGATTCCCCCATAAGTCGGGATGAGACTCTGGAGTTTACAAAAAATAAAAGAGGCCAAAGAAGCCCAAAAAAAGAGGCCAAAGAAGCCCACCAAATAAATAAATAAATAAATAAATAAATATATATATATAAAAGAAAAAAATGAGAGAAAAAGAGAGAAGGGGCAATGTTACTATCCTTTTACCACACTTGTGCTTCAGAGTAGCACCATGTTCTTCATATAGAGAGTCTCTTTAGTTATCACTTTCATATACTAGTGGGAATTTTCATTATAGAACTTGGCTTGTATATTCAGATGATGGGCTTCCTCAAATGCCCGAGGTCTTCATGAGCAACCCATTTAGTTTCCAGTTTGAGCTTTCATACACTTATAGCTCTTAGTGCATCCGTTGCATGGCAATCCCTACTCCTCACATTGACATCAATTGATGGGCATCTCCATAGCCCATTGATTAGCCGTGTCGATGTGAGACTTTCTCCTTTTTTGTCTTCTCCACACAACCTCCACCATCATATTCTATTCCACCTATAGTGCTATGTCCATGGCTCACGCTCATGTATTGCGTGAAAGTTGAAAAGGTTTGAGAACGTCAAAAGTATGAAACAATTGCTTGGCTTGTCATCGGGGTTGAGCATGATTTGAATATTTTGTGTGGTGAAGATGGAGCATAGCCAGACCATATGATTTTGTAGGGATAACTTTCTTTGGCCATGTTATTTTGAAAAGACGTGATTGTCGGGGGTTGGGTGCGACATATGCCAATGGATGGCTTATCATGGTGGGAGCGAGTAGAACGTCGCCGGTGCCTGGAAGCGGGATAAGGCGTAGACACGAACGCCGGCGCACTTTACCCAGGTTCGGGGCTCTCCTAGGAGATAACACCCCTAGTCCTGCTCTGCGGGGTCTCCGCATGATCACTAGGGCACAAGTGAATACAATGGTGCTCCTTGAGCCGTATGCTAGAGGTAGGAGAAGGCAAGGCTAGCTCTCTCCTTTCTCTATGGGTTGGTCTAGTTCTAACAGGTTTGGAACCCTTTGCATGGGTGCCCTGGGGGGTTTATATAGGCCTGCCCCCCAGGGGTACAATGGTAATCTAGCCGGGTGTAGGACCCGACTGTCAGTCTCTCTGGCTGCCGGCTTCTCCGCCGTCTGCTGGGGCCCGCCGCCTGGTGGCCCCCGCCGACTGGTCTGGTACGGGGCCGACAGGCCGCCCCCGCCGCTCACGGGTCTTGTTGGCTGCTGATCACTGTTGCCGTGATGCTGATGATGCAAGAACGGTCAGGGGAGCGTGGCTAGAGCTCCGCCGCCTGGCGGGCGATTACTGTAGCCACTCTGCATCTCGTCTGGTTAATGGCGCGTGGGGCCCGAGGAAGGGGCGGGCCGACTGCTGGCGGCCGACCTCCCTCGGGTCCGATTGGTGGGGCTCTATCCGTCTTCCGGGCTCTCGCTGGTCTGTGGGGCCCGTCGACGTTGGGCCGTACCGACAGGCCATCGTGAGAGCAGGGCTTCGCCTGCTTGTGGTGACGTCAGGGGTGGGGTGGCAACAGTGCCGCGCCGGGCGGAGATCTCCGCCGGTACGGTGCACTGTGGCCACGCCCATCCCGGGATTTGGGAGGGATGGGCTGTACTGTAGCCACTTCCTGTCTTGTCTTCCTTGATGGGGGCGCAGGCGTCGTTGACGCCTCTGGCCGACTGCTAGGGGCCGGCTTCTCTGGAAGCCGCCCGCTAGGAGTCGGCTTGTCTTGATGCCGGCCTCTAGAACTCGCCGTTTACGGGAAGCCGGCTATTCCTTCAGCCGGCCACCAGAAGGCGGCACTTCGTCTTGGTGCATTGAGGGGCGCAACCTGCCCCGATGTCCTGAAAGGTTCTGGGTCTCGGGTTAGCCTACCCGTGGCCCATTACTCCGACAATGATTGCTTTATTAGTATACTTGAAGTATTATTGTCTTAATGTCAAATGATAGACTATTGCTTTGAATCACTCGTGTCTTAATATTCATGCCATGATTAGATACATGATCAAGATTATGCTAGGTAGCATTCCACATCAAAAATTATCTTTTTTATCATTTACCTACTCGAGGACGAGCAGGAATTAAGCTTGGGGATGCTGATATTGAAGGAAATATGCCCTAGAGGCAATAATAAAGTTATTATTTATTTCCTTATATCATGATAAATGTTTATTATTCATGCTAGAATTGTATTAACCGGAAACATGATACATGTGTGAATACATAGACAAACAGAGTGTCGCTAGTATGCCTCTACTTGACTAGCTTGTTAATCAAAGATGGTTATGTTTCCTAGCCATAGACATGAGTTGTCATTTGATTAACGGGATCACATCATTAGGAGAATGATGTGATTGACTTGACCCATTCCGTTAGCTTAGCACTTGATCGTTTAGTATGTTGCTACTACTTTCTTCATGACTTATACATGTTCCTATGACTATGAGATTATGCAACTCTCGTTTACCGGAGGAACACTTTGTGTGCTACCAAACGTCACAACGTAACTGGGTGATTATAAAGGTGCTCTACAGGTGTCTCCGAAGGTACTTGTTGGGTTGGCGTATTTTGAGACTAGGATTTGTCACTCCGATTGTCGGAGAGGTATCTCCGGGCCCACTCGGTAATGCACATCACTATAAGCCTTGGAAGCATAGCAACTAATGAGTTAGTTGCGGGATGATGTATTACGGAACGAGTAAAGAGACTTGCCGGTAACGAGATTGAACTAGGTATTGAGATACCGACGATCGAATCTCGGGCAAGTAACATACCGATGACAAAGGGAACAACGTATGTTGTTATGCGGTCTGGCCGATAAAGATCTTTGTAGAATATGTGGGAGCCAATATGAGCATCCAGGTTCCGCTATTGGTTATTTACCGGAGACGTGTCTCGGTCATGTCTACATAGTTCTCGAACCCGTAGGGTCCGCACGCTTAACGTTTCGATGACAGTTATATTATGAGTTTATATGTTTTGATGTACCGAAGGTAGTTCGGAGTCCCGGATGAGATCGGGGACATAACGAGGAGTCTCGAAATGGCCGAGACGTAAAGATCGATATATTGGACGACTATATTCGGACTTCGGAAAGGTTCTGAGTGATTCGGGTATTTATCGGAGTACCGGAGAGTTACAGGAATTCGCCGGGGAGAAGTATTGGGCCTTATTGGGCCATACGGGAATAGAGGAGAGAGGCCAAAAGGAAGGAGGCGTGCACCCCCCCTCTGGTCCGAATTGGACAAGGCGTGCAGCCCCCTTTTCCTTCTCCCTCTCCCCCTCTTTCCTTTTCTCCTACTCCAACAAGGAAAGGAGGAGTCCTACTCCCGGTGGGAGTAGGACTCCCCCCTTGGCGCGCCCTCCTCCTTGGCCGGCCGCCTCCCCCCTTGCTCCTTTATATACGGGGACATGGGGGCACCCCATAGACACAACAATTGATCGTTTGATCTTTTAGCCGTGTGCGGTGCCCCCCTCCACCATAGTCCACCTCGATAATACTGAAGCAGTGCTTAGGCGAAGCCCTGCGTCGGTAGAACATCATCATCGTCACCACGCCGTCGTGCTGACGAAACTCTCCCTCAACACTCGGCTGGGTCGAAGTTCGAGGGACGTCATCGGGCTGAACGTGTGCTGAACTCGGAGGTGCCGTGCGTTCGGTACTTGATCGGTCGGATCGTGAAGACGTACGACTACATCAACCGTGTTGTGCTAACGCTTCCGCTTTCGGTCTACAAGGGTACGTGAACAACACTCTCCCCTCTCGTTGCTATGCATCACCATGATCTTGCGTGTGCGTAGAATTTTTTTTTTGAAATCACTACGTTCCCCAACAGATACGTCTCCGTCCTATCTATAATTTTTGATTGTTCCATGCCAATATTATGCAACTTTCATATACTTTTGGCAACTTTTTATACTATTTTTGGGACTAACATATTGATCCAGTGCCCAGTGCCAGTTCCTGTTTGTTGCATGTTTTATGTTTCACAGAAACCCCATATCAAACGGAATCCAAATGGGATAAAAACGGATGGAGAATATTTTTGGAATATTTGGAGAATATGGGAAGAAGAATCAACGCGAGACGGTGCCCGGGGGGGCACGAGGCAGGGGGCGCGCCTGCCCCCCTTGTGGCCCCCCCGTAAGGCGGTTGCTGCTCTTCTTTGGCCGCAAGAAAGCTAATTTTCAGAAGAAAAAAAATCTCGGCGAAGGTTTCAATCCAATCGGAGTTACGGATCTCCATATATATACGAAACGGTGAAAGGGCAGAACACCAGAACGCAGAAACAGAGAGATAGATCCAATCTCGGAGGGGCTCTCGCCCCTCCCATGCCATGGAGGCCAAGGACTAGAGGGGAAACCCTTCTACCATCTAGGGAGGAGGTCAAGGAAGAAGAAGAAGAAGGGGCCCCCTCTCCCCCTCTCTTCCGGTGGCGCCGGAATGCTGCCGTGGCCACCATCATCATCACCGCGATCTTCACCAACACCTCCGCCATCTTCACCAACATCTCCATCACCTTCCCCCCCTCTATCTACATCGGTCCACTCTCCCGCAACCCGCTGTACCGTCTACTTGAACATGGTGCTTTATGCTTCATATTATTATCCAATGATGTGTTGCCATCCTATGATGTCTGAGTAGATTTTCGTTGTCCTATCGGTGGCTGATGAATTGCTATGATTGATTTAATTTGCTTGTGGTTATGTTGCTGTCCTTTGGTGCCCATCATATGAGCGCACGCGTGGATCACACCATAGGGTTAGTTGTATGTTGATAGGACTATGTATTGGAGGGCAAGAGTGACAGAAGCTTCAACCTAGCATAGAAATTGATGCATACGGGATTGAAGGGGGACCAATATATCTTAATGCTATGGTTGGGTTTTGCCTTAATGAACGTTAGTAGTTAAGGATGCTTGCTAATAGTTCCAATCATAAGTGCATAGAATTCCAAGTCAGGGATGACATGCTAGCAGTGGCCTCTCCCACATAAAACTTGCTATCGGTCTAGTAAAGTAGTCAATTGCTTAGGGACAATTTCGCAACTCCTACCACCACTTTTCCACACTCGCTACATTTTCTTTATTGTGTCTTTATCTAAATAGCCCCTACTTTTTATTTACTCGCTCTTTATTATCTTGCAAACCTATCCAACAACAACTACAAAGTACTTCTAGTTTCATACTTGTTCTAGGTAAAGGGAACGTCAAGCGTGCGTAGAGTTGTATCGGTGGTCGATAGAACTTGAGGGAATATTTGTTCTACCTTTAGCTCCTCGTTGGGTTCGACACTCTTACTTAGCGAAAGAGGCTACAGTTGATCCCCTATACTTGTGGGTTATCAATCAAGTAACAAGCTATTCGCATGTTAAAGTATAGATCATAAACTTTCTTGAAAACTAATAAACCGTGCTCTTAGCCATCAAACAATTGCAATTCATCTTATTTCCGGGAAGGGTCTATGTAAGAGCTTTGATTCAACAAACTCCACATACTCAACTATCATTTAATCTTTCACAATTGCTAACACTCATGTGATATTTATGGGTTCAAAGTTTTAATCGGACACAGAGAAAGATAGGGGCTTATAGTTTCGCCTCCCAACCTTTTACCTCAAGGGTAATGTCAACAATAATAATTTATGAAGACCTACATCCAAGTGGATATATGTATCCGGATCGCTCCAACACAAAGTGTTTGCCAAAGGAAAAAGTGTAAAAAGGAAAGGTGATGATCACCTTGACTCTTGTATAAGGGTAGAAGATAAAAGTAAAAGATAGGCCCTTCGCAGAGGGAAGCAGAGGTTGTCATGCGCTTTTATGGTTGGATGCACAAAATCTTAATGCAAAAGAACGTCACTTTATATTGCTGCTAGTGATAAAGACCTTTATTATGCAGTCCGTCGCTTTTATTTCTTCCCTATCACAAGTTCGTATAAAGCTTATTTTCTTCGCACTAATAGATCATACATATTTAAGGAGCAAATTTTTATTCCATGCACCGATGACAACTTACTCGAAGGATCTTACTCAATCCATAGGTAGGTATGGTGGACTCTCATGGCAAAACTGGGTTAAGGAATGTTTGGAAGCACAAGTAGTATCTCTACTTGGTGCAAAGAATTTGGCTAGCATGAGAGGGAAAGGCAAGCTCAACATGTTGGATGATCCAAGACAATATAAGGTTTTGGATATAGGAAAACATAACCCATTAAGTTGTCTTCCTTGTCCAACATCAACTTTTTAGCATGTCATATTTTAATGAGTGCTCACAATTACAAAAGATGTCCAAGATAGTATATTTATATGTGAAATCTCTCTTCCTTCAATATTCTTTCATGAATTGTTCAAGTGACCAATTCTGTGTTTGCTAACTTTCAATAAGTTTACTACCTATAATTATTATGTGTGAAGTCATTAATCCCCATGTTATAAGCATATGAAACGTATATAAATTCAGATTTATGATATTCAATTCATTCAACCACTTACTCATAGGATATACGTGAAGCGCATGAGTAAATGACAAACTACTCCAAAAGATATAAGTGAAGAACACTGAGTAGTCAAATAATTAACTAGCCATGGGAGGATTCTTTTTCATTCAAGATTTCAGATCCAATGATTTTATTCAAACAGCAAGTAAAATTGAAAATACGCTCCAAGCAAAACACATATCATGTGACGAATAAAAATATAGCTCCGAGTAAGGTATACCGATAGTTTTGAAGACGAAAGAGGGGATGCCTTCCGGAGCATCCCCAAGCTTATGTGCTTGAGTCTTCCTTGAATATTACCTTGGGGTGCCTTGGGCATCCCCATCTTAGGGTCTTTCCACTCCTTATTCTCCTCATATCAATATCTCACCCAAAGCTTGAAAATTTCAATCACACAAAACTTAACGGAACTTCGTGAGATAGGTTAGTATGATAAAGCATAAACCATTCACTTTGGTACTGTCAAAGACAAGGTTCATAATTGTTCTCACACAATGCCTACTGTAACATATCATTTCTACAATTTATATTGAGAAATATAAGCCATAGAAACTAGAAAACAAGCAAACTATGTAATGAAAACAGGATCTGTCAGAAACAGAACAGCCTGTAATGATCTGAACAGCAACCATACTTCTGCTACTCCAAAAATTATGAAATAAATTTATGTACGTGAGGAGTTTGTCTATTAATCTTCTGCAAAAATAATCAACTCAAAAGCACTCTTCTGTAAAAATTGACAGCTAATGTCGTGAGCGTAAAGTTTCTGTTTTTACAGCAAGATTACATTAACTTTCACCCAAGTCTTCCCAAAGGTCTTACTTGGCACTTTATTGAAACAAAAGCTATAAAAAATGATTACTACAGTAGCTTAATCATGTAAACACACAAAAAAGTAAGGGTAAATATTGGGTTGTCTCCCAACAAGCGCTTTTCTTAAATGCCTTTTAGCTAGGCATGATGATTTCAATGATGCTCACATAAAAGATAAGAATTGAAACATAAAGAGAGCATCATGAAGAATATGACTAGCACATTTAAATCTAACCCACTTCCTATGCCTAGGGATTTTGTGAGCACATAATTTATAGGAACAAGAATCAACTAGCATAGGAAGGAAAAACAAGTATAACTTCAAAACTTTAAGCACATAGAGAGGAGACTTGATATTATTGCAACTCCTACAAGCATGTATTCCTACCTCATAATAATTTTCAGTAGCATCATGAATGAGTTAAACAATATAACCATCACATAAAGCATTCTTTTCATAATCTACAAGCATAGAAATTTTACTACTCTCCACATAAGCAAAATTCTTCTCATTCGGAATAGTGGGAGCAAACTCAACAAAATAACTGTCATGTGAGGCATAATCCAATTGAAAATTAAAATCATGATGACAAGTTTCATGGTTAACTTTATTCTTTATAGCATACATGTCATCACAATAATCATCATAGATAGCAACTTTGTTCTCATAATCAATTGGAACCTCTTCCGAAATAGTGGAATCATTACTAACTAAAGTCGACACTCTTCCAAATCCGCTTTAGATGATAGTATTATTCATACTCCAAAAGATATAAGTGAAGTTCATGGAGCATTCTACAATTAATATAGACTAACCAATATCCAAGCTCAAAATTTATAAGTGAAGCACACAAAGCAATCTATAAAACCATACTGAAAAGATTTAAGTGAAGCGCAAAGAGCATTCTATAAGGTCATACTCAAAAGTTATAAGTGAAGCACATGAATCATTCTATAAATCGATGAAGGGATATCTCATACTAGCATGGTTCTTAAAGAAAAAGAAAAAGAAAAATACAAAGGACACAAATCATGTGAACAAAACAAAAGCCGAGGTATATCGATAATTGTTGAAGAAGAAAGATGGGATGCCAACCTCGCCAAGCTTAGATGCTTGAGTATCCTTGAAATATTTACTTGGGGTGCCTTGGGAATCCTCAAGCTTGAACTCTTGCCTCTCTTTATTCTTCTCATATTGATAGCTCCTCGATCTTCGAACACTTCATCCACACAAAACTTTAACAAAAACTTTGTGAGATCCGTTAGTATAATAAAGCAAATCACTACCTTTAGATACTGTTGCAAACTCATTCCAATTTCATATTAGAACTATATCTACTGTATTCCAACTTCACCATGGTTCATACCCCCCAATACTACCCATAGATTCATCAAAATAAGCGAACAACACATAGAAAACAGAATCTGTCAAAAACAGGACAGTCTGTAGTAATCTGGAAGTTTAGTATACTTCTGTAACTCCAAAAGTTCTAAAAAATGACAATTTAAACAAATTGTACAGAAGTAATGTTCAAAAAGTTTCAGACCCATTTGACTTTCCAGTAAAAAATGTAAATTCAAGCGCTACAGCCAAAGTTTCTGTTTTTGTACTGCACAAAGTAAACAAGCAATCTAATCATCCTAAAACCAAAGCTGGGCACATTATTTTTATAATACAATGGATATATACAAGGGGATAATTATTTTTAGAGAAACTTCCATGAATTTTTTTACATTGTTTCCATGAGCATGAACACAAGTGTTCAAGGTCGACCCTCACTTCTCCAATGCATAACCTTCCAATCACTTCTCTTATTGAAAAACTTTTTAGGCATGAGAGGCAAGTAAATTTTTTTTGTATTTTCATTCTTTTAATTTTTTTGTATGTTTCACCCACAACTAAGCAAAACTAAAAAGGAAAAAAAAACTACTTAGTGAAGAAAGCAAACAAGCATACACGAAAATATCAACCCCACGCTATTGCTCCCCGGCAACGGCGCCAGAAAAGAGCTTGATAATCCCCAAGTGCAGGGAATCATCATAGCAATTCCCAAAGGTGGAAGTGATAAGTATGGAGTGTTGAACCCACAAGGAGCTAAAGGTAAGATCAATATTCTCTCAAGTCCTATCTGCCACGGATACGACTCTACGTACACTGAACGTTTGCTTCCAACTAGAAACGAGAAATAAAACTACGTTGTGGGTATGAAGAGAATAACTTTGCATGGTATCAGAGAGCTAAAATATAAAAGTAGGTGTTGTTATCATAAAGTTAGAATATATTACTAAATATTATAAATAGCGAGTGTGGAATAATGATGGTTCGGTGTGCGGAATTATCTTAGGCAATCATTAACAAGACTGATAGTCGTCATTGCAATTTCATATGAGGGAGAGGCATAAGCTAACATACTTCACTTCTTGGATCATATGCACTTATGATTGGAACTCTAGCAAGCATCCGCAACTACTAAAGATCATTAAGGTAAAACCCAACCATAGCATTAACATATCAAGTCCCCTTTATCCCATACGCAACAACCCCCTTACTCGTGTTTATGCTTCTGTCACTCAAGCAACCCACTATAAGCGAATCATGAACGTACTGCAACACCCTACAGCGGGAACCCCTCATGCTTGCGCGACACGGAGGGCACAATAGGATAGCACCAAAATAAAACATAGAACTCATACCAATCTAGATCATCAATCAACCCAAAGACAAAGGATATCTACTCAAAACATCATAGGATGGCAACACATCATTGGATCATAATATGTGGCATAAAGCACCATGTTCAAGTAGGGATTACAACGGGGTGCGGGAGAGTGGACCGCGTAAAAGAGATGAGGATGGTGATGATGATGGTGATGTTGATGAAGACGATCACCGTGGCGATGATTCCCCTCCCGATGGCACTCCGGCGCCACCAAGAGAGAGAAGGAGAAGTTCTCCCCCTTGTGCTTCCTCCTCCATGGCCTCCCCCCTGGATGGGGAGAGGTTCTCCCTCTAGATCTTGGCCTTCATGGCGATGATGGCCCCTCCGGATCCTCCTCCATGGCCTCCGATGATGATGGCCCTGATACGTCTCCAACGTATCTATAATTTATGAAGTATTCATGCTATTATATTATCCATCTTGGACGTTTAATGGGCTTTTATATGCTATTTTATATGATTTTTGGGACTAACCTATTAACCTAGAGCCCAGTGCCAGTTTCTGTTTTTTCCTTCTTTTTGAGTTTTATAGAAAAGGAATACCAAACGGAGTCCAATTGACGTGCCAATTTTTGATGATTTTTTATGGACCAAAAGAAGCCTCCGGAGCAAAAGAGTTGGGCCAGAAGAGTACCGAGATGTTCACGAGGGTGGAGGGCGCGCCCACCCCCCTGGGCGTGGGCCCCTGCCTCGTGGACGACTCGGGAACCTCCTTGACGTGAGACCTACGCCAAAAATTCCTATAAATACTGAAACCTCCAGAAAATAGAATAGATCAGGAGTTCCGCCGCCGCAAGCCTTTGTAGCCACCAAAAAGCAATCGGGACCCTGTTCCGGCACCCTGCCGGAGGGGGGATCCCTCACCGGTGGCCATCTTCATCATCCCGGTGCTCTCCATGACGAGGAGGGAGTAGTTCACCCTCGGGGCTGAGGGTATGTACCAGTAGCTATGTGTTTGATCTCTCTCCCTCTCGTGTTCTTGAGGTGATACGATCTTCATGTATCACGAGCTTTGCTATTATAGTTGGATCTTATGATGTTTCTCCCCCTCTACTCTCTTGTAATGGATTGAGTTTTCCCTTTGAAGTTATCTTATCGGATTGAGTCTTTAAGGATTTGAGAACACTTGATGTATGTCTTGCCGTGCGTATCTGTGGTGACAATGGGATATCACGTGATCCACTTGATGTATGTTTTGGTGATCAACTTGCGGGTTCCGCCCATGAACCTATGCATAGGGGTTGGCACACGTTTTCGTCTTGACTCTCCGGTAGAAACTTTGGGGCACTCTTTGATGTACTTTGTGTTGGTTGAATAGATGAATCTGAGATTGTGTGATGCATATCATATAATCATACCCACGGATACTTGAGGTGACATTGGAGTATCTAGGTGACATTAGGGTTTTGGTTGATTTGTGTCTTAAGGTGTTATTCTAGTACGAACTCTTGAATAGATCGATCCGAAAGAATAACTTTGAGGTGGTTTCGTACCCTACCATAATCTCTTCGTTTGTTCTCCGCTATTAGTGACTTTGGAGTGACTCTTTGTTGCATGTTGATGGATAGTTATATGATCCAATTATGTTATTATTGTTGAGAGAACTTGCACTAGTGAAAGTATGAACCCTAGGCCTTGTTTCCTAGCATTGCAATACTGTTTACGCTCACTTTTATCGCTTGCTACCTTGCTGTTTTTATATTTTCAGATTAGAAAAACCTATATCTACCATCCATATTGCACTTGTATCACCATCTCTTCGCCGAACTAGTGCACCTATACAATTTACCATTGTATTGGGTGTGTTGGGGACACAAGAGACTCTTTGTTATTTGGTTGCAGGGTTGTTTGAGAGAGACCATCTTCATCCTACACCTCCCACGGATTGATAAACCTTAGGTCATCCACTTGAGGGAAATTTGCTACTGTCCTACAAACCTCTGCACTTGGAGGCCCAACAACGTCTACAAGAAGAAGGTTGCGTAGTAGACATCAGGCCCCCTCCGGCAGGATGCCAGAGAGGGCCTAGATTGATTTCTCGTGGCTACAGAGGCTTGCGGCGGCGGAACTTCCGGTCTATGTTATTTTCTGGAGGTTTGGGTATTTATAGGAGAGGTTGGCGTCGAGAACAAGTCAGGGGGCCCCATGGGAAGTCCACGAAGCACAGGGGCGCGCCCTAGGGGGCTGGGCGCGCCCTTTGCTACCTCTTGAGCACTGCGTTGGTTTTCCCTTGAAGAGGAACGGGTAATGCAGCAAAGTAGCGTAAGTATTTCCCTCAGTTTTTGAGAATCAAGGTATCAATCCAGTAGGAGGCTACGCGCGAGTCCCTCGCACCTACACAAAACAAATAAACCCTCGCAACCAACGCGATAAGGGGTTGTCAGTCCCTACACGGCCAATTACGAGAGTGAGATCTGATAGATATGATAAGATAATATTTTTGGTATTTTTATGATAAAGATGCAAAGTAAAATAAAGGCAAAGGAAAATAACTAAGTATTGGAAGATTAATATGATGGAGAATAGACCCGGGGGCCATAGGTTTCACTAGTGGCTTCTCTCATGAGCATAAGTATTTTACGGTGGGTGAACAAATTACTGTTGAGCAATTGACAGAATTGAGCATAGTTATGAGAATATCTAGGTATGATCATGTATATAGGCATCACGTCCGACACAAGTAGACCTACTCCTGCCTGCATCTACTACTATTACTCCACTCATCGACCGCTATCCAGCATGCATCTAGAGTATTAAGTTCATGAAAACAGAGTAACACTTTAAGCAAGATGACATGATGTAGAGGGATAAATTCATGCAATATGATAAAAACCCCATCTTGTTATCCTCGATGGCAACAATACAATACGTGCCTTGCTGCCCCTGCTGTCACTGGGAAAGGACACCGCAAGATTGAACCCAAAGCTAAGCACTTCTCCCATTGCAAGGAAGATCAATCTAGTAGGCCAAACCAAACAGATAATTCAAAGAGACTTGCAAAGATAACCAATCATACATAAAAGAATTCAGAGAAGATTCAAATATTGTTCATAGATAAACTTGATCATAAACCCACAATTCATCGGTCTCAACAAACACACCGCAAAAGAAGATTACATCGAATAGATCTCCACGAGAGAGGGGGAGAACCTTGTATTGAGATCCAAAAAGAGAGAAGAAGCCATATAGCTAATAACTATGGACCCGAAGGTCTGAGGTAAACTACTCACACTTCATCGGAGGGGCTATGGTGATGATGTAGAAGCCCTCCGTGATCGATGCCCCTTCCGGCGGAGCTCCGGAACAGGCCCCAAGATGGGATCTTGTGGGTACAGAAGGTTGCGGCGATGGAATTAGGTTTTTGGCTCCGTCTCTGATCGTTTGGGGGTACGTAGGTATATATAGGAGGAAGAAGTACGTCGGTGGAGCAACAGGGGGCCCACGAGGGTGGAGGGCTCGCCCTAGGGGGGGGGGGTAGGCGCGCCCCTACCTCGTGGCCTCCTGGAAGCTTCTCTTACGTAGGGTCCAAGTCTCCTGGATCATGTTCGGTGAGAAAATCACATTCCCAAAGGTTTCATTCCGTTTGGACTCCGTTTGATATTCTTTTTCTGGGAAACTCTGAAATAGGCAAAAAACAGCAATTCTGGGCTGGGCCTTCGGTTAATAGGTTAGTCCCAAAAGTAATATAAAAGTGAATAATAAAGCCCAATAATGTCCAAAACAGTAGATAATATAGCATGGAGCAATAAAAAATTATAGATACGTTGGAGATGTATCGAGCATCCCCAAGCTTAATTCCTGCTCGTCCTCGAGTAGGTAAATGATAAAACAGAATTTTTGATGCGGAGTGCTACCTGGCATAATTTCAATGTAATTCTTCTTAATTGTGGTATGAATATTCAGATCCGAAAGATTCAAGATAAAAGTTCATATTGACATAAAAATAATAATACTTCAAGCATACTAACTAAGCAATTACGTCCTCTCAAAATAACATGGCCAAAGAAAGTTTATCCCTACAAAATCATATAGTTTAGTCATGCTCCATTTTCGTCACACAAGAACTCTCTCATCATGCACAACCCCGATGACAAGCCAAGCAATTGTTTCATACTTTAGTAATCTCAAACTTATAAACCTTCACGCAATACATGAGCGTGAGCCATGGATATAGCACTATGGTGGAATAGAATACAATGATGGGGGTTATGTGGAGAAGACAAAAAGGAGAAAGTCTCACAACAACGAGGCTAATCAATGAGCTATGGAGATGCCCATCGATTGATGTTAATGCAAGGAGTAGGGATTGCCATGCAACGGATGCACTAGAGCTATAAATGTATGAAAGCTCAACAAAAGAAACTAAGTGGGTGTGCATCCAACTTGCTTGCTCACGAAGACCTAGGGCACTTGAGGAGGCCCATTGTTGGAATATACAAGCCAAGTTCTATAATGAAAAATTCCCACTAGTATATGAAAGTGACAAAACAAGAGACTCTCTATCATGAAGATTATGGTGCTACTTTGAAGCACAAGTGTGGTAAAAGGATAGTAACATTGTCCTCTCTCTTTTTCTCTCATTTTTTTGGGCCTTCTCTCTTTTTTTATGGCCTTTCTCTTTTTTTTATTCCTCACTTGGGACAATGCTCTAGAAAATGACGATCATCACACTTCTATTTATTTACAACTCAATGATTACAACTCGATACTAGAACAAGGTATGACTCTATATGAATGCCTCCGGCGGTATACCGGGATATGCAATGAACCAAGAGTGACATGTATGAAAGAATTATGAACGGTGGCTTTGCCACAAATACTATGTCAACTACATGATCATGCTAGCAATATGATAATGATGAATGTGTCATGATGAACGGAATGATGGAAAGTTGCATGGCAATATATCTCGGAATGGCTATGGAAATGCCATAATAGGTAGGTATGGTGGCTGTTTTGAGGAAGATATAAGGAGGTTTATGTGTGAAAGAGCGTATCATATCACGGGGTTTGGATGCACCGGCGAAGTTCGCACCAACTCTCAATGTGAGAAAGGGCAATGCACGGTACCGAAGAGGCTAGCAATGATGGAAAGGTGAGGGTGCGTATAATCCATGGACTCAACATTAGTCATAAAGAACTCACATACTTATTGCAAAAATCTACAATCATCAAAAACCAAGCACTACGCGCATGCTCCTAGGGGAATAGATTGGTAGGAAAAGACCATCGCTCGTCCCCGACCGCCACTCATAAGGAGGACAATCAAAGAACACCTCATGTTTCAAATTTGTTACATAACGTTTACCATACGTGCATGCTACGGGACTTGCAAACTTCAACACAAGTATTTCTCAAATTCACAACTACTCAACTAGCACAACTTTAATATCACTACCTCCATATCTCAAAACAATCATCAAGCATCAAACTTCTCTTAGTATTCAACGCACTCATAAGAAAGTTTTTACTATTTTGAATACCTAGCATATTAAGATTATTTAAGCAAATTACCATGCTATTTAAGACTCTCAAAATAATCTAAGTGAAGCGTGAGAGATGAATAGTTTCTATCAAACAAATCCACCACCGTGCTCTAAAAGATATGAGTGAAGTACTAGAGCAAAAACTATATAACTCAAAAGATATAAGTGAAGCACATAGAGTATTCTAATAATTTCTAAATCATGTGTGTCTCTCTCAAAAGGTGTGTACAGCAAGGATGATTGTGGTAAACTAAAAAGCAAAGACTCAAATCATACAAGACGCTCCAAGCAAAACACATATCATGTGGTGAATAAAAATATAGCTCCAAGTAAAGTTACCGATGGAAGTAGATGAAAGAGGGGATGCCTTCCGGGGCATCCCCAAGCTTTGGCTTTTTGGTGTCCTTAGATTATCTTGGGGGTGCTATGGGCATCCCCAAGCTTAGGCTCTTTCCACTCCTTGTTCCATAATCCATCAAATCTTTCACCCAAAACTTGAAAACTTCACAACACAAAACTCAGCAGAAAATCTCGTGAGCTCCGTTAGCGAAAGAAAACAAAAGACCACTTCAAGGTACTGTAATGAACTCATTATTTATTTATATTGGTGTTAAACCTTATGTATTCCAACTTCTCTATGGTTTATAAATTATTTTACTAGCCATAGATTCATCAAAATAAGCAAACAACACACGAAAAACAGAATCTGTCAAAAACAGAACAGTCTGTAGTAATCTATAACTAATGCAAACTTCTGTAACTCAAAAACTTCAGCCAAACTAGGAAGACCTAGGAAATTTGTTTATTGATCAGCAGCAATTGGAATCAATATTTTATCGCGTTCTGGTGATTTTTAACAATTATTTTCGTGAACAGAAAGTTTCTGGAAATTTCTGCAAGATCAAATAACTATCATCCAAGAAGATCCTATAGGTTTAACTTGGCACAAACACTAATTAAAACATAAAAACACATCTAACCAGAGGCTAGATCAAATATTTATTCCTAAGCAGAAGCAAAAATAAAAAAAACTAAAAAAAAAATTGGGTTGCCTCCCAACAAGCGCTATCGTTTAAGGCCCCTAGCTAGGCATAAAAGCAAGGATAGATCTAGGTATTGCCATCTTTGGTAGGCAATCCATAAGTGGCTCTCATGATAGATTCATATGGTAGTTTTATTTTCTTCCTAGGGAAGTGTTCCATGCCTTTCTTTAATGGAAATTGGAATCTAATATTCCCTTCCTTCATATCAATAATTGCACCAATCGTTCTAAGGAAAGGTCTATCAAGAATAATAGGACATGAAGGATTGCAATCAATGTCAAGAACGATAAAATCTACAGGCAAATAGTTCCTATTTGCAACAATAATAACATCATTAATTCTTCCCATAGGTTTCTTAATGGTGGAATCCGCAAGGTGCAAGTTTAAAGAGCAATCATCAAAATCATGGAAACCTAGCAAATCACACAAAGTTTTGGGAATCGTGGAAACACTAGCACCCAAATCACACAAAGCATAGAACTCATGATACTTAATCTTAATTTTAATAGTAGGTTCCCACTCATCATAAAGTTTTCTAGGGATAGAAACTTCCAACTCAAGTTTTTCTTCATAAGATTGCATCAAGGCATCAATGATATGTTTGGTAAAAGCTTTATTTTGACTATAAGCATGAGGAGAATTTAGCACGGATTGCAACAAGGAAATACAATCTATCAAAGAGCAATTATCATAATTAAATTCCTTGAAATCCAAAGTAGTGGGTTTATTAATATCTAACACGTTTTGATTTCTTCAATCCCACTTTTATCAATTTTAGCATCAAGATCTAAAAACTCCGAATTTTTGGAACGCCTTCTAGGTAAAAGTGGATCATATTCAATCCCATCATTATCAAGATTCATATTGCAAAACAAAGATTTAATAGGGGACACATCAATAACTTTTAGATCTTCATCTTTATTTTCATAGAAATCCGGTTTAGTGGCCATCTTATTAACTAAGGTAGCCTGCTTATCCGATATTTCAGCTATCAATTTTTCAAGATGAGCAATTTGGGATCTCAAACCATCAAATTCTTTAGACAGATGATCGAGCTCTTTATTCATATAACTCATAAAGCCTTTTTGTTCCTTAAGCTCGTTTCTGAAGAAATTATTATGCTCAAATTGTAAAACCATAAAACTCCTGACTTTGCTTTCGATCTCTTCTAACCTTTTAAGGTGAATATCACCAAATCTAGGGAGAGCCATCGTGACAGACAAGCAATCCAACACACGAGCAAACAAGAAGCAAGCGAAAAAGAGGCAAACAGAAAAGAGAGGGCGAATAAAACGGCAAGGGTGAAGTGGGGGAGAGGAAAACGAGAGGCAAATGGCAAATAATGTAATGCGGGAGATAGGGATTGTGATGGGTACTTGGTTTGTTGACTTTTGCGTAGACCTCCCCGGCAACGGCGCCAGAAATCCTTCTTGCTACCTCTTGAGCACTGCGTTGGTTTTCCCTTGAAGAGGAAAGGGTGATGCAGCAAAGTAGCGTAAGTATTTCCCTCAGTTTTTGAGAACCAAAGTATCAATCCAGTAGGAGGCTACGCGCGAGTCCCTGGCACCTACACAAAACAAATAAATCCTTGCAACCAACACGATAAGGGGTTGTCAATCCCTACACGGCCACTTACGAGAGTGAGATCTGATAGATATGATAAGATAATATTTTTGGTATTTTTATGCTAAAGATGCAAAGTAAAATAAAGGCAAAGGAAAATAACTAAGTATTGGAAGATTAATATGATGGAGAATAGACCTGGGGGCCATAGGTTTCACTAGTGGCTTCTCTCATGAGCATAAGTATTTTACGGTGGGTGAACAAATTACTGTTGAGCAATTGACATAATTGAGCATAGTTATGAGAATATCTAGGTATGATCATGTATATAGGCATCACGTCCGACACAAGTAGACCGACTCCTTCCTGCATCTACTACTATTACTCCACTCATCGACCGCTATCCAACATGCATCTAGAGTATTAAGTTCATGAAAACAGAGTAATGCTTTAAGCAAGATGACATGATGTAGAGGGATAAATTCATGCAATATGATAAAAACCCCATCTTGTTATCCTCGATGGCGACAATACAATACGTGCCTTGCTGCCCCTGCTGTCACTGGGAAAGGACACCGCAAGATTGAACCCAAAGCTAAGAACTTCTCCCATTGCAAGAAAGATCAATCTAGTAGGCCAAACCAAACTGATAATTCGAAGAGACTTGCAAAGATAACCAATCATACATAAAAGAATTCAGAGAAGATTCAAATATTGTTCATAGATAAACTTGATCATAAACCCACAATTCATCGGTCTCAACAAACACACCGCAAAAGAAGATTACATCGAATAGATCTCCACGAGAGAGGGGGAGAACCTTGTATTGAGATCCAAAAAGAGAGAAGAAGCCATCTAGCTAATAACTATGGACCCGAAGGTCTGAGGTAAACTACTCACACTTCATCGGAGGGGCTATGGTGATGATGTAGAAGCCCTCCGTGATCGATGCCCCTTCCGGCGGAGCTCCGGAACAGGCCCCAAGATGGGATCTTGTGGGTACAGAAGGTTGCGGCGGTGGAATTAGGTTTTTGGCTCCGTCTCTAATCGTTTGGGGGTACGTAGGTATATATAGGAGGAAGAAGTACGTCGGTGGAGCAACAGGGGGCGCACGAGGGTGGAGGGCGCGCCCTGGGGGGTAGGCGCGCCCCCTACCTCGTGGCCTCCTGGAAGCTTCTCTTACGTAGGGTCCAAGTCTCGTGGATCATGTTCGGTCAGAAATTCACGTTCCCGAAGGTTTCATTCCGTTTGGACTCCTTTTGATATTCTTTTTCTGCGAAACTCTGAAATAGGCAAAAAACAGCAATTCTGGGCTGGGCCTCAGGTTAATAGGTTAGTCCCAAAAGTAATATAAAAGTGAATAATAAAGCCCAATAATGTCCAAAACAGTAGATAATATAGCATGGAGCAATAAAAAATTATAAATACGTTGGAGACGTATCACCCTCCACCCTCGTGGGGCCCACGAGCCTCCCCTCCGGTAACTCTTCGTTCCAGTATTTTATATAATTTCCAGAAAAATTCTCTGTTGATTTTCATCACATTCCGAGAACTTTTATTTCTGCACAAAAACAACACCACGGTAGTTCTGCTGAAAACAGCGTCAGTCCGGGTTAGTTCTAATCAAATCATACCAAAATCATATAAAACTATTGTAAACATGGCATGAATACTTCATAAATTATAGATACATTGGAGACGTATCAGCGGCTGACTTGGCCGTGATTGATTTCAGCTTCACCGTGGTGATCATCAATTCCGCGGTGGATAATTTCTGGCCTAACATATCAGGTGAAATCCATACAGTATATTTTTATATTACATATTGCTTTCTTTAAAAGAGCAATTACTCTGGCTTGCAAGTTCTCTAATGCAGGACAAGTTGTCTACTACAAAAGGGACTGTTAATCACTGAGCTGTTGAATGACTCATACCGTTTTATATCGCGGTCAAATATGAGGAATATCAAGCCAACTCCTCGAGTCATCTTGAGACTCGGGGGCTAGATGGACATGGCGCAGTAAATGTTGCCAGTTTCAGCAAATTCAAGAACTCCGGGTCATTGGAGGGAAAAATAACCTGGTCCCGGAGGCCACTACTATATTGATGAAAATTTAAAGGCCGTCAGAAAATTTCTGGCTCAAAATGAGGAGCTCCGGTTTGAAATCTGGTTCAAGGGAAATCTGTTTTCTCACAAAGCTTTGAAGCTCTCAGTATCCGGTTTAAAATTCCAGTTCAAAAAGAATCCATCTCTCGCAAGTTCGAGTTCTCAGAAAAATTAAAGGTTGCCAAAGAGAATTGCTGCCATGATGCGCGGTTCAAACATGGGTATCCTGCCTTATTGGCTTATCATATTATTGATCACTTGGGGGCTTCCTGCTCACTGAGCATAGCTATGACTACCCTTTTGATCCGGCTTGAACTCCATGATTACAAAATACTTGGGGGCTTCCTTGCTCATTGAGCATAGCTATGATTACCCTATCGATCCGGCTTGTATGCCTGGAATGAAATATTACTTGGGGGCTCTTTGTTCAATGGACAAGAGTTTTTATGACCCTTGTAATAGGCTTGAAAGCCAGGCTTGGAAGCTAGGTGTATTCAGGGTTATCCTGCCTTTTTAAGTCTGCCACTCCGCCCAGGTTGACTGGAATGACTCGCCGTACTTTTGACAGTCAATCTTATACAGACCCTGAACTTGTCAAAGTTAAAACGACGATTGGTCATGTGAGGCCCGGCTTATAAGGTTGCATGAAGGTTTAACTCAGCGGCTGTGCGACCCTTTGAAAGCACTTGACTTGAAGGTTTGGCAGCCTGTGAAAGCCTTGTTTTTGCTTTCTAAATTTCTATTTGATTTGAAAGGTTCATTTTTTGTACATATTAATACATGGTGGACAACCGATGAGGGCTATTTTGCCTTATGGTTCATATGTGAATCTGCCCGGTGTTTATTTACCCGGCCTGGCTTTGGACTTTAAGTCGCCGGTGTATGATGATTATGTGCTTGGAGTTCTGGCTCTAAGCTTTCGGATGTTACCCCTTACTACCTTTGGCTTTGTAAGCCGGCGGTATAAACAAATTGAATATGGCATTGTGCTCGCAATATTTGGGTTGTAACCCTTACTGCATGACATATGAAGAGTCAGCAATATTAACAAATATCACCGGTATGACATTTATTTTGTTATAACTATATGAGGTTTTTCTAAACCGGCCCTGGCTTTGGACGTTAAGTCGCCAGTATATTTTGGATTGCGCCATTGGAATCATGCGCTTATGAATAATTGGATTGTTCTCTCACTGGATATGGCGATGTAAGCCAGCCGTATAAATCAATCCTACAGGTATGTTTTCCTGGTTATATGAATATGTGAGGTTTGATAACCCGCCCTGGCTTTTGACATTAAGTCGCCAATATGTTTAGGCTTGAATGACCTTAATGATAGTTTTTTTATAATTGCATAAGACTATGTTATGTTTGGGTTGTTACCCGCCCAGGCTTTTGCCGTTAAGTCGTCAGGGCATATGTTGTTTAAACTTTGTGTAGGACATGCAGGGTTTTACACATAAGTAAGAATACGACTATTGCTCATATGAATCATTGAGTTTACACCCGTCATCTGGCCATCTGAAGATATTGCTGGGTTATCCAATTTCGGGTTATATTGTTCAATATTGAGTTTATTAAGGCTATGAGCCGCCAAAGTGATCTTGTCAAAAACAGGACATGACTATGAGCCTCTTGTTGGGGAACACAGTATTTCAAATTTTTTACCTACGATCACACAAGATCTATCTATGTGATGCATAGCAACGAGCGGGAGAGTGTGTCCATGTACCCTCATAGACCGAAAGCGGAAGCGTTAAGTAACGAGGTTGATGTAGTCGAACGTCTTCGCGATCCAACCGATCAAGTACCGAACGCACGACACCTCCGCGATCTGCACACGTTCAGCTCGGTGACGTCCCTCGAACTATAGATCCAGCTGAGGCCGAGGGAGAGTTTCGTCAGCACGACGACGTGTTGACGGTGATGATGAAGTTACCGACGCAGGGCTTCACCTAAGCACTACAACGATATGACCGAGGTGGAAATATGTGGAAGGGGGCACCGCACACGGCTAAGACAATAACTTGTGTGTCTATGGGGTGCCCCCTCCCCCGTATATAATGGAGTGGAGGAGGGGAGGGCCGACCTCATGGGGCGCGCCCAAGGGGGGATTCCTACTCCTAGTAGGAGTAGGTTTCCCCCCTTCCCTAGTTGGAGTAGGAGAAGAAGGAAGAGGGAGAGGGAGAGAAGGAAAGGGGGGCCGGCCCCCCAAACCCTACCCCAATTCGGATTGGGCCTAGGGGGCGCGTGCCACACCTGGCCGCCTCCTCCTCTCTTCCACCATGGCCCATGAAGGCCCATTAACTCCCCGGGGGGTTCCGGTAACCTCCCGGTACTCCAGAAAATGCCCGAACCTATCCGAAACCTTTTCGGTGTCCAAACATAACCTTCCAATATATCAATCTTCATGTCTCGACCATTTTGAGACTCCTCGTCATGTCCGTGATCTCATCCGGGACTCCGAACAACCTTTGGTACATCAAAACACATAAACTCATAATACCGATCGTCATCCAACGTTAAGCGTGCGGACCCTACGGGTTCGAGAACTATGTAGACATGACCGAGACTCATCTCTGGTCAATAACCAATAGCGGAACCTGGATGCTCATATTGGTTCCGACATATTCTATGAAGATCTTTATCGGTCAAACTGCATAACAACATACGTTGTTCCCTTTGTCATCGATATGTTACTTGCCCGAGATTTGATCATCGGTATCACTATACCTAGTTCAATCTCGTTACCGGCAAGTCTCTTTACTCGTTCCGTAATGCATCATCCCGCAACCAACTCATTAGTCACATTGCTTGCAAGGCTTATAGTGATGTGCATTACCGAGAGGGCCCAGAGATACCTCTCCGATACACGGAGTGACAAATCCTAATCTTGATCTATGCCAACTCAACAAACACCTTCGGAGACACCTGTAGAGCATCTTTATAATCACCCAGTTATGTTGTGACGTTTGATAGCACACAATGTGTTCCTCTGGTATTCGGGAGTTGCATAATCTCATAGTAAGAGGAACATGTATAAGTCATGAAGAAAGCAATAACAATAAAACTAAACGATCATTATGCCAAGCTAACGGATGGGTCTTGTCCATCACATCATTCTCCTAATGATGTGATCCCGTTCATCAAATGACAACACATGTCTACGGTGATGAAACATGACCATCTTTGATAAACAAGCTGGTCAAGTAGAGGCATACTAGGGACACTCTGTTTTGTCTATGTATTCACACATGTACTAAGTTTCTGGTTAATACAATTCTAGCATGAATAATAAACATTTATCATGATACAAGGAAATATAAATAACAACTTTATTATTGCCTCTAGGGCATATTTCCTTCAGTCTCCCACTTGCACTAGGGTCAATAATCTAGTTCACATCGTCATGTGATTTAATACCAATAGTTCACATCTTTAGGTGATTAGTTCACATCGCCATGTGACTAACACCTAAAGGGTTTACTAGAGTCAATAATCTAGTTCACATTGCTATGTGATTAACACACAAAGATTACTAAGGTGTGATCATGTTTTGCTTGTGAGAGAATTTTAGTCAACGGGCCTGTCACATTTAGAGCCGTATGTATTTTGCAAATTTTCTATGTCTACAATGCTCTGCACGGAGCTACTCTTAGCCAATTCCTCCCACTTTCAATATCTATCCAGATTGAGATTTAGAGTCATCCGGATTGGTGTAAAAGCTTGCATCGACGTAACTGTTTACGACGAACTCTTTATCACTTCCATAACCGAGAAATATATCCTTATTCCACTAAGGATAATTTTGACCACTGTCTAGTGATCTACTCCCAGATCACTATTGTACCCTCTTGCCAAACTCATGGTGAGGTACACAATAGGTCTGGTACACAACATAGCATACTTTATAGAACCTATGTGTGAGGCATAGAAAATGACTTTTCATTCTCTTTCCATTTTCTGCCATGGTCGGGTTTTGAGTCTTTACTCAACTTCACACCTTGCAACACAGGCAAGAACTCCTTCTTTGGCTGTTCCATCTTGAACTAATTCAAAATCTTGTCAAGGTATATACTCATTGAAAATTTTATCAAGCATCTTGATCTATCTCTACAAATCTTGATGCCCAATATATAAGCAGCTTCACCGAGGTCTTTCTTTGAAACACTCCTTTCAAACACTCCTTCTTGCTTTCCAGAAAATACTACATCTTTTCCGATCAACAATATGGCATTCACATATACTTATCAAAAATGCTATAGTGCTCCCACTCACTTTCTTGTAAATACAGGCTTCACCGCAAGTCTGTATAAAACTATATGCTTTGATCAACTTATCAAAGCGTATATTCCAACTCCGAGATGCTTGCACCAGTCCATAGATGGATCGCTAGAGCTTGCACATATTGTTAGCACCTTTAGGATTGACAAAACCTTCTGGTTGCGTCATATACAACTCTTCTTTAATAAATCCATTAAGGAATGCAGTTTTGTTATCCATTTGCCAGATTTCATAAAATGCGGCAATTGCTAGCATCATTCGGACAGACTTAAACATCGCTACGAGTGAGAAAATCTCATCGTAGTCAACACCTTGAACTTGTCGAAAACCTTTCACGACAAGTCGAGCTTTGTAGATAGTAACACTATCATCAGCGTCCGTCTTCCTCTTGAAGATCCATTTATTCTCAATGGCTTGATGATCATCGGGCAATTCCACCAAAGTCCATACTTTGTTCTCATACATGGATCCCATCTCAGATTCCATGGCCTTAAGCCATTTTGCGGAATCTGGGCTCATCATCGCTTCCTCATAGTTCGTAGGTTCGTCATGGTCGAGTAACATGACCTCCAGAACGGGATTACCGTACCACTCTGGTGCGGATCTTACTCTGGTTGACCTACGAGGTTCGGTAGTAACTTGATCATAAGTTTCATGATCATCATCATTAGCTTCCTCACTAATTGGTGTAGGAATCACTGGAACTGATTACTGTGATGAACTACTTTCCAATAAGGGAGCAGGTATGATTACCTCATCAAGTTCTACGTTCCTCCCACTAACTTCTTTCGAGAGAAACTCCTTCTCTAGAAAGGATCCATTCTTAGCAATGAATATCTTGCCTTCGGATCTGTGATAGAAGGTGTACCCAACAGTCTCCTTTGGGTATCCTATGAAGACACATTTCTCCAATTTGGGTTCGAGCTTATCAGGTTGAAGTTTTTTCACATAAGCATCGCAGCCCGAAACTTTAAGAAACGACAACTTGGGTTTCTTGTTAAACCACAGTTCATATGGTGTCGTCTCAACGGATTTAGATGGTGCCCTATTTAACGTGAAAGCAGCTATCTCTAATACATATCCCCAAAATGATAGTGGTAAATCGGTATGAGACATCATAAATCGCACCATATCTAATAAAGAACGGTTATGCCATTCAGACACACCATTACGCTGTGGTGTTCTAGGTGGCATGAGTTGTGAAACTATTTCACATTGTTTTAAATGAAGGCCAAACTCGTAACTCAAATATTCGCCTCCGCGATCAGATCGTAGAAACTTTATTTTCCTGTTACGATGATTCTCCACTTCACTCTGAAATTCTTTGAACTTTTCAAAATGTTTCAGACTTGTGTTTCACTAAGTAGATATACCCATATCCGCTCAAATCATCTCTGAAGGTCAGAAAATAATGATACCCGCTGCGAGCCTCAATACTCATTGGCCCGCATACATCAGTATGTATTATTTCCAATAAGTCAGTTGCTCGCTCCATTGTTCCCGAGAACGGAGTCTTAGTCATCTTGCCCATGAGGCATGGTTCACAAGCATCAAGTGATTCATAATCAAGTGATTCCAAAAGCCCATCAGCATGGAGTTTCTTCATGTGCTTTACACCAATATGACCTAAACGGCAGTGCCACAAATATGTTGCACTATTATTATTAACTTTGCATCTTTTGGCATCAATATTATGAATATGTCTATCACACGATCGAGATTCAATAAACCATTCACATTGGGTGTATGACCATTGAAGGTTTTATTCATGTAAATAGAATAACAATTATTCTCTGACTTAAATGAATAATCGTATTGCAATAAACATGATCTAATCATATTCATGCTCAATGCAAACACCAAATAACATTTATTTAGGTTCATCACTAATCCCGAAGGTAGAGGGAGTGTGCGACGGTGATCTTATCAACCTTGGAATCACTTCCAACAGACATCGTCACTTCGCCCTCAACTAGTCTATGTTCACTTTGCAACTCCCGTTTCAAGTTACTACTCTTTAGCAACTGAACTAGTATCAAATACTGAGGGGTTGCTATAAACGCTAGTAAAGTACACATCAATAACATGTATATCAAATATACCTTTGTTCACTTTGCCATCCTTCTTATCCGCCATATGTTTGGGGTAGTTCCATTTCCAGTGACCATTCCCTTTGCAGGAGAAGCACTCAGTTTCAGGTTTAGGTCTAGCTTTGCCCTTCTTCATGGGAGTGACAACTTGCTTGCCATTCTTCTTGAAGTTCCATTTCTTTTCGTTTGCCCTTTTCTTGAAACTAGTGGTCTTGTTAACCATCAACAATTGATGCTCTTTCTTGATTTGTACCTTCGCCGATTTCAGTACCGTGAAGAGCTCGGGAATCGTTTTCATCGTCCCTTGCATATTATAGTTCATCACGAAGTTCTAGCAACTTGGTGATAGTGACTAGAGAACTTTGTCAATTGCTATCTTATCTGGAAGATTAACTCCCACTTGATTCAAGCAATTGTAGTACCCAGACAATCTGAGCACATGCTCACTGGTTGAGCTATTCTCCTCCATCTTGTAGGCAAAGTACTGTCATAGGTCTCATACCTTTCGACACGGGCATGAGTATGAAATACCAATTTCAACTCTTGGAACATCTTATATGCTCCGTGGCGTTCAAAACATTTTTGAAGTCCCGGTTCTAAGCCGTAAAGCATGGTGCACTAAACTATCAAGTAGTTATCATACCGAGCTTGTCAAACGTTCATAACGTCTGCATCTGCTCCTGCAATAGGTCTGTCACCTAGCGGTGCATCAAGGACATAATTCTTTTGTGCAGCAATGAGGATAATCCTCAGATCACGGACCAAGTCCGCATCATTGCTACTATCATCTTTCAACTTATTTTTCTCTAGGAACATATCAAAAATAAACGGGGAACTACATCGCGAGCTATTGATCTACAACATAGTTATGCAAATACTATCAGGACTAAGTTCATGATAAATTAAAGCTCAATTAATCATATTACTTAAGAACTCCCACTTAGATAGACATCCCTCTAGTCATTTAAATGATCACGTGATCCAAATCAACTAAACCATGTCCGATCATCACGTGAGATGGAGTAGTTTTCATTGATGAACATCACTATGTTGATCATATCTACTATATGATTCACGCTCGACCTTTCGGTCTCCAGTGTTCCGATGCCATATCTGCATATGCTAGGCTCGTCAAGTTTAACCCGAGTATTCTACATGTGCAAAACTGGCTTGCACCCGTTGTATGTGAACGTAGATCTTATCACACCCGATCATCACGTGGTGTCTCAGCACGGCGAACTGTTGCAACGGTGCATACTCAGGGAGAACACTTATACCTTGAAATTTAGTGAGAGATCATCTTATAATGCTACCGCCGAACTAAGCAAAATAAGATGCATAAAGGATAAACATCACATGCAATCAATATAAGTGAGATGATATGGCCATCATCATCTTGTGCCTTTGATCTCCATCTCCAAAGCACCGTCATGATCACCATCGTCACCAGCTTGACACCTTGATCTCCATCGAAGTATCATTGTCGTCTCGCCAACTATTGCTATCACGACTATCGCTGCCGCTTAGTGATAAAGTAAAGCAATTACATGGCGATTGCATTTCATACAATAAAGCGACAACCATAAGGCTCCTGCCAGTTGCCGATAACTGTTACAAAACATGATCATCTCATACAACAATTTATATATCATCACGTCTTGACCATATCACATCACAACATGCCCTGCAAAAACAAGTTAGACGTCCGCTACTTGTTTTGCAAATTTTACGTGGCTGCTACGGGCTTAGAAAGAACCGTTCTTACCTATGCATCAAAAACCACAATGATTTTTCGTCAAGTGTGCTGTTTTAACCTTCAACAAGGACCGGGCGTAGTCACATTCGATTCAACTAAAGTTGGAGAAACAGACACCCACTAGCCACCTGTGTGCGAAGCATGGCGGTAGAACCAGTCTCATGAACGCGGTCATGTAATGTCGGTCTGGGCTGCTTCATCCAACAATACAGCCGAATCCAAGTATGACATGCTGGTAAGAAGTATGACTATTATTGCCCACAACTCTTTGTGTTCTACTCGTGCATATAACATCTACGCATAGACCTGGCTCGGATGCCACTGTTGGGGAATGCAGTATTTCAAAAAATTTACCTACGATCACGCAAGATCTATCTATGTGATGCATAGCAATGAGCGGGAGAGTGTGTCCACGTACCCTCATAGACCGAAAGCAGAAGCGTTAAGTAACGCAGTTGATGTAGTCGAACGTCTTCGCGATCCAACCGATCAAGTACCAAACGCACGACACCTCCGCGATCTGCACACGTTCAGCTCGGTGACATCCCTCGAACTCTAGATCCAGCTGAGGCCGAGGGAGAGTTTCGTCAGCACGACGGCGTGTTGATGGTGATGATGAAGTTACCGACGCAGGGCTTCGCCTAAGCACTACAACGATATGACCGAGGTGGAAATATGTGGAGAGGGGCACCGCACATCGCTAAGACAATAACTTGTGTGTCTATGGGGTGCCCCCTCCCCCGTATATAAAGGAGTGGAGGAGGGGGAGGGCCGGCCTCATGGGGCGCGCCCAAGGGGGGGGGATTCCTACTCCTAGTAGGAGTAGGTTTCCCCCCTTCCCTAGTTGGAGTAGGAGAAGAAGGAAGAGGAAGAGGGAGAGAAGGGAAGGGGGCCCGGCCCCCCAAACACTACCCCAATTCGGATTGCGCCTAGGGGGCGCGCGCCACACCTGGCCGCCTCCTCCTCTCTTCTACCATGGCCCATGAAGGCCCATTAACTCCCCGGGGGGTTCCGGTAACCTCCCGGTACTCCGGAAAATGCCCGAACCTATCCGAAACCTTTCTGGTGTCCAAACATAACCTTCCAATATATCAATCTTCATTTCTCGACCATTTCGAGACTCCTCGCCATGTCCGTGATCTCATCCGGGACTCCGAACAACCTTCGGTACATCAATACACATAAACTCATAATACCGATCGTCATCGAACGTTAAGCGTGCGGACCCTACGGGTTCGAGAACTATGTAGACATGACCGAGACTCATCTCCGGTCAATAACCAATAGCGGAACCTGGATGCTCATATTGGTTCCGACATATTCTATGAAGATCTTTATCGGTCAAACCGCATAACAACATACGTTGTTCCCTTTGTCATCGGTATGTTACTCGCCCAAGATTCGATCGTCGGTATCACTATACCTAGTTCAATCTCGTTACCGGCAAGTCTCTTTACTCATTCTGTAATGCATCATCCTACAACCAACTCATTAGTCACATTGCTTGCAAGGCTTATAGTGATGTGCATTACCGAGAGGGCCCAGAGATACCTCTCCGATACACGGAGTGACAAATCCTAATCTTGATCTATGCCAACTCAACAAACACCTTCGGAGACACCTGTAGAGCATCTTTATAATCACCCAGTTACGTTGTGACGTTTGATTGCACAAAAGGTGTTCCTTCGGTATTCGGGAGTTGCATAATCTCATAGTCAGAGGAACATGTATAACTCATGAAGAAAGCTATAGCAATAAAACTAAACGATCATTATGCCAAGCTAACGGATGGGTCTTGTCCATCACATCATTCTCCTAATGATGTGATCCCGTCCATCAAATGACAACACATGTCTATGGTCAGGAAACATGACCATCTTTGGTAAACAAGCTTGTCAAGTAGAGGCACACTAGGGACACTCTGTTTTGTCTATGTATTCACACATGTACTAAGTTTCTGGCTAATACAATTCTAGCATGAATAATAAACATTTATCATGATACAAGGAAATATAAATAACAACTTTATTATTGCCTCTAGGGCATATTTCCTTCACCTCTATGGATGGGGTTATCAGTTCTTGATTTTTACAAAGGTTATAAGCCGCCGGGTTGTATCCCGGAGGACAATGGATGCGCATTAAGTCGCTATTGGCCAAGAGCGGCCGGATTATGTTATTCCAATCTTTAATAACCAACTTGGCTGGATTTTCATTATGATATTGAATGATTGAGGTTTTCAAAGTCGCTTCAGCGCAATGGCTATTGTTTCTTTATCAATGGATATGATGTATTCTGCAATGGGAGGAACAGTCCCGAGTCGCTGCAGGCTTACGACCCGGCACTTGGGGCTACATTATTCAGATTGATATTACATCAAATACGCAAGTCCCATGTCACTGCCAGCATGCACCATGGCACTTGGGGGCTAATGCAAGATCATTTTTTACTCGTGTTATTGAAGACCCGACTCATCACATCGTAATGAGCCAGCCCTTGGGGGCTACCAATTGCTCTTGTCAAAAAATTCAAAGTACACAAGCCTTAATCCATTATATTGAAGGGTCCATTGCTCAGTTGGTAGAAGAACAAGGCTCTTAACCTTGTGGACAAGGGTTCAAGCCCCATGGTGGGGGTTACATTATATGATGTTATTTTCAATGAAGTATATGTATAAAGTCCCAGCTCAGTATTATCTTACTGAGCCGGCCCTTGGGGGCTACATGTTGCTGCTTAAGTTTACATGATCATATCTACAAAGTCCCTGCTCATTACTGCATAATGACCCGGCCCTTGGGGGCTACATTGGTTGAAATTTTATGAGCATAAAGCAATTATAAGTCCTAGGTTGCTGCAAGCATGACAACCCGGCACTTCGGGGCTACATATGTGGAATATTCAGTTTATGACTAGTGATTGAGATGAACAAACTCGGATTTCTTCAAAGTTGTGACGTTTATATTGAAACAAGTCTTAATCTCTTACTACACTCCTTTCTTAAGACTTGGGGGCTACAAGTGATATGCGTATAATGGAGGTACACTTTTAAGCTTGGTGTTAGCAACAGTTGTGACCTGGTGTTATCAATATTTACAAGCCGACGGATCACCAGATGAATATCTTGAGTCCAATATTTTATTAAGCCGGGGCTTTGGAAACCGACTCAAATGGATTATTTTTTATAATATTACTCTACAAGAGACCAATGTCAGCAAATTTATTATGAACCTGGCTTATTGACCCGGATTTTTCAGAAGAAGTGCCCGGATTTTGTGCATTGGCAAAGTTTGAACATGTCTGCTAAAGGAGGTTTGCTATGAGATCATGGAAATGCATCCAGGAGGAAATGACAAGGACTTAAGGATGATCAGGGGCCGGCTCAGGAGAACTTTTAAACCGGAGCACAACCTGTCAAAATTGTTCTTGTGTTTATTTTGCAGCATAAGTTTACCATGGATAAATCCAAGCTAAACTGGGGGCTAATGTCGGGGATATACCCCGCGGTGTAACCCGGCCGGATGGGTAACCCGCCCGGAGCTTAGCGACTCACTGGTGACCCGCCCGGAGCTTGGCGACTCACGGGTAACCCGCCCGATCTTGGCGACTCATTAGTAACCTGGCGGACGGGTCAGACGGACGAAAGGCCCAAGGCCCAGACGGTCGACTCATGTTATGGTGGGCCGGCTCGAGGAGAAAGTATAAGGAATATTCCCATACAAAGGAAGCAAGACTAGGACTCCACTTGTAATAGAGTAATCCTAATCCTACTAGGACTAGTTATGTAACCCGCCCCTTCAACTTATATAAGGAGGGGCAGGGCACCCCAAGTGGGATAGGAGAGATAATCTTAAAAGGCTAGACACAACTAGAGGAGGGTCGTTCTATGCGGCGACTCCCTCATGAGCATAATGAGACCTAGCCACAAACATCATGTAGGGTTATTACCGGATAATGTTTCCCGGGGCCCGAAGCTGTCTAAACCCTTGTCTTGTGTGATGATCCGCCTCGCGTCTCTCATCCCGATCAACCCCTCTCAAGCTACCACATAGATGCGTTGGCCTCACGACTAAGTCCTCACACCAGGACATCTGCCGTGACAATTCCATGATAAGCAGGTTGCAAAAGCAGGCTATGCATCAGAATAGGAGCAAACAATAATAGTAGCAAAATCTAATGCAAGCATGAGAGAATGGAATGGGCGATATCGGGATGATCAAAGGGGGGGCTTGCCTGGAAGCTCCGTTGAAAAGTACTGATTGTCAGGGCGTAGTCGTACTCGGCGGTAGCGTCAGTCTCGAGGTCTATGGGAGAGAAGAGGGGGAAGAAACAGTAAACACAGAGCAAACTGATGCATGGCAGGCAATAAGCAGCGCAAGGAGTGTTCTAACGCAGGGCTACGCGGTACCAGGGAAGGGGGGAAACATCCGGGAAAGTTTTCCCGAAGTTTGGCATTTTTGGACAGACGAAACGGAGGGGGAAGGTTGCATGTTTGCTATGCTAGGGACGTGTGGATGACGAACGAGTTGCGTATGCAGATTCGTCTCGTCGTTTTGAGCAACTTTCATGTATAAATTTTTTCATCCGAGTTACGGATTATTTTCTGTGAATTATTAAAGTTTTAGCAATTTCCTGAAAATATTATTAATTGTTAAAATCGACATAAAAGGAAATAATGACGTGAGCATGAGGTCAGAGTGATGTCAGCAGTAACCGGGACATTGACTAGTCAACCTGACAGCCGGGGTCCGTGTGTCATAGGCATAGATTAATTAAACAGTTTTAATTAGCTAACCTAGTTAATTAGGGTAATTAAGCAAGGTTAATTAAGTTAATTAATTACCCACTTAATTAATTAATTAATTAACTATTTTTATTTTTATTTTATTTTTGTTTTTTAACATTAAAGGGGCCGTGGGGCCCGTTGTCATAGGCCCAGGCCACAAACAAGCACTGGGCGTTAGCGGGCAGCGGGCGCTGGGCGCCGACCCGACTAGGTGCTGGCCCAGGCCAGCCAGGACCGTGGCGGGGGCACGAGCGCGCGGCCCGGCGACGGCGTCCGGACGACGCGGGGTGCAGTGGAGCACAGGCGCGAGAGGCCAGGCGGGCCACACGCGCGACGTGAGCTGGGGCCGCTGTGGTGGAGGGAGCAGCGGGCGGGCGGAGCCGGCGAGCGGCGGCGGAGCGGGGGGGCAGGTCGGCAGCGGCGGGGCGGAGGCGGCTGGACGCGCGCGGGAGGGCGGGTAGGCGGCTGCAGCAGCGGTGCGGCAAGCACGGTAGGGAAGCGGCAGCGATGGCAAGGGAGGCGAGGGCGAGAAGCAGGCAAGGCCACACGCAAGCGGACGTGGGGCGCGGTCGGCGGATGCGGCCATGGTGCGGTGGAGCGGAGGCAGCGGCAGCGGGCATAGGCGCGAGCGGCAGCAGCAGGAGGCGGCGATGGCAGCGGCGTCGCGGGGCTGCGGCAGCGGCAGTAGGCAGCACAGGCAAGCGACAGCGGCCGTAGCAGCAGAGCAAGCAGGAGCTCAGCAACAACACGTAGCAGCAGTGACACGAGAGGTCGGCGGCGGAGTTCGGGCGACAGCGAAAACGGCGAGGCAGCACGCAACAGCTCGACTAATTGGGGTAGGGGTGACCTACGCGTGCGTGCGAGCTCAACGGACACCGGCGCATGACCAGTTGGTCACCCGAAGGCTGCCGGCGACGAGCTCAAACGGACGCGGGCTCGGGCACGACGGGGAAGGAAGCTACGGCTACGAACTAAGCGCGAGAATAGAGGGGAAAGAAGCGGTGGCTCACCAGGCGGCGCAAGGAGGCCAGCGAGTGGATTAGTAGCCGCAGAGGTGGCCGGAGTTGAGGAAGACGACGGCGACCAAACGGGGAAGGCGGCGTCGATCCGATTGATGTGGTGGCGCCGAGCTCGAGCTCGTGGTCGAAGAGGGAGTAGCGTCGACGGTGGAGTTCAAGGACCCGGCGGCAAGGCGATACGGTGACGGTGGCCACGGGTTCGACCAGTGCATGGCGGCGGCGACGCTCGGGTGAGGGGGAGCGGCAGAGAGAGAGAGAGTGAGCGAACGAGCGAGGGGGAGGGGAAAGTGGGCGCTAGGGTTCGAGGGAGGCCGCGGGGTGGCCTTATCCGCCGCGAGGGATCGCCGGATAGCCGACGCGTGCCCAGCGGCGCCATGGATGGCGTGCAGGCGTCCACCCCGCCTCTAATGGACAGGAAAAGGAAGGAGCCGGTGTGGGCTGGGCCGTCTATTGTCAGCAAGCCATAAGTGCACCGCAGCACTACTCATTTTTCCTTTTCCTCTTCTATTTATTTATTTATTTATTTATTTCTCCTTTGTTTTGCATTTAGTTTAAGTAGCAAATGAATTTTGGTGAACAAGAAACTTGGCACATAACTCAAGCACATTATTTCTAGGAGTCACAAAAAGTTTGAGGCCAAAAGGAGTTGTCTAACCATTTTTAGAAATTGAAAAGGCCAATTTTAAATGTTGGCAGACCACTAAATAAATTTCCAGGGGCACTTGGGAATCGAAAAGAGGTTGGTTCCAACATGACAAATAACTAGAGAATATTTGCCACACTTTGAACATTTTATCTTTCATGTTTGAAAACTTTGAGTTTTGGACTTTAATTTGAATTTGAAATTTGAACCGGTTTCGAACCAACGCGAGTTTACCAAGAGTAATCATGGTGACGTGGCATCATTAGCAGAGGATTACTGTAGCTTAATTATTCAGGCGTCACATAAATCAACAAGGGCGTGGAGTCCCATTAACGCCAATGGCAAGTTGAGTATAGAGTATAGACCATAACCCTATACCATACTCTTACTCGTCGTAGAAATATTGGCAACATGAGACGTTGCAGCTGTGTAGGTCAGTACATTGAATGTACCGGCAAGATCACCATAAGAGAATAGATGATAAAACTATTCTATATGCAATATGGCTTTGGTGCTCTGTGTCTGAGTTTTTTTTGCGTAAAAGCTGGTTTTATTTTCCCACAACAAAAGAGTATCAGGAGTCTTCTCTAATGAGTTATCTACTATCACATGGTTCCGCCAACCGATGTCTCATAGCCCAAATCATATGAGTTGCCCAAAATGAATTATTAGTCTGGTGTTGAGAGTTCAGAGATAGATCCAAGTCCAAAGGCTCAAATTGTCCGTAACTGGGAACACGGCAAATCGATTAGGTTTTATAACTCTGTAGAGTGTTGTGCACTTTACCCATAAGAATCGTTCCCTCCTTTTATGTTCTCGCACTGCCAAGTGTTTGAGAACGGGACAAACGAAACATGGTCTTTCAGAGATGCTTCCCTAACCATGGACAGTGCCCATCCAATCCTACCTTTCAACTACATGTGCTAGCACTGCCCCGCCAGAGTCACGGCTAAGATCAACCAAGCCAGAGCCCATAATGACTTGTGGCTGCACAGGTAAGCTTCCAGGCATAAAGTATTCTCCCGTCTCTTTGATTCTGGATGAAGCTTTCCACAAGATGCCATGGCGCTTCTCCATGCATCCCGGGTCATCCACTGGTTGCTCCAGGGTGCCCATCAAACCATCTTCCACCCAGTAGTGTCTATTGAATTCTTATCTCGAGTCTCGAAGTCTTGTGCTCTTGTAGATGCCGGCCTTGTAGTTGCCATCATGAAGTTGTCGTCATTGACGTAGAGTCCTCCTTCTCACACCACTCATGAACACTCATACCAATCCCCATCTACTATAGCGTAGCATTAAAATAAATAACATTTCCGGGGCTTGATAACATGGGTGTGGGTTCCTACCTCATGCTTCTACAAGATTCAATATACTAATGGAGGAATTGATGAAATGGTGACACTAAATGCAATAAAATATAGGTATGAACAATATGGTCAAATTGAACTTGCCTGGTAAGTTGATGAAGATTATAACGCTCTCAGAAATAACTTGATAGTACTATATGTCACACTCTGATGAAATCTATTAAGTCAACATAGCATTCATATAAACAAACATATTAGCAAGCATGTCTATCAATAAAAAATACAATTCAACAAATAAAAACAATAAAGAAATTAAAAGGAAAAACTAAATAGAATTCCAAATAAGATTTCAAGAAAACTATAAGAAAAACTACTAAAGAACCAAAATTTTGTCCTAATTAAAACTCAAAAGGAAAGTAATACAACTAAGGTAGCAGAAAATAAAATCTAAATCTAATAAATAAACAAAAATTAGTTTAATAAATAAACAAAAAATAGTTTTCATAAAAATTTATTAGTAAAATTAAAGAAAGAGAAGCTTTTATAAAACCCTATTTATGACCTATATAACTTTTAGTACAAAACAAAAGAATCAAAGTAATAAAAATTATTTTAACTACAATTAAAGTGGCTACTCGTAACTAATATAAACAACGTAAAACTTGTCAAAAGTGACAAAATAAAATAATTTAAAACTATTAAAAACAACAAAGAAATGACTAAAACCAAACTATAAGTAAAGATAGTAATTTTTTTTTGCTAAAACCCTAATTTAAATTATTCTAAAATTACTCAAACTAATCATATTGCAAAAGAATTCAACAAGTGACCAGGAGCAAAAAGAATCAATTCAAAATCTATTTTAATCTCAAGTTATTCACAAACTAGTGTTTGAACCAAATTTGATATATTTCAAATTTAAACTATTCAAATTTGAAATTGCACCAACAGAAGCTACAAGAAATTATAAAACTAATGCAAGAAGAATCACTCAATTTGGACTTAAAACATAAAAGATATTCAAATTTTAAAAGCAAAACTATTTCCGAAAAACTAAAAGAAAACAGAAAAGAAAAAAATACTACCGAACGACCAGGGGCTACGTGGCGCTTTCCTATTGGCCGAGGGGGTGAGCGCGTTTTGGGCTACCGGCGGACGACCAAAGTTTAATAGAAAATGATTCTGCTAAATGAAAACAAAAGAAAACCAACCGGTTCACTTAAACTAACCGAAACGGTACGGGGGCGGGGGGCGGGGGGGACCTAATCTACACCGTAGATTTCAAATCGGACGACGAGGCTCACCGGCGGGTTAGGTCGGGGCCGAGGTGAGGAGGTCATCGTCGGCGAGGCTCCGGTGGTCGGCGACGTCGTCGGAGGGCAAGTGTGGGTGCAGCGTTCTGTTGGGTAACGTTGCACGGAAAACAAAAAAATTCTACGCACACGCAAGATCTATCCACGGAGATGCATAGCAACGAGGGGGGAGTGTGTCTACGTACCCTCATAGACCGTAAGCGGAAGCGTTTATTAACGCGGTTGATGTAGTCAAACTTCTTCACGATCCAACGTACCGAACGTACGACACCTCCGCGTGCAGCACACGTTCAGCTCAGTGACGCCCTCGCCTTCTTGATCCAGTAAGACGGCGAAGTAGTGGATGAGTTCCGACAGCACGACGGCGTGGTGACGGTGATGCTATCTCTGCTTAAGCACTACGAAAATATGACTGATGGACGAAATTGTGAAGAGGGACGCCGCACATCATGCTTTATGTGGCGCCCCCTCCCACACGCACACACACACATATATATATAGGTGGGGGGAGAGGGAGCAGCCAAGGAGGCCGAATCCTCCTTGGGTTCGTTCCCTAGCCCCCCTACCATATTTGCCGGAGGGGGAAAGCAAAGGGGAAGAGGGAAGGAAGGGGGAGGCTGAATCCTCATCAGAGGCATAGAAATCTGGATACAACATGTCTTACAGACACAACACAAACCCTGCCGTTTTCATGGGTTACGACAGTTTCACTATGATTGTGCAAATTGGGAATGGAAGTTATCAGCACAAATACGGGAAACAATTGATGCAACTGTAATAGAAAAATAATAAAACAGGGAGAAGCAGCCATGGAGAGACAGAAACGGCGAGACGAAGGCATACAGTAAACAGCACAAGTTTTCATTCACTGTCATCGACAAGTCTCCTTGTCCTCGGGTCTTCCAACTTCCAAATGATGCAGCTATGGGTTCCTGCGTGCTCGCCTATTATTTCATTACCCTTGAGCCTTGAAGAACAAAACATGATCAACACAGAAAATTTGGCAACAAAAAATACTTTCAACTTAACACATGCAACACTCGCACATAAGGAATTACTGGAAACATCACACTTTTCAAAATAGTACCCAAGGAATTACTGTAAACATCACACTTTTCTTGTGGGAAGTACTAGGAACAGATCAAAACTCTATACGGACTAAACACAAGCAGAAACACGACACACATGTAGAGTTCATCAACAAGCAAGCTCAGCGTACTTTAGTACTTAACTACGACATAGGTTGGATTGCTACTGCGTAATACACATGTAGAGTCATTTCAAGTGTATTGGTAATTTCGAACAAAAGAGAAGTAAAAGCTTGTGAGGAACTTGCATATAGCTCTCTCGATCTAAGGATTCATGGCAGATTGAACTACGAATTTGAATTAGATAGAGGCATTCCTCCCAGCCTCCCACACCTCTATTCAGATACAAGACCGGCCTCAACCGTCCAAATCCTAGCCAAACTGAGACGAAGGAGTCAATGGCTATTTGTAATGCGTACACCTGCTTAGCGGGCCCAGTTTGGGCTTGCAAGCCACTAGGGAGGCCTCTTGAGCCGAGTCGACTTGGGCCTGTCTTGGTTTACTGTAGCCATCATGCGCTTGTCGACAACCACCTCGTCCTATTCACCATCCTGGTCGCTAGAAGTGCCGTTGCTGTCCATCGGGTCGCTGACACCCCCCCCCCCTCCCGTTGAGAAGCGGCTTGTCCCCAAACCGGCGCACGAGGGAATTGCTGACGAATAGAATCGATGTCTTCCCATGTAGCCTCTTCCAGCGAAGTGCCACTCCACTGTACAAGGCCTTGAGCAACGGTGTGTTTGCCATTTTAACGCACACGTCGCTGCAGAATCTTGACAGAAACCTGCAAATGAGCAGTAACAGAGGGAAGCACTTTCTGGATTGTGCAGTCAGGGTGTACAACCTGTTTTAGTTGTGAGACATGAAAAACAAGATGTATTTTACTGCTTGGTGGATGTGCCAGACAATAAGCCACTTCTCCAATCTTCTCCAAAACCTCATAAGGCCCAAAGTATTTGAACGCAAGCTTGTGGTTGGATCGATGCACAATGGAAGATTGAACATAAGGCTGAAGCTTCAGAAACACTTTGTCTCCCCCTGCAAATTGCCTTTCTGTTCTATGCTTATCCACCTGAGTTTTCATGCGTTGTTGTGCTCTCAGCAAATGTTGCCTGACAGATTCCACTACTACTTGTATTTCTTCCAGCCACACTTGAATATCAACAGGAGCCATAGAGTCTGATGCAGATATACCAAAGTATCATAGAGGGTGTCCATAGAGCACTTCAAAAGGTGATTTCCCCACAGCTGAATGCCAGTTGGTGTTATACCAGAATTCACACATAGAGAGCCACTTGCTCCATTTTGTAGGGTGAGAACTGATAAAGCTGTGTAGATACCCTTCCACTTGTTGATTCACTCGCTCTGTCTGCCCATCTGTTGTTGGGTGATACGCAGAACTCATATTGAGATGACCAGTTCTTTTAACAATCAATTGCCAAAAAGAGCTAGTGAATATAGGATCTCTGTCTGACACAATAGTTGCTGGCATTCCATGCAATTTGTAAACATTGTCCAAGAAAATTTCAGCAACTTTCTGAGTAGTGTAGGGATGTTTAAGGGCCATAAAGTGACCATACTTAGTAAACTTGTCAATAACCAGCAGGATGCAGTCATATGAAAAGGAAGAGGGAAATCCTGTAATAAAATCCATGGTAACAGTTTCCCAGGCCTGTTTAGGAACTGGCAGAGGTGACAGAAGTCCTGGATAGTTAACTCTCTCTGCTTTAGATTGCTGACAAGTCATGCAAGATTGTACTCTGCTTTTAATTAACTGCTTCATCCCAACCCATCGAAAGAGGGAGTGTATTCTTCTGTAAGTTACAGGAAAACCTAAATGCCCCCCTGGACTATCATGGAATGCAGAGAATACCTTGGCATGTGGTTCAGGGTGATTACCAATCCATATACACCCCTTGTACCTAATAATCCCTTGGATTAATTGATATTTAGGTTTTGCGTCTGGATCAATAAAAAGTTGTTGCAATAATTCAGTTTCCTTATCATCATTATCATAACTGGCAATGATTTCTTCCATCCACACAGGCTGAGCTCTAGAAATACTGAGCACTTGGGAATTAGGTGGTCTTCTGGACAAAGCATCAGCAGCTGAATTTTCAACCCCTTTCTTGTACACAATTTGATAATTAAGCCCCATTAATTTGGTAAGAGCCTTCTGCTGCCAGACTGTGTGAAGTTTCTGGTTCTGCAGATAAACCAAACTTTTCTGATCAGTTCTAATAGTAAACTGTTGCACATGCAAATAAGGTTTCCATTGTTCCACTGCAAGGAGAATGGCCATGTATTCCTTTTCATATACAGACAGAGCCCTGTTTTTTGGTCCAAGGGCCCTGCTGACATATGCTAGGGGATGCCCTTCCTGCATGAGTACAGCTCCAATCCCTATATCACAGGCATCTATTTCAATAACAAAAGGTTTCTCAAAATTAGGGAGAGCCAAAACTGGTGCTTCCACCAGAGCCTTTTTCAGAACATTAAATGCTTGTTCTGTAACTGGGGTCCACACAAAAGGAACTCCCTTCTGGAGCAACTCTGTCAAAGGCCTGCTAATGATGCCATAGTGCTTAATAAATTTTCTGTAATATCCACTGAGCCCTAGAAATCCTCTGACCTCAACATTTTCAGGAATTGGCCACTGTTGCACTGTCTGAATCTTACTGGGGTCTGTAGCCACACCAGCAGCACTAATGACATGCCCCAAATAAGCAATTTGTTCCTGTGCAAAAGCACATTTGGATAACTTGACATGCCATTGATCAGCTTGCAGAATAGAGAGGACCTGCCTGACATGGAGTACATGTTCTTTATAAGTCTTGCTAAATACCAATATATCATGAAAGAAAACCAAGGTATTTTTCCTGTTTACAGGGAACAGGGAAGTGTTCATTGCTCCTTGGAATGTGTTTGGTCCACCTGTGAGACCCATGGCAAGCACTGGGAACTCAAAGTGACCATGATGTGTTTGGAAAGCTATCTTATATTCCTCTCCAGGTGCAAGGCGAATTTGATGGTAACCAGCTCTAAGATCCAATTTAGTAAACTATGCTGCTCCAGCTAATTCATCAAGCAACTCATCAATCACAGGTATAGGATATTTTCCCTTAGTTGTAATAGCATTTAACATCCTATAGTCAATGACCAATCTCCATTCTCCACCTTTCTTTTTCACTAGAAGAACTGGGGAGGAAAATGGGCTTGTACTGGGTCTGATCAAGCCAGCTTTGAGCATTTCATCTATCTGCTTTTCTAATTCATCCTTCAAATGGGGTACAATTCTGTAAGGCCTGACAGAGACTGGTCTAGCTCCTGGTATCAGTGTAATTGTGTGATCACAAGCTCTTCTAGGAGGAAGACCTGTTGGTTTTTCAAACACTGTAGCGAACTGTTCTATAAGTTGTTGTATCTCAGGAGGAATAGGTAACTGTTCATCTGACTGTACAACAGATATAGACACACAAGTATATGTAAATTCTTCTGGCACTGTGCTGTGCAGAGTCACCATTGAACCTTTATGATGGAAAGACAACCATTTCTGAGCCCAGTCAACATACATAGGACTATGTTGAGCTAAGCAATCCAGACCTAAAATGCCATCATAGTTCTGAAGTTGAAGAACTCTCAAATAAGACTGAAACTCATGTCCATTGTAGTTCCACTGACAGCCTATCAGTTTACTCTTACATTGTATGGTAGTTCCACCAGCCACTAGAATTGACATAGGTGCAGTGGCTGTCACTCCTGGTAATTCACTATACTTATGATCAAGGAAAGAGTGTGTACTGCCAGAGTCTACTAGGAATTGCATGAGATGGCCTTGTAAAGAGATTTCTAGTTGGAGGACAGGTGATTCAGGTTCTCTGCCTACTGAAGTAGCAAAAAGTTTCATAGAATGCACTGAGGAAGGAGATTCAGTATCAGAAGTTTCAGAATCTTCAGATGACTGTGACTGTAGCTGTTCAATTAGTTCCTGCACAAAATGAAGTTGCACAGTGGACTTGCACACATGATCCTTTGCCCACTTTTCACCAATAACAAAGCAAAGACCCTTAGATTTCCTATAATTCCGCAGCGCTGCCCATTTATCATCAGTACTGGCTGTAGATGTTGCAGTAGAAGGCCGCTGCTCGTCAGTAGAGTGAGTTCTGTTGACTGAAGGAACTGATGATCTCTTCTGGGAAAAACTGTTCATAGGAGTGACTCCCTCTCCCAATTCTTCATGCAATAGGGCTAATTCATATGCTGCGTCAAGGTCCTTCGGTTTTTGCAATGCTACTGCAATTCTGACACCTGGTTTCAAACCGTCAAGGAAACGAGTTGTGTAATGCAAAGAATTAGGTGCATCCACATAAGCAGTAAGCTGATCATACAGTTTAGAGAATCTATCAACATAATCTTCCACAGTAGTAACTTGGGCAATGCGGAATAACTTGCGAAGCAGTGTCTGATGCTGGTTCCGGCCAAACCTGCTCTGTAGCGTTACTGAAAATTCAGTCCAGGAAGAATTTGGCATCCGTCTCTGCACTGACTCAAGCCACCTGGCCGCTGCGCCCTCAAAGTGTGCCGAAGCTAGAGAAATCCAACGGTGATTCGGAATGTTCCACAATCGGAGTTCATCTTTACAGCGATTCTGCCACAGCCTTGGGTTGGTACCATCTAATTTTGGCAACTCCATATGCAGAGAATAAGACGAATGCTCAGCAGTATCCAGAACAGAGGAATTGCGGCCGAAAAATTTTCTGGGGGAAGGATTGTGTTCACGCGCACCTCTGGCCGGGGGAGGAACATAGATGTTGTGTGATTTTCCCTGGTGCTCGTGGTCGAAGCCTGCGTCGTCATTGACGGCACCGCCCTGACTCTACAGAGATGGCGAATTCCCGCCTTCCTTGGGGCTTGGTTCCGGTGACTCCCTGCTCAGATCCGCCTTGAGTTGCTCCAGATCTAGCGCCAACTCCTCGCGGATGCCGTCGGTCCGTGACGACATGAGGTTGTCGAGCGCAGTGTTGTTCTCCTTGATGAGCTTGCTCATGGACGAGATCAGCGACTCACTGTGCTCCTTAAGTCGCTGATCCATGTCGTTGGCGAGCTCGTGGCGCAGGAGATCGTAGACGGCGCGTCCGTCCGTGCTGAGGCTCTCCATGGCTTGCCGACGCCGGCGGTCGCCGAACCTGGTCCGATGGTGGTGCAGGGGAAACTCCAGGACGAAGGCTCTGAATACCAGATGTGAGGAACTTGCATATAGCTCTCTCGATCTAAGGATTCATGGAAGATTGAACTACGAATTTGAATTAGATAGAGGCATTCCTTCCCAGCCTCCCACACCTCTATTCAGATACAAGACCGGCCTCAGCCGTCCAAATCCTAGCCAAACCGAGGCGAAGGCGTCAACGGCTATTTGTAATGCGTACACCCGCTTAGCGGGCCTAGTTTGGGCTTGCATGCCACTGGGGAGGCCTCTTGGGCCGAGTCGACTTGGGCCTGTCTTGGTTTACCGTAGCCGTCATGCGCTTGTCAACAGCCACCTCGTCCATCCTGATCGCCAGAAGTGTCGTTGCTGTCCATCGGGTCACTGACAACGCTAGACAGGAAACAAGTGCTTGCAGAAATACCTTCGATGGGGACTTCTATTGATCTGCTCTGCTTCCTTTAACTTTGCACAGTTGTGTATCCTCACCTCCTTTATTTTTGCAACTGCCTTTGCTCCACCAATTGAAACAAGGTCTGGACAGTCAGAAATCCTCAGTTCCTCAAGTGATGCACCATTACTGCGCCAAATGGTCATCGCCGGCTGCTGGAAACGCGGGTGGTGCTCGACGCAATGCAGCCCCTGGACGCTGCAGTTCCAGCACGGCCGGTATGCATCATTGTACAAACCACAAAGTTTTGAGATATAATCATAGTTCAGATCTTCATATTTTTTTTCGAAAAGGGGGATCTCCCCGGCCTCTGCATCAGAATGATGCATACGGCCATCTTATTACCAAAATAAAAGGTTCCAACAAGGTTCCAAAGTCTCCGACTGAAAAGTAATAAAAAGACAGCTCACACAGAGCTAAAAGAGGCTGAACACACAGACTAGCCAAGATAAAGACGCCACAACCGGCTGGCTAAAGATAGATAGGGAAACTAATTGCCTATCCTATTACATGACCGCCATCCAAACCGGTTGAAGATATCCCGAGCTACCATCTCCCAGCGGATAGATCCAGTAACCAAATGCTCCCTGGCCTCCATCGGAGTGAGTAGCGACCATGAACGGATCACGGCCGTGGCTCGGAAAATAACCTGCAAAAAGTGAATATGTGATGTTCTGTTAAAAACCAAATCATTCCTGCAAGTCCAGATAGTCCACAACAAAGCGCAAACTCCAACACGAATATGTCTCGCTAATTCAGGCTCAATCCCAGTGAGCCATGTCCCAAATAACGTAGTGACAGAATTCGGTGGAGTAATATTAAAAGCAATGTGAACCGTCCTCCAAAGTACTCTGGCAAATGGGCAATCAAAAAAGAGATGTTTGATCGTCTCGTCCCGATCACAGAAGTTACACCTCGTAGGTCCTGTCCAATTACGCTTAATCAAATTATCCTTGGTTAAAATAACCTGTTTATGGACAAACCACATAAACACTTTTATTTTCAAAGGAACTTTGACAGCCCAAACATGCTTGGAGGTAGGAATGGAGCTCGAATTAATTACATCAATATACATTGATTTAACCGTGAATACTCCAGACCTAGTCAGTTTCCAGCGTAATTCATCGGGGTGTTGAGAAAGCTGGACATCCATTAGTCTCCGAACTAAACGAAGCCAATCTTCCCAACGATTGCCCATTAACGACCGTCTGAACTGAATATTAAGGGGGGTGGATTGAAACACCGTAGCAACGAACACCTCACGTCGTTGAACAATGCGATATAAAGACGGATATTGAATGGCTAAGGGTGTCTCGCCGAGCCAAGTATCCTCCAAGAAGCGCGTAGTAGTGCCGTTGCCAATAACAACCTTTGTCCTATTAAACAGAGATTGTTTGACTTTCATCAGGCCTTTCCAGAAAGGCGAGTCAGTTGGCCTGACTGTGACCTGGGACAAGGACTTTGTCTATAGGTACTTGCTGCGAAGGATCTGGGCCCACATGGCATCAGTCTCAAAAGAAAGCTTCCACAGCCACTTGCTAAGAAGGCATCTGTTCTTAACTTCAAGATTCTCAATACCAAGACCCCCCTTGGTCTTTCGGTCGACAGATGATATCCCATTTTGCAAGTCTGTATTTTCTTTTGAGATCATCACCTTGCCAAAAGAAACGCGATCGATAAAAGTCCAGTCTTTTCCTAACACCAACTGGGACTTGAAAGAACGATAAGAGAAATATAGGCATACTCGTGAGCACCGAATTAAGCAGAATTAACCGGCCTCCATATGACATGAGCTTCCCCTTCCAGCAACTCAGTTTCTTCTCAAACCGGTCTTCGATGCATTTCCATTCTCTATTGGTCAGCTTTCTATGGTGGATTGGAATACCTAGATACGAGAAAGGTAAATCCCCCAAGTCGCACCAAACAATTGCCGATAAGCCTCCTGTTCGTCTTTGGCTCTACCAAAGCAGAACAGCTCGCTCTTATGAAAGTTAATCTTTAACCCGGTCAATTGTTCGAAAAGGCATAACACCAGCTTCATATTTCTCGCCTTGGCTAGGTCATGCTCCATAAAGATGATTGTATCATCAGCGTACTGAAGGATGGATACACCTCCATCAACCAGATGAGGTACCAAGCCACCCACTTGACCATTCTCCTTAGCCCTTCCTATCAAGATTGCTAACATATCAACCACAATGTTAAACAAGATAGGGGACATCGGATCTCCTTGTCTTAGGCCTTTATGTGTCTAGAAGTACTGACCGATATCGTCATTCACTTTAATTCCCACACACCCTTTTTGCGTAAATGATTCAACCTGGCGTCGCCAGACTTCATCAAAACCTTTCATTCGCAATGCCTGTTGGAGAAATGGCCATTTAACCTTATCATACGCTTTCTCGAAATCCACCTTAAAAATGACACCATCTAACTTCTTGGAATGGATTTCATGGAGCGTTTCATGAAGGACGACCACCCCTTCAAGGATGTTTCGGTCCGGCATGAAAGCAGTTTGGGAGTGCTGCACCACAGAATGCGCAATCTGTGTGAGCCTATTAGTCCCGACCTTGGTGAATATTTTAAAACTAACATTGAGAAGGCAGATCGGCCTGAACTGCTCAATTCTCACAGCGTCCGTCTTCTTAGGAAGCAGTGTGATAGTTCCAAAATTCAAGTGAAATAATTGAAGCTGTCCAGAGAACAGATCATGAAACATAGGTAACAAATCCCCCTTAATAATATGCCAGCACTTCTTGTAGAACTCCGCCGGAAATCCATCCGGTCCGGGAGCCTTATTATTTTTCAACTGTGCTATAGCATCAAGCACCTCCTTCTCCGAAAACGGGGCAACCAGAATATCATTTTCAGCAGCCGAAAGTTGAGGCACATCCTCAGTTCTGGACTCATCGAGAGATACACAATTATCCTCCGGAGGTCCAAATAACTGCCTATAATACTCGGTTATATATGTTTTTAGGTTATCCTGTCCTACAATAGTGCCCTCATCTTGTTCAAGTTGGAATATTCTCTTCTTTCTGTGCTTACCATTAGCAATCAGATGAAAGAATTGAGTATTCGCGTCCCCTTGGACCACTTTGCGAACCTTGGCCCGCAAAGCCCACTTCAATTCTTCTTCGCGGAGAAGTTCTTTCAACCTCTTCTCTGCTACAGTTTTAACCTGGAGCTCAGCAGGCATCAAAATCGTGGATTCGGCCTTAACGTCCAGATTCTGTATAAGAGAGAGGAGCCTGTCCTTTTCAATCTTATATACCCCACTAAGGTGCTTAGCCCAACCCCGTAAGAAGCTTCGCAAACTCCTAATCTTATTTTGCCAACGCTCAACCGCGGTCCTACCGCCTACACCCTTCGCCCATTCACTAGCGATCAGGTCTAGGAACCCTTCGCGTTCGAACCAGGCCATCTCAAAAGAAAAGGTGTTTTTGTTTCCCACGTGGTTCGGCTCCCCTGAGTCAACGAACAGGGGTGTGTGATCGGAAAAACCCCGTGAAAGATCTTGAACCGTCACAAGCGGGAACTTCTGTTCCCACTCCACACTCGCAAGAACGCGATCAAGCTTCTCGTAAGTCGGGTTGGGCAAAGAGTTAGCCCAGGTAAACTTTCTACCAGAAAGCTCTATCTCCCTCAGATCCAAGCTTTCAATAATAGTATTGAACATGAACGACCACCTGCCGTCAAAGTTATCATTATTCTTCTCCTCTCTCCTCCTAATGATGTTGAAATCACCCCCAACTAAGATTGGAAGCTGTTCGGACCCACAAATCCAAATAAGATCCGCCAAAAATTCCGGTTTAAGCTCGGGCTGTGCGGCACCATAAACCGCCACCAATGCCCAGTTGAAACCATCAACCTTAGACCTAACTCGAAACTTAACCGCGAAGTCACCCATCACTACACTCCGGACTTCAAGCGAATCGCATCTCACACCCAGCAAGATACCACCCGATCTTCCTCGCGGAGGGAGGCAATGGCAATCAAAATCAACACCACCCGCAAGAGAGGAAAGGAACTGGGGCGCAAAGTTGTCTCTACCAGTTTCCGATAGAGCAATAAAATCTAAACGATGCTCCAGAGAAGCCTCAGCAAGAAACCTTCTTTTAGCCAAGTCTTTCAGACCTCTGCTATTCCAAAAGATTCCTTTCATCACTCATCATGAAATTTTTTAGTCGTCCGAATCCTAGCACTCCTACGAACTGCAGAAGCGGGGTAAATTTTCCGTTTCCACTTACGCTTGGGTTTTACTAAGTCCTGACTCCCGATCCTCATAACCGGGCTCAGCGGAACAAACAACTGCATTCTCTAAGGGCATATCATCGTCCTCCGACTCATGATTGGATGGTGCTAGATCCACACACATATTATCGAGCACTCTAACCCCTAATGCATTAATCTCATTGTCATTCATGGGTTTAACCGCTGCAATATTACGAATAGTTTCTAAGGCACGCTCCGCCTCCAAATCTAACAAATCATTCACCGAAATGGAAATCTCACTATCTGTAGCCCCAAATGAAACTCCTAATTGGTTTGCATTATTTATAATTTCCTCAGGAGAAAAATGCAATAAAGAATTAGATATGTTGACGGACATACCAGTAGAGATCGCAGCATCATGAAGCTTGGCCGCCCTCATAGCGCACCTCTGCTGCATGTCATCAACCTCCGGAAGCTCCTGATAAGGGGTGAAGATATATACGTAAGTGCTGTTAAACAAGGTGTCAGCCATCTTTTGTTACTAATATACTTCATCAGTAAAAGTAATGTTAATGAATGTAGTCCTAAGGTGCCGCGTTTTGTCAGTGAAGAAATGTATTGGAAAAAACAGTAATGTAACTTGAGAGTAAACTGCAGTCTTAGCCACCAAATTCTTTTAGGTAAAAGCTATCTAATTTTTTTTCAAGCTGCAGAAAACAACAGTCCGGCATAATTGGATCAAAGGGGTTGCTGCCCAACTGTTTTATGCAACTTACTCAAGAGTATAAACAAGTGCATCTTGAAAAATACGATGGTGCAATGTAAATTGAGGAAATAGAGGCTGGGATTTCGTGATGTACTACACATAAATCACTAACTAAGCGGGATGAGTTTTCTATCCCTCCGGACTCAGGTTCTTCTCCTTGAGACCTCGAGTTCCGGTTCACCATCAATAGGAACATGTGGTCGTTTCTTTTCATCGCCTAAGAGCTGAATAGACAGGAATAATGTACAGATTAGAAGCAATGTATCAGTCCAAGACTGAAGAGCCAAATTCAGCCCACACAAAATTAGACAATTTGATACGTATGGATCGAACGAAGTTTGTTAGCACCTTCCCTACCTTTTCACCCGCCTCCTCCTCGTCCTCGTCCTCGCCCTCGCTCTGGTACACGACCTCAGCGGGATCCAATCTTGTACTCCCTCCGTCCCATAATATAAGAGCGTTTTTGACACTACACTAGTGTCAAAAACGCTCTTATATTATGGGACGGAGGGAGTACATTATTGAACATGCAGGGGATCAATTGAGGTTTACTGATCCAACACGCAGGGGATCAAGAATTAAAGCGATCTTGAGTCAAAAGGGAGACCTGAAATCTGAATGGGAGAAAAACTAGACGAGAGAAGGGATCGAGCGCACCTCACGTAAGCGTCCCATCTTTCATGTCAAAGTGTCGGAACAGGTAGATCAGGCGAGGAGGAAGAGGCGTTGCCGCCTCATGCGGCGCACAAAAGAGGTGGCAACGGTGCATTCACCGCCGTGTCGTCTGCCAGCCATGATTGCCGGAGGGGAACGGCGGCGGCGCGGCTAGGGTTTTGACTTGGGGCTGGTTTCTTTATTCGGGGAGAGGAGACGTACATACATATTCGGGAATTTAGTGACTAGGAACAAATAACTATGCAGATAGAATGGCCTTCCCTCACAAAAAAAAACTATGTAGAGAGAAATTTTAGCTTCCCAAACATTGTAGTCCATTTTTCAACATCCAAAGTTTTTTTTAAACATACAATCTTTATTCCATCGAGATAACTGATACTCCCTCCGTCCCAAAATGTAAGATCATTTTGACACCGGAGGGAGTACATCATAGTATCTATCTATTTGTTTCATAGTGCAACTTAGTTTTTCGTGACTAAGAGTGAAACTAATAAAATGTTGCATCGTATATGCAGTGCAAATTAAATACATATTCTACAATAGTGATATGAGACTAGAGCAAAAGTTCGTAGGAACTTTTCATAAATTGGAAAAGGAAAAAAATGCTATCCAATAATAAGGCATGCCTATTTTCTATGGAGACATCTCGTGAATATTCGGCATCCAAAGCAAAAAAAAAAGTAATTGCTATAATTAAAATAGTATGCATAGTCAAATTTACCGTTCATGCATGAATGGATGGCTTAGATTAAATATTTCTCTTGCCTCCTAGAAGGTAAGAGAGGATAATCTTAAAAGAGCCCAAATTGAAAATCTACCATTGTGGTTACTCAACACATGATTTTCTACATACATGTGATGGTAGCATGCACCGATGGTAACGTGTGCTGCTAACTTAGTGGTAGATCTATCGGCAACGTGGCCATGCTTATCGCTACCATGTGTCCCATCACATAACACGAGCGTTACTAGTTCATAGATGATGACAACATTGCTTCCCTTTCGGGACTCCCTTTATATCTATCTCTCGCAGGCACAATAGAACACAAGCACACCAGTCCCCTTTCTCTTGTTCCTTGCTCCCACATCACCTATCTCTTCCTCTCTCATCCCTCACCAAGTCTGTGACCAAGATCTCATGGCCGCCAACGCCAACTGCATGTCCACGAACCGACATGCTGATGACCAGCCTTCGCTACCACCAGCAATCTCGCTAGCATCCTCCACACACCACCCTAACCGCGGACTCAGCTCCGAGGAGGAGAACCTCGCCTTCTCTCTGATGATGCTGGCTAGTGGCATCCGTGACGAGCATCCTGCATCCCTCGACCATGTTACAACGCCGTCATCGCCTCTGCCACCACACGTGACAGATGTTCCAGCGGGTGTATCCCAGGGTGCACCGGCGACCGAGGCGACCAGCCAAACACCCGCTTCGGTGGTTGTGGTCGCTTCAAGGCAAGTTCCCACACAAGTGCCTTCACCGTCATCGGCAGTCGCTGTCAGGCCAAATATGGTGCTGGAGCAGGTGGTTCCACCGAGCCAAGCGACAGGCCTGGTGACCGTGACTCAACCAGCCCCTGGTCTGGCATTGGCATCAACCCAAGTGCATCCGATTGTCGCGACGGGCAAAGCACCATTCAGCAAGCCCAACAAAGTATCCACACGGCCGATCAAGACCGTGGCCACGATGGCGGAGAATCAGACACCACAACAGGAGAGCCAACAGCTGTTGCACGAGTGCCCGTTGTGTCTCAAGAGGTTCAAGAAGTCTCGGGGCCTTAATGTGCACATGAAAACCCATCCAGATGGGAGGATGCACCCGTGTGTGTGGTGCACGAGCACTTTCCCAACCTCCTCCGCGCTTCGCTCACACGTCAGGCGCAGCAATACCTGCGGTGGAAACAGGCCGAGAAGGCTTGCACCCATAGCCGCGGCGGCGATCGCATGGCACACCATCGACCTGAACATGCCGGAGATTTGATTAGTTCGGCGATGGAGAAGGAGGAGGACATCGACAAAGAACTTGCGGTTGGTGTGTTAATGCGGCAATAAATGTCAGTTTCTAGTCCTCATATTAGAGTCCGGCAGTTTCCAGTTGATGAACAGCTGTAGTATTTAATTTTGGTGGCTAGCTTGGGCTTTTATTGTCGGTCCGTGTTTTTATCTTGTGCTTGTTGATTGGTTCACCATGGTCCGATCTTTCTTTTTTGTATGCCCTTTGTCTTGGTCATGTATTTGCATTTACATGATTGAATAAACTTTATTAGCTTTACTAATTCTTAGCCGCCTAACAGTTTCCTAACTCTTGGTTAAGGTTGCATATTAGTTTATTCTAAATTTGGCCTATTCAAATCGTGCAGTTTTGTGTACCCATGTTAGATCAAGTTTCAATACTATTTAGTTTGCACATGTATGAAGTGAGTGATATGCTAATGGTTGGATGCGGATCCAGAAACATAGGGAAAAGACTTGAGATATGATTATTTTTGTGGACAGCTTATGAATAGATACTCCCATTATTGCAAGTGAGCTACATCTATAGAATTTTCTCATGGAGGAAATTTACAGACTGAGGTGGAGGACTCGATGAAATTTAGAGTGGCAGGTGGTAGAGTGAAATTCAGAGGGAGAAGTCCTTGTTTGGATGGCAGACAGGACTTGCCTTACCAAATTGTAGGCATTAACCAACAGGTAAGGCATGCTTTTGGGTAGCTCCCAAATTTTCGTATCCGAGTCAAAAAATTGGCCACCGCTTTTGATTGTGTCTCCTACGCGGGAGATCCTAATGATGGCGAAATTCTTCGCCAATTAATTGACGCCCCGCTTGGAAAGGCGAGTGAGGGCACAATACAAAGAAGCCCTTACAAACTACATACCCCACGTCTTGGATTCAGATTTCTCATCAGGACTTCAAATCGGATGATTTTGGTATTTTCAGAAAGATTATCTCATGCATTTTCCAATGCATCCACGGCCGATTTCAGACAGGCCCTAATCTTTCCTGTTTTGGTTAATTGATGAGGGGGAAAAGTGCCACGCGGCCGGGGCCCCCACCGTTGGAAGGGGGGGGGGGGGGGGGGGAAAGATTAGGATCGAGCGCTCTAGCTGTCGGTCGCGTAGGAGTAAAACCGCTTAAAATTCCTTGGGCTTTTCGGAAACCAAGGGGAAAACAGTAGATGCTGCGGAGTATCCATCGCTATAAAATCTCAGATTCAGGAATGATCCAGCACAAGCCAGTGCGAGGCATCTTATAGCCAGCTACGTAAACAGCTACCTCGCGACCATAGTAAAAAAGTACACACTGCATTAAGCGGCGGGGAGCGAAGCGAGCCGTTGGATCCTTCTCGCCAGCATCCATCCAAGGCGTTCGTTAACTTAACTGAAGAAACATAGACTGCACGCCGTAGTCCTGACACTCCAAATCCCATTTGATTGGTTATCACTTTTTTCCAGACTGACCAGTGGCAGTACTGGTATGAGCACTTTGTGTACCACGAGGGTGGTCTTCAAGGAGGTGCAGCAGATCCTCCTCAAGCCATACATTTTCTTTATGCGGGAACCTAAACCTCAAGCCATACTTCAAACAACATAGACTTCAACAGTTCAAACAACGTAGCCCATAAACCATATGCTTAAATTGAATCCCAGACCGAACGCATTGAAGTCGGCCGCCATTTTGATGGCGAGCACTGATGCTGGTATGCTACCATCATATAAATTATTCTGCGAAGTTTTTAGGCTTCCATATAATCAGAGTCCAGACAACGTGTAAAGCTAACTATGTGTCATTTTAACAGCCATCTATTGTTAATACTTCAGCAGTAAAAGTAATGCTAATGACTAAGTTTTTTTTTCCATGAGGCCTTGTTTGGTACTAGTGTATTTTAGGGAATTGGTGGGGATTATCCCGGTCAAACCCCTAAATCCCCACATATCCCAAAACACCATTTGGTTCTAGTGTATTTGACATGTTTCATCCCCATATTTCCCCATAAATCCTCACAACTCTAGTGCATTTTTCTCAATACAATACACTACCCCTACCTAGTGGATTGGGGATAAATGGGGATTTGAAGGGATTGGGTGAAGGTTGGGGTTTCACCCAATCCCTGTGAGGATTATCCCCACCAATCCCCTCAAAAACCCTAGTACCAAACAAGGCCTGAAGAAATGTATTGGAATAATTAGTACTGAGTAAACTACAGTCCGAACTGCAGCTTACTCTGAAGTATAAACAAGTGAAACTCTAAACATTTTAGATTGTCCAAACCGCAGCTTACTCAAGAGTATAAACAAGTGCATCTTGAAATATGTCGGTGCAATGTAAACTAAGAAAACAGAGGCTGTGTGATTCATACAGCACACATAAATCACTAATAACTACCGTGAGGAATTCTCTGTCCGTCCAGCCTCAGGTTCTTCTCATAATCGGCACCTCAAGTCTTGTGCTGTCTTTGGCTTCTTGCATTCCAGTTCGCCTTCAACAGGAGCATGTGGCCGTTTCGCGATATCTGGTTTTTCTTCATCTTCATCACCTAAGAGCTGAATTAATAGACAGAAATAATGTACATATTAGAAGCAGGTATTAGTAGCTCAAAAAGAAGAAGCAGGTATTAGTCCAAGACTGAAGAGGCATATTCGCCCAACACAAAATTATATATCTCTATCTCTACCTAATATTAAAGTACGAATTGTTTCTCCACTACAAATTGTTTCTCCACTATTTTTGGTCCATCGATGTTTTTCGTATGTTTTTTGTTTTTCGTCCGTCGCTGTTTTATGTTAAAAATTAAAAATAAAAATTAAAAAAGCTCATGTAACCCCTGCCACTTATGTCCGGCCGCAATGCAACAACCAGTGCACCTAGACAAAGTGTTTGCTGAGAAAACAGAGGAATGTATACTTATATATACATCTCTCCCGCGCGCCCTATTGGGCCGGCAGATTAGCAGGGAGGGACTTCCCTTTTTCCTATTTCGTTTTTTTTTTCTATTTTCCTTACTTAAAATAATTTGGGATTTCAAAAGAAAATGTGAATATTGAAAAATGTTTTAGAAACCATGCGCCCTATTAGGCTGGCCCATGATTGGGGAGAGACGCCACTGTTTTTTTATTTCGTTTTTTCTTCTTCTTTAAATAACTTGGGACTTCAAAAAAATTCCAAATTAAAAAAATGTGAATTTTGAAAAACGTTTCAGAAGTAGTAAAATGTTTATGCATTTAACAAAAATTCTGTGAATTCAAAACATGTTCATTAATTTTTAAAACAATGTTCACAAAAACAAAAAATTATCATGAATTTCAAAAAAAGTTCATCGATTCAAAAAAATGTTTGCTGTTTCAAAATCTTCATGCATTAAAAAATAATGTTCGTCAAACAAAAAATGTTCATTAATTTCAAAAAATGTTCACCCATTCCAAAAATGTGTGCCTGTTGAAAAAAATGTTCAAAAGTTATAAAAAAATGTTCATCCATTCAAAAAATAATCATCTTGCTCTGTGAGAAAATTTCCAATTACTCACAACAATATTCACTGAGATGCCGTCAACCTCCTAGATTTTGTTGATGGTTTGGTTGTTGTTGTTGGCCGCACGCAACATGATCCGTGCAATCCATGGTCATGAACTAGATGTTGCAAACTCGGTCATCGCCTTGATGAGGTCATCAAAATTTTGCCCCGATGTAAAATTCGTGTCGCTTTGTTGCCCTAATCCCCTTTTTATATATACTAATTATTAAATTAAAATTCGTACCACAAACCTTTTATGTTTCTCTGACGCGTGGGCCGACCTAGGCTGCTCCACACTTTTTCTTTCTTCGATTCAATTGTGGAGCAGCGAAAAATAATACGTTTCTATTTCTCCCCTAGGTCGGCCAAAATGGGCCTATTCTGAAACATTTTTTTCTTTCTTCTCATTTGATTGTGGCATGAAGGCGAGAATGAAACTATGAAGCCGCAAACTGAACTGTGATCATTTTGCAAAGATGGTATGACTGAAAGCATAGTTCTTTTTCATCTTGAGAACAATCTTCGTGGATCATAAATTAAATAATAGTTGATATTTTAGTCTATGCTAGGGAAGTTAAATTTTCTCCCGTTGCAACACACGGGTATTTTTGCTAGTACATTTAATATATGGATCGACTGAACAAAAAAAGTTTGTTACCATCTGTCCTACATTTTCATCCGTCTCATCCTCGTCCTCGTCCCCGTACTCGTCGTCCTCGTCGACCTCGACCATGTAGAATATGTCACGAGCACGTTCGAAAGCATCCAGTTCCTGAATACAGTAGAAGTTAAGGAGAATATATCTTAAAAGATTGAATGAGGTTTACAGATCCAGCACAGGGACGACGAATTATAACCATCTTGAGACAAAGGGGAGACCTGAAATCTGAATGGAAGAAAAACTAGACGAGAGAAGGGATGGATGGGGCGCGCGCACCTCTCGTAGGTGGTCGATCCTCTGCTGGAACGTCTTGCCATCGGGACGGTTCATGATATCGCCGATCTTGTCCAGGCCGAACTGTTGGAACAGGTAGGTCAGGCGAGGAGCAAGAGGGGACGACTGCGGATAGGGTGAATAAATCACACCACAGTTGCCTTCGCCGCCGGGTGGTCTGCCACTGCCAGGGCCAGCCATGGTTGCCACAAGGGAACGGCGGCGGCGCGCGTGGCCGAGGGTTGAAGCGTGGATGGTTTCTTTATTCGGGAATCGGGAAGGAGACATGCAGTATATATTTGGGATTTACTCCCTCCGTTTCAAAATAAATGACCCAACTTTGTACTAAAATTAATACAAAATTGAGTCATCTATTTTGGAACGGAGGGAGTAGTCATTAGGCCCAAATAAGTATGCAAAGCGAATTTTAAGAATAGGCTCAATTAATATGAACCGTCCATTTTGCAACATCTGATGGCTAGTACCACATCTTGAAATTTTCCCTTTATGCAAATAAGAAAAGAAATTATTATGTCATTAAAACATGATGCTAAATTAGGAAATATAGCATGTAGTGCTCAATTTTCCAGGTCACTTTTCTACATGCCACGTCTCTGTCATTACTTTTTTTTAGCTAGGTTAATAGGTAGCTATCGGATGTTTTCCAGGTCACTTTTCTAAATTCCAACATAGAAAAATAAATCCGCCTACAATCAATTTTTTGATATGTTCAACTTATGTCGATGTACCGTTTCATGCTGAAATTTTGGATCTCCGACTGATTAGATAGTTCTCTGTAACTAACAGTGAAACTAATAAAATGTTACAAGGTACATTTAGTATGAACTAAATATATATTCTACAATGGTAATACAAGATTAGAGCAAAAGTTCATATTTCTTAAAAAAATGATGAATAGAGAAAATAAAAATGTGTTATCCAATAATAAGGCAGGCATATTATGTATGTATGCATTCCATGAATATTTGGTATCAAAAGCAAAATAAACAAGTAGTTGCTATAATTAGAATAGTATGCATGGTCCTCTTGTCGAGGAAATAAATAAGACACTGTCAGGCGTCACCGAGTATTGAGTGGCTTGGGCCAGGCGAACAACGAACAAAGATGCTCATAACTTAGCTAGGGAGGATTGCCTTTTAAATTTATGCAAAACTTGGTTTAGTGTTTCTCCAGTTTGTATTCGAGATGTTTTAGTGGCTGATGGTGCCATGTACTAAGTAATAATAAGGCAGTTGTTTCCTCTAAAAGAACGTATTGTTGATGAATGGACAACTGAGATTAAACATTTCTCTTACCTCATACTCCGTTGATGAATGGTCAAATGTACTGTTGATGAATGGTCTCGGAGTAGAAGGTAAGAGGGGTCATCTTAAAATAGCTTGGTAGAAAAAATCAACCACAGTAATTACTCAATACATGATTTTCCAACGTGTGATGCTAACTCTAGTGATAGATCTATTGGCAACGTGGTCATGCTTATAGCTGCCATGTGTCACGTCTTATAGCTCAGGCGTTACTAGTCGATAGATGATGACAGCATTGCTCCCCTTTCGGGACCTGCTTTATATCTATCTCACGCAGGCACAATACAACACAAACACACTAGTCCCCTTTCCCTTGTCCCTTGCTCCCACACCATCTATCTCTTCCGCTCTCGTCCCTCATAAGGTCTGTGACCAAGATCTCATGGCCGCCGGCGCAGGCCGCATGCCCACGAACCGACTTGTTGATAATCAGCCTTCGCTACCACCAGCAATCTCAATACCATGCTCCACGCACCACCCTAGTCGTGGACTCAGCTCCGAGGAGGAGAACCTCGCTTTTTCTCTGATGATGCTGGCCAACGGCATCCGGGATGAGTATCATGTATTCCTTGACTATGATACAATGCGACCACCGCCGCTGCCTTTGCCACCACACATGGTAGATATTCCGGTGAGCGTAGCCCGCGATTTAGCCCAGGGTGTACTGGCGGCCGAGGTGACCAGCCAAACATCGGCTTCGGTGGTCGTGGTTGCTCCAAGGCAAGGTCCCACACAAGCGCCGCCACCGTTGTCGGTAGTCGTCATCGGGGCAAATCTGGTGCTAGAGCAGGTGGTCCCGTTGACCCAAGCGCCACACCTGGTGATTGTGACTCAAGCGGCCCCTGCTCTGGCATTGGCATCCACCCAAGCACGACAAGTTGTCGCGAAGAACAAAGTGCCATTCAACAAGCCCAACAAAGCGTCCACACAACCAATCAAGCCATGCAAATCGCTCAAGGCTGTGGTCACGACGGTGGAGAACCAAGTGCTGCAGCAGGGGAGCCAACAACTGTTACACGAGTGGCCCGTGTGTGTCAAGAGGTTCAACAAGTCTCGGGGCCTTAATGTGCACATGAAAACCCATCCAGATGGGAGATTGCACCCATGTGTGTGGTGCATGAGCACTTTCCCCAACTCCTCTACGCTTCGCTCACACGTCAGGCGCAACAATACTTGCGGTGGAAACAAGCCAAGAAAGCTTGGGCCCGTGGCCGCGGCGGCGATAGCATGGCACACCATCAACCTGAACATGCCGGAGATTTAATTAGGCCGACGATGGAGAAGGAGGAGGAGGACACCGACAAAGAACATGTGGTTGGTGTGTTAATGCGATAGCAGATGTCAGTTTCTAGTCCTCATATCAGAGTCTGGCAGTTTCAAGTTGGTGAGCAGCTGTAGCTTTTAATTTTGGTGGCTAGCTGTAAAACGTAGGTTTTGGGGGAACTGGCTTCGGTGGCCGAGGTGACCAGCCAAACATCGGCTTCGGTGGTCGTGGTCGCTCCAAGGCAAGGTCCCACACAAGCGCCGCCACCGTCGTCGGTAGTCGCCGTCGGGGCAAATCTGGTGCTAGAGCAGGTGGTCCCGCTGACCCAAGCGCCACACCTGGTGATTGTGACTCAAGCGGCCCCTGCTCTCGCATTGGCATCCACCCAAGCACGGCAAGTTGTCGCAACGAACAAAGTGCCAGTAAAATTTTGTGTTTTGACCCTTTGCACGTATAAAATCGGGATCTAACCCTAGTTTGGAATTTTTTTGAAATCTGACCCTTTTGCTACCGCCAAAAGGCCCGGCGGTAGGGTCAGGCAACCTACCGCCAGGGGTTCTGGCGGTGGCATGGATGGCCCACTGCCGTTACCTAACGGCCAGCTCAACACCCTACCGCCGCAGGATTCGGCGGTAGGTTGCCCGACCCTACCGCCGGGCCCTTTGGCGGTAGGGTATTGTAGTTTTGGGTTTTTACAAGTTTTTGTGATTGTTTTTTTAAGTTTTATCGCAGGTTTCACACAATTTCACAAATAGCAAAATATGAGCTCAAATTTTAGCAAATATCAAATAGTTTGACAAACACGCACATAATTTCACAAGTAGGAAATAGCAAATAGCAAACTTGTCCACATAGTTTGACAACCCCCACTAACGCAAGTAGTTTTGCAAATAGCTTTCGCAAAGCCAACAAGCGGTGCAACAAGTTCTTAAGACAAGTTTATAGAGCGGGCAGACATCTTCAGAGGTCCTTGTATGTTAGGCCTAGCCGTGGAGACAGATACGGCAGCGGATCCACCGGTTCAGGCGAAGGCGGAACGCTGGTTTGCATCCGACTATTCAAGCACTCCCACCTTGCCTTGCCCGCTGAAGTTTTCGCCTCCGCCCATCCCCAGCTGATGATATCGAACGCCGATGCACTTGGGGGCGACATCTTGGCTCTCTCCTCCGCATTGCTCTCGAAGTAGATCCTCCGGCCCAAATTGCGCAGCTCCCAGTTGGAGTGCTGCTTGGCAGCTTCAATGGTCCCTTCCCGGCGGACACGGGAGATAGTTGGATCTCCCTCCATCTCTGCAATCACTCTCTTCCACTCCTTCACACTCTACGACCAACACTTCACATCGTCGAGGATCTGCTCTGCCCTCTTGTGCCACCGTATTGCCCTCGTCGCCTCTAGGACCTCGTCTGAAACAGCTCCCACCAGCTGAAGAAGCTCGGGGAGGGCCTCGTACAGGTACGGCAGTGGCAAGGCAGACGGGTCGTGTTGGAGATGAATGGCTGATGGTTGCGCCACAGTTGCAGACCTAAACATATGGATGCATCACACATTAGGGTTCATCATCTCCAAAAAAATCTAAACCTAGGGTTCATTATATGGTCAAAAATTCTAAACCTAACTTGTATTCAATTAGGGTTCATCACCTTCAAAAAAACCTAGCTTGTATTAGGGTTCATCATGTGTTCAAAAAATATCAACTAGGGTTTCATCATATTTCATAAGGATAGATCATCAAAAAACATCAACTAGGGTTCACCATGAACATGAACATGAACCATTCTTAGGCTATAAAAGAGGAGTGATTTGACTCAAAGTAATTGGGGGATCGGAGGAGCTTACTTTCCTCTTTTCGGGGCCATCTTGATCCGCAAAATCCGTGAAGAAACAAAGAAGATCGGAGGGGGGAAGTGGAGGAGATGAGAAAGGGGCGAGAGGAAGAAGAAGGCGACTGGTTGGGGGGATAAGGGGTGTGGTGGGTTTGGGCGGGCCCGTTGGGTTTATAAATGCCCAAACCCTACCGCCAGTGGCCACGGCGGTAGGGTTAGACAACCTACCGCCACAGGGTTTGGCGCTAGGGTCGGAGCCTCTGGCACCCCTTCTGTGACCAAAACTGGTAGCACCTCAGCGGGAGGGTTGCACCCGCTACCACCACGCTCTTCGGCAGTAGGGGCCTACCGCCAAGACGCCTGGCGGTAGGGTGTGCAACCCTCCCACTGAGTTGCTGCCAGTTTTGGTCACAGGAGGTAGGCGTGCTGGGGGGGGGGCTTACTGCCGTAGGGTGTGGCGGTAGGCTGTACAGACCTACCGCCGTAGGTTCTGGCGGTAGGGTGGCCCATAGTGCATTTTTTGCACCTCCTAACTTCTCTTGTCTTTATTTTTTGGCACACAACAATTAAATACTTGTAAACATGAAGCATATGTATGACATATCAAGCACACATCCACAAATCCACAAATAAGATAGGTTGGATACATAGCAAATAGACATCCACAAAGGTTTTCACCAAGTTTTACATAGCAAATTCACGAAACAGTTTCACGGGCAAATCCATATGGTTCACGAAGCAAACATGAAAGTTTTTAGTTCAACGACACGGCAGCAACTTCAGTCCCTCCTTACCCTCTTCGCGGTCCGGTCCTCGTTGTTCTTTGATTGCTTCTCGGCCGCCTTCTTGCGATGAGTAGGACGCGCTTTCTAAAACGGGGATGGAATCTTCCAATCCTTCTTCGACACATTCCTCTTCTCACGTTGGGTTGTCTGAGTTGCTGGAGGTCCGTCTTGATCATCGTACTCCTCCTCCTCATCGTCCTTTTCTTCATCGTCCTCTTCCTCTTCTTCACCATGTTCTTCTTCTGCTCCCTCTTCCTCGCCCTCTTCTTCATCTTCCTCTTCATCATCATCGTCCTCGCCCTCCTCCTCGTCATCTCGAACCGCCATAGACAATGAAGCGGCCTGGCTCGATGAAGCGAGGCTACGCATCGGTGCTGCAGGAGCAATCACATCAGCGGAGGAGGTGGCACACCCAAGCAGGCCCACAAGCTTCCGACATTTTTTGATGAACTTCTGCAATGAGAACGAAATAATAAGCACAATATGGATCAACTTTATGATGAACATAAGCAAATGAACTCCATGTTACCTTCACCGTTCCCCTCAACTTGTTCTCACTAGCTCGAGTCCCGGGGATAGAACTAAGCACATCAGAGGCATCGAAAATGCTTTTGTTCAGCTCCGAAGACTACAATGTAATAAAATGAGTCAGTAGCACTAAAGTTGATTTCATCCAAACGTCGGTTGAAAACAGATAAAAACAACTTACCACTCTGTTCATGATGGGTCCGTACTCCCTAAATCCGCCCTGTAGCTCTCTGATGTTGTCATTGTAGGCTTCATTCTCGGAGTCGTCGTCGTACAGACTTTCGGCGTTTGCTGTCGTCCACTGTGGCCTTAGGCGCAGACGATGCTTGATGCCATCGTCGAACCACAGCAGGTGATCCGAGTACTCCTCCTAGTCAATCACTCTTCTCTCCACATCTTTGCGAGTTTTCCACTGGTTCCATTCAGTCACGTATTTGGCATGTTGCGCTCCCCAATCGGTGATAGACTGATTCTTCTTCCTGCTCAGCCTGCAAAGCACAAGAAAGATTGTAAAACACCATTAGGAAGAATGTAAAACATCAAAACGAAAGTTGGTAACGATGAGAATGGGCGGTGGTACTCACAAGTGCAGGTCGTAGCCACCGGTATCTTTGACAATGCCGGCTGGTGGTGTACGTTGCGCCTCACCAAATTGCGCGGCAACGCGCCGTGGCAAGTGGTACTCGAAGGCATAGACACATATCATGGGCACGATGCACCGCCAGAGAAGCCGATCCTGCTTGCACATCACGTTCAGCTCGAACCCCCACTCTTGGTCGTCAGTATACGGCCGCCAGTTAACCTAGTACCAAAAGTGGTAAGCTCAAGTGAAAGTGTTGTCGACCACATTCGAAATCTATGTCTTATACCTGGAGAGGCGTCAGAGCATCAAGCTCGTTGATGAAGATCTTGTACAAGGCCTTGGATTCACCCGAGATTGTACCCACCACGTCCCAAGCGTATGCGGCGGTCGGGTATCGAGCATCATCGCCATCTTCACCATAGCCAGTCCATGCACGCGCTCTAAGCTTCTCTGGACGCCCCACCGGGATTCGCTCCCACATCCAAATGGAGAGGCCCGATACACATCCACACATACCGGATGTAGCTTCCGTGCTCCGGGTTGCGTCGTCAAGCTACAAAATAAGTGTAGATGATAAGATGCCAAAATCAAAGCAGCGCACGTCCATGATATTTGAAACAATGATGTGATATTCACTTACCGAACGGTATAGGTAGGCGAGGTCGGCGGCCCCCCAGCTGTACCCTGCATCCCAGTCCACCAGGAACTCGAGATACATCCAGAGGGCAGTGTCCCTAGAGTAGCCTGGAAACACTACCTCCGTGAGAAGATACCACAGGTAAGCCCTGGCGTACCGCTCCACCACCCGGGGTTCGGCCCCTTCCGGGCACTTGCTCCGGTACTTCAGGAGCCAGGGCAGCGGGACGCCGGAAGTCCGGTTCTTCTTATCTGGGGGGCAGTCGCCGATGAGGGCGATAACCCTGTCATGCCAGTTCTTCCTCTCCACTCGTCCTGTCAGAGCATGACCCTCGAGCGGTAGGCCCGTAATCATCCCCCAATCCTCGAGTGTAACCGTCATGTCCCCACATGGAAGATGGAAGCTATGCGTCTCTGGCCGCCACCGATTGATCAAAGCCGTGAGAGCTGCGTGGACGAGTGTCGGCGGCTTGCGCTTGAACTGCAGGACGCAACCCAGCAGTCGGGCTCTCCTGTAGAATGGAGCGTACCGCTCTTCGTACTCCATCTTCACGGTCGCTCCGTGACCCCTCATCCGCAGTGGCGGGAGCATCTGTCGAAATGAAGATCCAAACAATTAGTAATTTTTTTCATCTATTAGAAATATTTGTTTTAAGAAAGTTACTTACCACTCCGTTCTCAATCAAACGTGCACGATGGCCCTTGTCGAACGTAGGATCAAGCATAGTATACTTGATGCCAATGTCATCCGCAAGAGGTGGCCTCCTAAAAAATTGCATAAACATAAGCATAAGCATATCAAAAGAATTTTTAACATGAACTAGGGGACATATAGATGCATAACAAAGGCTCATCAAGGTTCAAATGCATCATATCATATCATATTTCTCCAACAACATCCAACATGCATCATCTCATATTTTCTTAAAAAAACAAAAAACATGAACTAGGGTTCATCTTGAGGGGTTCACCATTTTTACCCCGACAAAATCCAGTATTTGCATCATATAACATCCACTACATGCAACAAATATCTCCAATATTCATCATATAATAAAAAAATTTATAACAAAAAAAATATGAACTAGGTTCATCTTGAGGATCCAACACTTTTCTCCAACTACATCCACTACTTGCATAATAGCATATGAACATGCACCATCACATCACAACAAATGCCTCCAACATGCATCATTTCAAAAAAAACATTCAAATCAAATATGAACTAGGGTTCATCTTCACACAACCATACCAACTAGTGAATAGAGTTCATATCTAACACAATATAACATCTAGAATAAACCTAAATCAATCCTAGGTTAAAAAAATCAATCTAGTTCAAAAGGGAGTGATTTGAATCGAATAATGCGACAAATCGGAAGCTATTTGACTCAAACCAATTGGAGGGATCGGAGGAGCTTACTTTTCTCTCTTCGGGGCCATCTCGATCCGCAAAAAGGATGAAGAAACGAAGAAGATCGGAGGGGGAGATGGAGGAGATGAGAGAGGGGCAAGAGAGGCAGTTCCTCTCTGTTCTTGGGGGTTGGGGGCGGGTGGGTGTGTGTGGGGAGAAGGGGGTGGGGCGTGCGGCCGCACCAAATACCTATTCGCACCCTACCGCCAGGGTACCTGGCGGTAGGATCAGACAACCTACCACCACGACCTGTGGCGATAGGGTGCGACGGAGGGGGGACGGCGGTAGTTTGCGTGCTGACATGGACAAGTTTCCTACCGCTGAGCCATTTGACGGTAGCCTATGTATCCCTACCGCCGTGCCCTTTGGCGGTAGCAAACAGGGTCAGATGTCGAATTTTTTTGAAACAGGGGTCAGATCCCCAATTTAGACCACAAAAGGGTCAACACGAAATTTTTCCCAAACTGCCATTCAACAAGCCCAACAAAGCGTCCACACAACCAATCAAGCCCTGCAAATTGCTCAAGGCTGTGGCCACGATGGTGGAGAACCATGTGATGCAGCAGGAGAGCCAGCAACTGTTACACGAGTGCCCCCTATGTCCCAAGAGGTTCAACAAGTCTCGGGGCCTTAATGTGCACATGAAAACCCATCCAGATGGGAGATTGCACCCATGTGTGTGGTGCATGAGCACTTTCCCCAACTCCTCTGCGCTTCGCTCACACGTCAGGCGTAGCAATACCTGCGGCGGAAACAAGCCAAGAAAGCTTGGACCCGTGGCCGCGGCGGCGATTGCATGGCACACCATCAACCTGAACATGCCGAAGATCTAATTAGGCCGACGATGGAGAAGGAGGAGGAGGACACCGACAAAGAACATGTGGTTTGTGTGTTAATGCGACAGCAGATGTCCGTTTCTAGTCCTCATATCAGAGTCCGGCAGTTTCAAGTTGATGAGCAGTTCTAGCTTTTAATTTTGGTGGCTAGCTTAATAAGCTTTTAAATTTATTTGACCATGCTTGTTAATTAGTTCAGCATCTTTCAATCTTTATCTCTTTTCTGTCCTTCGTCTTGGATATGTAGTGGCCTTTACATGCTTGAATAAACTTTATGTTGCTTTTACTAATTCGTAGTCTCCTAAAGTGTTCCTTACTCTCCATAAGAGGTTGTATATTAGTTAGTCTAAATTTGGTCTATTCAAATTTCACAGCTTTAGTCTACGTAAGCTAGATCTAGTTTCAGATGTAGTTTACTTGATTTGGAAGTGAGATGAGATGATAATGGTTGGATGTGGATCCAAAAACATTGGAAAACGGCTGCGATATAAAAATATTGTAGACAACTTATGAATAGATGCCATCAGAAGGGACCAAAATGGATGTCGACCGTGTCACACATGTAGGGTTGGGGGGGGGGAGAGCAAGTCCAATAACCCCTCTAAATATTTATATGGTATTAACAGAGAGATGACATTTGAAAAGAATATGAGCGACCATTTCTGCTCTTTCATACATAGCTAACAAATGACACAATTAGGCAATCCCTTCTCTGTAGCCTATCAGCACTCCAGACTCTATTCTGAAATATGAGTCATGCGAAAAATTTGCACTTGGGATGCACTCAATTGCTCTAAATCACCAACCTCATAACCGTGGAGATGATCCCCTCAAGCTAGGCATGGTAGGTCGAGGACCATGATGAGGACCAGTGGCCATACACAATGAGCTCCATGTGGTGTCGCCGGCCATTGCATCATTGAACTACACTATCTGAAGCATCATCCGAAAGGAAAAGAACCGCTGCAGCTGGATCATGGTGATTCCCCTAGTGGTTATGTTTCTTATCCAAGCGTTGCTCAAGAGGACCCTTATGACATTTCTGTTCATTGGTTTGGAGATTGAATGGCCGGAGTAACCTGCTTTGGTAGTTGCATTAGTTTTTTTTTGCGAGAACAGTGGCATTAGTTTATGTGTATAGTAATAGTAGTAGGAGCTCTTTTAACATGGTCCCTCTTACCTCTTAGGAGGCAATAGTTCATACTTAATCTCTGTCGTTGATTATAGTGATTAGCTGGTACAAGTCATTAGGAGATGTAAATTAATCAACCTCAGCTAGCCACCTTTCCCAGTTGCTTAACACACAAATAAGGAAAGAAACTGAAAATATCATCTCCGAATCATGCTCTTCCCTAATTCTCTCATCAAACTGATCTCTCCCTCCCAAAAATCCTTTCACAATCACTAGTTCATTGGAATCTCTCTCTACAGATCTCTTTCCCAAGGCTCCGACCTCAAACTTTTTTGGCGTTGCAAGCGATGAGAAATTCAAATAAAAGAGATGGATGGACGACATCTAGATGTTGTCCAGGATTTTCTTCGCCTTGCAACAAATGGGACGACGTATGCTAATTTCCAACCATTCCCTCTTCCATAGAATTGTCTTACCTAAATTGCAAATCTAGTCATTACATACCTTCCAATTAATGTTATTGAACCATCAAATGTTAGTATGATCTAAGAGATATTGTGACACCACATATAACTTGACATGAGAAAAAGGTAATGAATTTATTATTTCCATAAGATATTATGGATGTAAAAAACACATACATATGGTTAAGTTCATTGAGGTTCTGGCAAAAAAAAGAGGAATGTACAGTTTCCTTTTACTAGACATTCTCCATATGGAAGAAATATACTGTATTTTATACTATCAATTCATCCTTTCCAATTTATAGTGTTTCCTTTTATCTAACACTTACCAAATATAAAAACCGGTAATATATATTCAAGTGTCTTTTTTAACACTATTCAAGGAGTAATGCTAGACTCACCGGCAGTCTATATGGGGATGGGCAGTGATCTGCGCCGGCGCACCGGCCCAATCGTTGGGCCGGTCAAGGCCTAGCCGTCCGATACGCGAGCTTGAGCCGTCAGATCTGTTCCTCGAGCCCCCTTCCCCCGCGTTGACTTCTTCCTCTTCTTCTTCACCGCGTCCTCACCCCAGCCGCTCCTGTCGCCGGCGACTAGCCCCCTCACCTGGACCTCCTCCCCCCTAGTCCCACGCTGCTGGATGCGCTCTCCGTCCCTGTCGCCGCTGGCCGCCGTCCCCGTCCCCGTCGCAGCATCCGTACTCGCCCCACGATCCAGCAGAAAGCCCATCGCCCCCTCGTAGCAAAAAATGGCGCCGTCTTGAAGCACACCGGCACCCCTTGTCGTCGCAGCACCTAGCAGCCGCCGTCGTCGCTGGACTGTCGTGTCGCCGACGCAGCTCTCAACGTCGCTGCTCGCTGCCATTGGCGAGTCAGGTTGAAGCTTTTTATCTCATCGGTTGAAGCTTTTCTCTATGCCTGTTGAAGCTTTTCTCGCGGATTGAAGCTTTTCACCGTGCCAATTGAAGCTTTTTCACCTAGCTTGAAGATTTTTTCACAAAGGGTTGCAGCTTTTTACTCTGCGGTTGCAACAAAAACACAGAGAGACGCCATGGTCGTCGTTGAGGAGGATTTTCTCAATCTCTGTTTGAAGCTTTTTCATCTGTGGGTTGAAGCTTTTTGTCAAAACGGTTGTAACTTTTCCTGTATTTCGTTGTCTGGTTGAAGCTTTTTTATCTACTGGATGTAGCAAAAACCTCCAACGGTAGTAGCAAAAGCCTGCTACGGTTGCAGCAAAAAAAATCATTGTCGTCCTCGCGAGGTCGTAGCTCTGCCTGATGGATGTAGCAAAAAGCTTTGCCGGTAGTAGCAAAATCCAACAACGGTTGCAGCTTTCCCTTGTTGTGCAATGCCATTGAAGTTTTCTATGTCTATGGTTGAAGCTTTTTTCAACGGCTGTTGAAGCTTTTCTAGGTGACGGTTGCAACACTTGTATACGCGGGAGGATCCGGGCATGGCTGCAGGCAGCCATGGCGGCCGGCGAGGGAGCGCCTGGCCGCCGGCGATGGAGGTCTTGGTCGCCCAGTCACAGCCCGGGGGAGGAGGAAGGGGGAGAGGGGGAAGGGGGGGAGGGGATGCGCACGCGTGAAGGCTTGAGGTAGGGGATGGATCTGGCCATGGAGGCAGGTAACCATGGCAGTCGGCGAGGGGAGCCTGGCCGCCGGCGAAGTAGCTCGTGGTGGCCCAGTCGCAGCTCGGGAAAAGGGGAAGGGATGGGGAAGGAGTGGGGAGGAGGGGGCAGAAGAAGAGGGCTTCCGCGCCCCCCATGAAGGAGACGCGAGGAAGAGGGAGACCGGCCCAATGTTTGCGCCGGTGCCCCGGCCCCAAACACTTCCCTATGGGGATTAACGGGGTGGTTAATGCTGATTGGCTGGAATTTAGACAAGTGAGGCGGGTCACCACGTTCAGTCTATACCCTCGGATCAAAAATAATGGAAGGTCCACAATAGTTGGGACCATCTTAAAATTTGAGTTAAATGCACCACGGGTGCATTAACTTGTCCGTTGCGGTCAGTTTAGTGCCTAAACTTGTAAAATACACAAAAACAGTGCTATAACTTGTCACACGGTGCATATACGGTCCCTCCGCCCGTATGCCACCGTATGTGATGTCCACGTGGATAGCTAGTGGCTGACCCACATGTCAGTGGGTGTGAGCGATGCCTGCGCTGGGTGAAATGCGTACGAGTTTTTTTTTTCAGAAAATCCCCTAAATTTTAACTAAAGCCACAAGTCAGCCCTTGCTCTGTATATGCTAATAACAGAAAAAAGAAAACTGTGTCTTTGAATTGGTTTCGACCCTGGATCATCCACGTTACATAACTAGTACGCACGCTAGCACGCTAGCCACCAAAACTAATAGTACTTTGTGTACAGCTGTTAGATGGAAA